>NC_090189.1:20340186-20686436 GCF_024679245.1 Pseudorasbora parva
TGGAAAGTGTCACAACCCTCCTTTATGGTCAGCCGCGATGTTGTTCATGTAAATGAAAAGCTTGTGTGGATGTTGGGGTCTCAAAATGAAAAAGAACCTCTTCCGGTTCTTACATTTAACAGCGTCCATTAAGATGATGGCAAATCAATGTGAAATTATACTTTCTTACCACAGTAAACTGGTGGTGTTTTTCTCCTCTTAATATTGTAGTTGTTAGATGCGACACTTATTTGTGCATTTCACAGTACTGCATAAAGTATTCTGGACTGGAAACCTGACAGCAAAAACAGCACGTTCATTCACCTGTACCACAATAGTAGATGTTCTAACTAGTCCAACTTAGCTTTTGTTTCAATGGGATAGTCCAATCGAAAGGGTGGTCGCGAAATGAGCTTTCGCTCGGCTGAGGAGAAGTATGTTGTGTCTTGGCAGCGCTGAAAGAAAAAAGAACACACGAACCCCAGCGAGAATGAGTGTGTGTGATGGTGTAGAGAAGGCGCATGTGTGATGAGTGTGTGTATGTGTGTATGCAGACACTGCCCACCGCTGTCGCGCTCCCCCCCCAATCTTGCATGTGGACCGTCTACCGCCGGACGGAGTCGCACCAGGGTTCGTGCCACTGCAGGGGAAAAACCCGGCAAGAATGGATTTCTAACAGCGTTTCTCCTTTCTGTCCTTTACCCAACTGACGTCATCCTCAATGTCTCTCACAAATTTGAACTAACAAAATGAGGATTTCTTGTAATCAGCTTTTACTGCTATTCTCTTGCGTTTGGGGACTCACTATGGGTGCTTTTCCGAGCAGCGTTCAAATCGGTAAGTACGGCGATGCTTCTCCAAAGGCACGAGCTTCACGTTAAGTGCCATAAACAGTGTCAAATGAATGGCAAAAATAAGACCGTCTGCAGCGGGGGTCAACTGCGAATGACAGTGCGCAAAAAATGCGGTTGGAAGTAGATTTGTTGTATGACAGCTAAGGATCATTTTAGAGGCAAACAATTTTTTTGTTGTTTGTTTTTTATACTTTTTGATTGTTTGTTATTAGCTGTCAACCAGATCAGAGTGCCACGTTTTGGTTATGGCACCACTGCAGTGCTCTCTGTGGCTCTAACGGGATGTTGTTCTGAAGACGAATTCTTCTCAACAAGGGCACAAACGCAATTAAAGTTTATTTATTTTTTAATGAATGCTTTGTGAAATAAAAACAGAGCGGATAAATGTTCACAAAGCGACTTAAATATTAATTCACTAGCTCGTGAATAGAAAGTGGCTTAATTTATTCCAATACTGCATCAAGCCCTATGTCATGAGCTCTGAGACTCCTGGTGCCAGAGATACATGATCTCTTTTTGCCTATTATTTTACAGAAATTGTGTAAAGTGTGCTGTTGTCTAAGGAATGTACCGTAATGCCTGAATCACACTGTAAAATCCATAAATCTTACAGTAAAAAAAAAACGAACAGCTGTGATTTTGTGAAATTCAATATGGTGACGTTTCTAGCATTCAATGGAGGCGTTTTGTTGCCCTGTTACCTTTTGGATAGGTTTCATTACTAAGTTATTCATTCAACTATCATTATTAATATTAAGAAGCTTGGAAAGAAAATAGCCAACAAAAATAGTTCCAAAAGTAACCAAAGTGTCAAGTTTTGTGTGTCACCAAGCAATGCACTGACTAAAATACAAAATGGAACTGAATGTAGTGGAATGGAGCAATAGATATTGAATTGATCAAAGCATTCTGTAATCTCCAGCTCCACTCTGGGTTTTACATTTGACCGTTTTTTTACACTGCCCACTAGTGAGAGAAACCCACAAATGTTGAATAGTTTAACATTTTATTTTAAATAGTCCTAGGCTACTGATAACCACCAGAAACTATATATGTCAACAGAAAGTCAAATACATCAAAGTTGGCCTTTACACCCCGAAACATGTAGGCCTAGAAAAAGTGCATATATGTATAAAACACACCATCAGGGGAACACATTTTCATATTTGGCATTTTAGAGTGTCCCTATATTAGCTTGATTTTATTTTCTGTATTCTCATCCTGCCCAATGTTGGCATGTTGCATATTATAAAAAGCTTTAAAATATACCCAACATAGTACAAAACAACTACTGCTTATTCACAGTTTAAAAGCAGTATAATTTACTCAACAAGTTAGCAGTCCTTTATTAATTTTTTTTATAAAGGACTGCAAAGAAAGGTAGAATGTTTTGCAGGACAGGGCCCATAACCACCAAAAGTAAAAACCAAAGTAATGCAAATATTATTTATAAATAGTCCCAAAATTATTATTTCCCAACTAGAATTAGACATAGACGTTCATTCACTGTTCTGTTTCTTTCTGCTTTATAAAAATAAAAAATTGGTTCCCCATGACATGGTTAGTTGTAGGCTACTTGAGGCTAGTTGTAGGCTACTTGTCTCTCCTCTGAGCCTTGTAACCTGCTTGTAACGCTCTAGCCCTTTTCCTGTAAATGTAATAAAGGGACTTTTTCAGTTCTAATTACATATTATGATATAATCCCATTAAAGTTAGTGTTCTCATAAAAAATACCATTACTTGTATTACATGTAATTTTTCAATTAGTCTAGTCGCACGCCATCTGGTTTATGCGCATGCGCACGTTTTCGCGTGCACGCGCCGAGAAGCTTGAAGTTTAACGGCGTCTTGCTTGCTCTCAGGACAAGCAACACATAAACACGCATGCTGTTGTATCTGAATATGACCGCTAAAGGCAAGTTATGCACTGGGGAAGATAACTCTCGATTTGCAGCACATCTATCTGCCAAAGTAGCCTTCCACAACAACCTGTTTATTAGCTCATTGAAATCGATTAATATAAAGTTCTCGCGTGCTTGATAACAGTTTGTGTGCTTGCCACACAACAGCTTGTGTGCTCTGTTCTGCTCCCATTGATTACTTTTTAAATTATTTTTTTCATAAATGGGTTCTTGTAAAATGACGTCATTGACCGAGTTTCTCAATTAAATTTTACAATTTGTTAATATATATATATATATATATATATATATATATATATATATATATATATATATAATGTATTTTTTTCTCACTGTATTTGATAAGGTTGAAGGTTGTATTTGGAACCCTAACCCTATTTTTATTTCTCCTGTTAAAATTACAAACATGTTTGTAGTGCGTAACATACATTCTAATACTCCAGAGAGAAGTCATATATATGTGCATAATTTGCCTGTGAACGCTCAGTGTGCACTTGACTCATCTGATGTGGCATGTTACTTGAATTTCTGTATCCTTGAACCATGTGTATTTTTGTACGTATATCTCTTTTTCCTCTTAATCAAATTGCCGGTTTCCTATTTGACTTATTTGGTGCAATGTGTTATTTTTCTCCTCCTCACTTCTTTCTTTCTCACTACGGCTCTCCCTCTTTCCTGCAGGCGGGCTGTTCATCAGGAACACAGATCAGGAGTACACTGCCTTTAGGTTGGCCATTTTTCTTCACAACACAAGCCCTAATGCATCCGAGGCCCCCTTTAACCTGGTACCCCACGTGGACAACATTGAGACAGCCAACAGCTTTGCCGTGACCAATGCCTGTGAGTTTAACCTGCTTATACTGACTATTTACATTCACGCTGTTTAATTAGCTGGAGAAATAGGGCGAGATGATAGCAGGTGATATTGTGGATGGAAATACTACAATTGGTCCCACTTCCAATATGAATAGTAAAAACAATTTAGGCTAAGGAGAATCATACTGGCTACACAAACTGAACAGAAGCACTAAAGGCCGTCCATCCAGTTAGCACTGGTGTGTCTTTGTGAAATCTGTCCTCCGGCTCTCAACTGGCACAAATACAGGCTAAGTGCATGTAGCAAGTATACGGTATATTTGTGCATGCACCCTTCCCCCAATGCCCTGAGCCGGGTATTCTCGCTGTGTGTTCATGTGTTTGAATGCATTTGCGTGCATTCTGCTGACATATGTGCTGGCATTGCATAAATTGTGTTTGTGTTTGGATTTTGCAATAATACAGATCTAGATGGCAGTCTAGATCTGCCAGTTTATGAACCCCTTCTGGTATTTCTCCTGTGTGGTCCCATGTTCAGGCCTGTGGGCCAGAATGGTGGTTGCGCTTTAAGGCCCATTCACAGTTTCACACTAAGAACGATAACTTTAAAGATAACTATGAAGATAACTATATTAGCATCCAAATATGTGGGTGATATCATTTTGTTCATTCTAAGCGCATTCTTGTCTGCCGCTTTAAATGCTCAAGTTCGTTACAGCTGGATGGATTCTGATTGGCTGTCAGTGGTCTTATTGTTCATCACCTGGGAAAAATATGTTCTGAAAGTGATTCCAGTGATATTGTTTCTCTGTGCTATTATTGTTATAGCTGTGTGTGATCTCTGCTTGTCATTAAAGGTGCACTATATTGTAACCACTAGACCAGTGTTATATATTTTGTTCAGTTGAGTTCTTACAAAATCACAAATGTTTTTCAACTATTTGTACATTTTGAGAAAATAGCTATTTTAACCAAGGAACTGGGACGTCTAAGGGAGTCGCCTGTCGATTGCGTCATATCTGCGTTACCCTCGGCTTCCGGTTTTATTTGGCAGAAACGCTTTACTCTTACTGCAGTTTGCAACAAGTGTCGCAGCAGCCTCTGAGCGAACACATAGGGTAACGTCATAACATCATTTTAAACACACTTAAATGTGTCTAATATAATAAACAGAGCTGCGTTACCTCATACTCATGACCGGAAAAGCGGAAATGGCGCCGGCGACTGTCCCATCATAATAAAACTCCTGTTGCTCGCGAGCCGTGTTGCGTAACAATTAACAATCTCTCCAGCGACCTTGCTCAGCTCTCTTAACAATAGGTTCTGCTCTGCTTTATACTACAGTAAGGTTAATAACCACATCCATGAACATGATTTCTGCCCAAATCCTATCCCGATTCTTTTCCATCGGCTGGGAGGTGAAGAACACATGTCCCAAGATTCTGAGCTCAAACTTGGCTCCTCAAGCTACGCCTTTGTTTTGAATAGGCGCCCTCTAGAGGATGGAAAAGTTATATAGTGCAGCTTTAATATTTAGAACGATTTTTAGAACTATATCTTTAGTGTTACCTTTATAGTTATCGTCCTAGGTGTGAATGGGCCTTATCATAAAGTTATCATAAAGTGATGTCACTTCCCATCACATCCCTCAGCAATACGAGTAAATCACTTGCATATACGACCAAATTTCATGCTAGGTGACAAAAAATTATAATAATTAGCCAATTGCTAGTAAATTGTACGATTTCAGTTGCCTCTGATTGAGTTCAATGCAAAAAATTAGGTTAGCGCAGATATAATTTCATTGCCTGCTTTATGCACCGTCGCTTGACTGAGAGTGCCTTCTGTCATTTTCTCTCACCCATGCACAGCACATTCAATGTGAGAGAAAAAGCTTTTAAGGCGTTTTAATTCCATGTAAAGACAATTAACATCCTAGATCTAAATGCAGGGCTGCCACTAGCCAAGAGTTGACAGAACTGTCACTGTCCCGATCGGGCCATGGCTGCATCGTCATGAAAGTTTAGAATTTGCATGTGTGTGTTTTTTTTGTTTTGTTTTTTTCACTTTAAACATTCAGGCACAAGAAGATGCAAAATATAATTCGGGTGCGTCTGACGGAATGCCCAGAAAGCCACGTCTGAGCTCTTTCATGTCTTGTACTTGACTGGACAATTTCACACAAAATTACATCAAAATGTCCACCATGGCGAGTGTCCTAGTAATCATAGTTGGTATACGTGAACGTAAGCAATCGACATAGAAAATGCATGTGTAACAGTATCAGTATATTGGATCTGTGCATTATGTCTTAATGTGACAACATCCTAATATTCCTTTTCCGTTTGTTCTATTCTGTTTATTTGTGGTATTTTATTACAGACTGTTTACTTGTCTTTAATAGTGTTTGAAATGGATATTTTGTTTATGTAGATTTATGCAGCTTCTTTTCACGTGCATTCCTTAAAAAATTAGCCAATAGTGACTCGATCTTCGGTGTGTCCGTAGAGGGTTGGGTCATGCCCAGTATTTTTTGACATGGGGTCAGAGGGTAATCGTGTAGATCAGCCTGGGCTTATAGGTCTTCCTCCTTCTTCCATGCAGTTCAGTTCACTTGCTATTTCCTTCACGTAATTTTCAGTGCTTCAGTGGTCTAACCACAGCATACAATGTTCCTTATTTTCTAGTTCCTTATCTACTGTGATATAAAGTGATATGACGATCTGTGCTTCCCAGGTGGTTGTGCTTTGTGGAAAGATTGAAAATATGCTTCACAAGAAATGTTTTTCTTTAAATTCTTGCAGAGACAGCAACATAAACCCTGTGAAATCAAAATAGGAGAATTGCAGCTTTCCTGTTAATTTTACAGCCATCTAGTGTACAACTGATTGAAGTAGATACACACATTTAAAATTGACATTCTCTTCCAGGGAAATTAGAGGAATATTTTGATGACTCCTACACTGTAAAAAAATATTTAGCAAAAAAGTTACCTGGTTGCCTTAAAATTTTGAGTTCATTGAAATAAAAAAATTGAGTTAATACAATGATTTTTTTTTTTTGATTTAACAACCTTTATTAAAATATTATTAAAATATTTTGTAAGCATATTAGGTAATTGTGTGTGTTTTATTTGTGATGACGCAATTGAACCATGCCAAATAGTGCTATTTTCATGATTTATCAATTTTTTAATGTGGTTCAGATACAAAAATATTTTGAGTTTCTATTAAACAAATTTCCTTCATTGTATCAACTCAAATTTTTAATTTCAATAAACTCAAAAATTTTAAGGCAACCAGGTTACTTACTTTTTTTAAGTTAAACCAACAAAAACCAACTTTTTTTTTTTTTTACAGTGTATAGATCCTTTTCACAGACTGTCATCAATATTGTTAATCCTGTACTAGTTGCATGTACATTTCAAACACTAATACTTTGTATTTACTTTTGCATCAAATTACAAAAAACAAGTAACCTGTGCTGTGAGAGTGTTTCTAATACAGAGTCTATGGTAGTGACCTACCTAAGCATTGTTGCAGACCATGGACACCCTTTCATAGAAACGCTAGCATTCCCAGGTGGCTTTGGCCTCTTTCAGCAGGATAATGCACCCTGCCACAAAGCAAAATGGTTCAGGAATGGTTTTAGGAGCACAACAACGAGTTTGAGGTGTTGACTTTGCCTCCAAATTCTCCAGATCTCAATCGAGCATCTGAGGGATGTCCTGAACAAACAAATCCGAAACCATGGAAGGCCGGCCTCACAACTTACAGTACTTAAAAGATCTGCTGCTAACATCTTACCACAGCACACCTCACAAATCAGGGGTTTATGGAGTCCATGCCTCGATGGGTCAGGAATGTTTGGCAGCAAAAGGGGGACCAACACAATATTAGTAAGGTGGTCATAATGTTATGCCTGATCTATATATATAATGTGTTCGTCCTATCAACACTTCCTTGCCACTGCACACATTTACACATCACCACTTTCAACTAAAAACTTTATTTTGGGACCATGAAAACAACTTTAAAAAAGGGTTCCAAAGTGCAAGGTTTTTAAAACTTATACCATTATCGTCTCTGTGTAAACTACAAAACGTTATGCACATTATGTATTCAGTCTATAGGGGCGTATAGTGGTTCTTTACAAAATGACATCGCCAACTACTGGCCTGGCATGCGTAATACAGCGTTTAAAGTAGCGATGTGCAATATACAGAAATTATCGAAATATCGCAAAATGCATATCGCAAAGGCACACAAATATCTGAATGATTTTAATAGGCTACTTCAACATTGTGAAAAGTGTACGCTTTAGGTCGACGCTTATAGCAGAGAATAGACTGGGCACACGACTGTTACTAATGTTACTTGCTAAAGGAGTTATTAAACACAATAACTTGCGATAACAACTTGCAGTCTCGCGCTGTCTGACACACACACCGAAACTCTCTGAAAGCGTGTGATCCCTTCAGTTCTGTTTCGTGTCTTTTTACTTGCTCAAACTGTCAAATACACACACAGTTATGTCAAAAGGGCTGTCTTGATGAGTAGTCATGTAAACCCAGTCGGTTATGATTAAAGTGAACGATATCAGTTGGGGAAAATAACTAAATGCTTGTCAATAGGATCCATGCATTAGGTCAGTGACAGTGACTTAAAGTGACAGGCGGCTAATACAGTAAACCTGCCGGTCTGTCAAACAAGAAGAGAACGAGAAAATCACTCTCTTGGCTGATTAACCTTTTTAGCTTTACTATTTATCAGTGTATATTTACTTCATGTGAAGAAAGACTACTGTTTTTAGTTCTTATTTTTAATAACAAAGATAAATCAAAATAACAAAAATAATCGCCCACCCCTAGTTCAGGTGTCTTTGTTTATCTGGATGTTCTTGATGTTACGTTTTAGGTTGATATAACTATATAATTACCAAGTCAAGCAAAGAGGTTTGGTATTTAAATATGTGCTAAAACTGCTGGTCACTTTCAGAAGTTGTAGCGATGCTTTCTTTTCCCATAAAGAATGTGAAACACATAAATGGTCTCATTCTTAGTTCTTAAAAAAAAATGTTTAGATATAATTTACACATGATTTTTATTATTTTACACACTAATAGCAATATCATCGAATATCGCATTATTTAACAAGCTATTGCATATCGCATTTTCCTTCGCTATCACACAGCTCTAGTTTCTGGTCTTTTTCGTATAGATCATGTGAACAGGGATTGTTTTGACGTTGTTATCGGTACGTGGATAAACACAAAGGAAAAACTTTTATATTTTTAGTACAGCGTTGTCTTGTAAATGTACCTCTATACTCCTCGTCTGGAATCATTACAGGCTGCGTTGTCTACACTGTGAGACCTGTCTCTGATGATAGAGTTGGCCCATTGAACGATGATGAATTTGTCTAAAATTTATATAGCCCGTTTAACCTTCTCAGCAGATTAACACAACAGCGTCCTGGTGGTAATTTGAGCCAGCCTGATAAGTTCCCGTCCTATTACTGTGTATGAACAATCGGTTTCAGTTAAACAGATTAATCGCCCGGTCCGTCACTCGCCATTTTGAGTGCAGTGTAAATCACTGCAAAGGAGCGGCAGCTCTGCTTGTAAGGTAGTCAGACTACCAGCAATCTGACGTGGTGTGCCACATCCTCTGCATCTCATCCTTTCCTTTCCTTCCTCTGTGGCTGTCTGCAGCTCTGTTTGCAGTGTGTTGCACATGATGGCTTTTATTCCTCGCTGGGGAGCCATCGCTGCCACGGGAGGATGAGTAAAGGACAGATTATTCCCTCCCAATGATCTTTCTGCCTTCAGCCGCCTATTTCTTTCTCTCCATCCTCTCAGTTCTGCAGTGTTATTTTACACAGTCAATGGCTAAATTAAGCGGGGAATGACAAATGCATGTTTTTGGGGGAGGGTGAGGGGCAATTTTGCATAGTAGGGATTTATGTGACCTCTAGGACAGCCGTGCAATTGGGCATGTTTTCAGCTTCTCAGCAGTGGGTATGTCAACTCAGCAGCGTAGTGCTGATACAAGCCCCTTTTTGTCTAATTCAGTCATAGTCGAGACAAGTTTGTTGCCTACTGTCGTATCAGTGTGCATGATAGCATCACCACATGGTCATATGCCCCTTTCCACAGAGCTACACTCAACCTATTTACTCACAGCGCCACATGAGTGAACGCTGCTTTATAATATGAGCACGGCAGCTGGATGTATTAAAGATCCAAGTATTATTGGCGCTTGCAACTCCTTTATGAAGAGGTCAGCAAGTAAAACATTTGTGATGTTTGCTTTTCCAGTTATTAGCCCCAGAGAGTCTCTTGTTGGATCAGATATCTGAAATATAATTGCGCCACTAGAGCGGGTCTCGCAGTAAAATTGTCACAAATGCAAGAAAAAAATACACAGACCCGTCTCCGAGCAACAACACAAAATAAATGAAAATGTCCTCCTGTCAGGGCACTTCTTCATTTCATCCTCTCACAGTGTTATACACCACGGGTGTGGTAAATATATTGTGGTGAATATTTACTATCACGGTGTTTGATAGTGTTTTGTGCGTGCTCCCACTACATCACTCTTTATTCGTCTAACACATTAGAAGAAAGTATGTCATCATATTTACAAAAGTTAGAACATGTAATATGTTGTGTGCCTTATTCTGTGAAAACAGCCACATCGTCTCACAGAAGAGATGCTCAACTGAGTTATGAAGTGAGTTTGGAGGAAAGACGGGTTATAAAATGTTATCTTTTGTTGGACGAGAGGTTCATAAATGCTTCTCCTGTTTGGACAATTTTTTGACGTGTTGCTTTTTTGAAATGCACGTTATAAGCGGCTCAAACTCGCTGTGCTTTCAGATGGAGCAGCGTTTACTAGTGAAAAGTAAATTTAATCTCAGCCTTTGTGATTTCATAATCACAATAAGCCAAAACGTTTAAATGCAATTTAATTGCGCAGCCCAAACCGCTTATTTTCTATGAATTCATTTTACAACACCTTTATGATATTTTCTTTTTAATCTTTTAAAGGGGTGGTTGCATGCGATTTCACTTTTTGAACTTTAGTTAGTGTGTAATGTTGCTGCTTGAGCATAAACAGTATCTGCAAAGTTACAGTGCTGAAGGTTCAATGCAAACGGAGATATTGTCTTTTATAGTTATGGCAGTTTATTGCCCACAAAAAGGCCGGTTTGGACTACAACGAGCTTCTTCCCAGGTTGGTGACATCATAAACCCTTGCTATTAACATAAATACAGTTATAATTTAGTGCTGGCGTGGACAGTTATTTTTTCGTTTGACCTTATTTGCATATGTATACGTATACTTACATGTATTTGTAGGAGATTCCTAGCCTAGAAATCTAGACGCACTCTAGCGGCAGCAAATCTAATCTGCCGCGAGTGTCGTCTAGCCACTCTTAATACACTTCTGAGCTGTAAAAACCAAACTCTGGTCAGGCCGATCACATCGTGTATAGAGTCGGTGGGTGGGGCTTAACATAATGACATCAGGGTTGTGCTTGCGTGTTACTAGTAAACACAGAAACTGGCGAACGGCGGTCTTTCGAATCAGCTTTGACCGTGATTCTGGAAGACTTGGAGTTAAGCTTTTCTCTGAGAAAAGAACAAAGAACGGCACTGAAGTCATTCTTAAGAAGGGAAGATGTGTTCTGAGTTTTGCCGACCAGATAGGGCGAAAGTTTAATCTGTCAACTAGCTCTGTTTCACCTTTGTTGCTCTGGTTGCCGCTAGGGTGCGTCTAGATTTTATAGGCTACTGTTTAATAAATCTGGCCCCTAGACTTTCAGTGTAGGGACAGAAATCTTGCAGGTTTCATAAAAAATATCTTGTATACAATATCTTATAATAATGTTTTGACGTTACCAAACTCTTATGGTTTTGGCTCATGACTCTGGCTCATCAAGTGGCATGAGTTTAGGGTTAGAATTTATGACACTATTTTTCAGATTCCCTTGACAACCGGCTGTGCACCTTTTGATTTGCCCTTTTGTGATGCATATAGGCTACTCATTATTATATTTGCAGTTCTGTTTGGTGGCAGAATGCACCTTTAAAATACTGTGTTCAAGCTTATGCTCTTTTATTTTATTGTTCTCTTTCTTTTTTATTAGCACAGATCAGAGAATGAATGCTTTGAACAGATTGTTAGAGGGAATTATGCTGTATGGAAACAGCGTGCAAAATGATGTCTTCAGCTAGTGCCTTTGTTCCGTTCCATCTGGTTTTAAAATGTATGAAGCTTTCAATCAGGCCCCTATGAAGACCGCAAGAGTCTCTTTGCTTTGTTTGGTCTGTCAACAGAGAAGATTATGTGGCAAACAGATAGGGCTGTGTCCATATGTGTGTTTAAAGCCACAGTGTCCCTCTGTCCCCATCATTCTCTCAGAAGGCTTTCTCTTCCAAGGGGGTTGGCTATCCAAAAAGAAAAGAAAAAAACAGGGAGAAAACCGCACAAGCCAAACGGTGACGAAAATAGCCAGGGGCTTATAGGGACTGTTCCTCCCAGATTGGATCCCTCTGTGAACAGAATCTATCCCATATCGCTGTTTCTCCCTCTGCCTCACTCTTTCTGTCTCATGAATAGATGAATTCAACATGGTAACTTTCTGTCTGTCTTTCCTCCAACTTACTCATTAATGCGTGGGTCTGATGTTTGCATAAGTCTCGCTGTAATTCCTGTATCAATAGTTGTTTCCTGCAGCCATCTGCAGTGCGAGTGAAAAGGGGGTGAAAATCTCCAGTGATCTCAAGTTGTTTGATGGAGAGTCATGCTTCCTACTTGCAGCTCCAATTCTCCTTTATTGACTGAATGATATCTGTATTGACAAAGATTCATCAATAATTTGAAGCTGTGTCAAAATAAGAATGTCTCCTTTTGTCTATATTAGGGATTTTTCACATATTTTGATGCAACGGAGCCTCAAATATATGAGTATCTACTTGTGAGGGATAGGGGTGTTGAAATTAATTGATGCACTGCGATACGGATGGGTTTGATTCTGCAACGATGCAGTAATACACCATAATCGATTATAGCCTATTTCTCTGAGATAATTCGCGCCAGAGTAAAGTGACGGAGGGGGATGAAACACAAAAGCAAGTAATAAAAGATGCACCCGCTAGTTTAACATTTACAGCATGTGCGTGCGAGGCTGCATGCGTGTGAGTGCGAGTATGAGCGGGTGCAAGTGTTTTGATGTTATTGTAAACTGAAGTACACTACTTATTTTTGTTTTCAGACATTAAAGAAGTGCATTTTCTTGGAGCACATAAAATTAAAATGTAGTTCATATATATGACTGCTTGTTTTCATTGACAAAAATGTAGCCATGTGTGGTAATATTGAACATTGTGATATTGAATGGAATTGAATTGTTGATTTGATAATTTTAATCAAATTGAACCATGACCAGGGATGATTCACACCCCTAGTGAGCAACCGTTTTCCTAAAAAATAAAGGCGTGTGTATAAAGGCCCATATACTGTCAAAGTACACTCATTTAAAGGATTATTAGAAACACCTGTTACATTTTTCATTAATGCAATTTAGGGATGCACAGATACCATTTTTTCTGAACCGATCCGATATTAAAATACAGAGTATCTACCCTTCTACCGATACTAAACCAATACCAATCCCATACCAATGCAGTTTTGTTAAATAATTCTATGTAGAATTTCTAAACCTCAGTGCGTTGAATTGATAATCACTCTTTTGTGAGTTAAAAGCAATCAACTAAATGCAGACAACTTCATTATAAAGGAAAAACTAATAAATACATTTAAAAAAATTATTTTATATATATATAAATTAGATTAGTGGATAATTCAGAAGCAAAAGTTACAAAATCACGAGTGCACAATAATTGTATAAAATCGAAACATTTTGTGGGTAAAAAATAAAGGAAACCATAAAAGTGATTAAGTGTAGCTCTAAATCTGGTAAAATGTTACACAAAATACATTCATGAAAAACAAGTACATATATTTATAGAAAAAGGGCCTATATACTAAGAAATGACATTTATTTTAATTTTTAATTTATTCTTTAATGAGGCAGAAACATAATATATATTGAGTAGAAAAAGAAAGGCTTTTGACAATCTTTCATAGCGCAAAAGTATTATAATGCAGAGCGCCACAAAGCGCTTATGTGCATCCCGTGCGCAGGATGATGCGCTTGAAGCAACAGAGTGTAATAATGAGCACTTATGCGCATCCCGTGCACAGGATGATCCGCTTGAAGCAACATGGAGTCACTTTGCACATGGAGTTCGCATTGAGAAGTTCAAAACACAAAGGGAAGATATTAACGGCGTTATCTATGCAATATTTTATTAAGCCATTTCTTTTAACAGTTTAACATTTCAGTTACTGTGTGTGAAGAACAATAGAATATATTGTCCAGTGTTGTGATCCAACAGACAACCGGTAGAAAGTAACACGATTTACAGCAATAAATGCCAGCAAGATAAAGTAATTTTATGAGAAACATAGAATAGAATGTTATCTACAGATCAAGCATAATAACAGAAACTAAGAATCATCCTGGTGTTGGTGTTGACTGTTGGTGTTGACTTGATGCTAGAGGTCAGAGGAGTATGGGCAGACTGATTCAAGCTGATAAAAGAGCAACTTTGACTGAAATAACCACTCGTTACAACCGAGGTATTCAGCAAAGCATTTGTGAAGCCACAACACGTACAACCTTGAGGCAGATGGGCTACAACAGCAGAAGACCCCTTTGGGTACCTCTCATCTACACTACAAATAGGAAAAAGAGGCTACAATTTGCACAAGCTCACTAAAATTGGACAGTTGAAGACTAGAAACATTTTGCCTGGTCCGATGATTCTCGATTTCTGTTGAGACATTCAAATGATAGAGTCAGAATTTGGCGTAAACAGAATGAGAACATGGATCCATCATACCGTGTTACCACTGTACAGGCTGGTGGTGGTGGTGTAATGGTGTGGGGGATGTTTTCTTGGCACATTTTAGGCCCCTTAGTGCCAATTGGGCATCGTTTAAATGTCACAGCTTGCCTGAGCATTGTTTCTGACCATGTTCATCCTTTTATGACCACCATATACTCTGATGGCTACTTCCAGCAGGATAATGACCAATTCACAAAGCTCGAATCATTTCTAATTCTTTTCTTGAACATGACAATGAGTTGACTGTACTAAAATGGCCCCCACAGTCACCAGATCTCAACCCAATAGAGCTTCTTTGGGATGTGGTAGAATGGGAGCTTTGTGCCCTAGATCTGATCTCCATCAACTGCAAGATGCTATCCTATCAATATGGGCCAACATTTCTAAAGAATGCTTTCAGCACCTTGTTGAATCAATGCCACGTAGAATTAAGGCAGTTCTGAAGGCGAAAGGGGGTCAAACACAGTATTAGTATGGTCTTCCTAATAATCCTTTAGGTGAGTGTATGTGTTTATGAATATTTTAATATTATAAATCTATACCATATTATCTGACAAATATTTACTTTTTATTACAATGACACTGTTTTAGAGTAAATGTATAAACCTGAACATGTTTGCTGTAAGTAGAATAAAATAATTTTTATTTAACCTCGATATCTAACTCGTGATTAGAAAACATAATATCAAATTTGGTACAATGCAAACTTTGCTATAATGTCAAATTTTTACAATGCAAACTTATTAACTAAAATAAATGTATCCTTTTTACCCATTTGCAGAGTTCCGAACCCCAGTTTGAAAACCCCTGGTCTATGTTGTTGTTTAGACAGAATATCTATATTGTGTATTCACTGCTTATTTTTTCTTCATCAAAAGTCTGCAGTGTGCCGGCATGTTTTAGTAAATCCGTGGTACAATGTCTTTTTGCACTCTGCTGAGCCATTTCCTCTCTTCTTCCCTGGAGGTAGGGCTCTGGACTCCCTTTGAGTGGTTGGGATTCACCTTTTGATTGAAAGTCTCGGGCGGCTGGCTCTCTGAGGAATCTTGGGAGTATTTTTGGGTTAGGTTCGATCCTCCTGCTTCAGTGGGCTTCGCCGTACATCTGAATGAGTTCTGGCGGGGATCTGTAAATAACGAAGGGACGGACGCGATTGTTTGGGCTATTGGGAATGTCGGAGAGGAAGGAGGGGTGTGCAGCGGTACAGGGTTTCCTCAAACAAGACGTTAATATGGCCGGACAGTGCAGAGAACACACAGCAAATCAGCATATTAGAATGATTTCTGAAGGATTGTGTGACACTGAAGGGTGGAGTAATGATACTGACAATTCAGATTTGCCATTGCAATAATAAATAACATTTTAAAATAATAAAAATTTACTTTTTTTATGGTAATCATTTTTCACAGTATTAGTGCTTTTACTGTGTTTTTAAGAAGTCTTACCCACTCCAAACGTTTGAATGGTAGTGTATGACATGAGTTTATGTTTAAGATTGGTGGTACTACTCATTAGGCCTATGTCTTCACATCTATACTATTGTTAGTCCCTTTTTTGTATTCAGATCTCACCGAGCAATCGTTTTTTTTAATGTTTAAAAAAAGCTTTGTTGTCCCCCAAAGCGAAATTCTTTAACTAGTGCAAAGGACTGATATTTTCTATGGATTCTCTTCAGTGGGATCTGCTGCATCTATCTTAACGCGGCGCCAATATCTCCACAGATTAGAGCCTTTGTATCTGCCTCAAAGTGTTCGCTTCACTGAGCAACTGTCTCCGCCGAGGCCAGGTAGAGCCGATAGATTGGAAACCCTCTGAACCTCTTTCAAAGTCCCTTTCTCTCCCCCATGGGATTCTTACCTTTGGCATCATCCTCTGTCCTTCAAGCTGTGCTTCAGAAACACGACGGGGCTGGAATGATGGATCACCTTAGACCCACGCACAAGGACGACAGGCAGGGAGGGATGGGCTTATTCTGGGGAAGGGGTGGCTGTCCCTCAACTCTCCTCTGGCAGGTCCAGTGCTTTGTCAGCCTCCTTTCATATTTTTTTGCCAGTGGATCAGACCACCGTTACAGGGGAAACACAGATGCTTTGTCCCCTTGGACGTGATTGTGGATGTAAGGAGGTGCCAGGGCAGCGATAATAACCAACTGCAGAACCGCAGAGCCATATGTCACAGCAGTCTGAGGACAAAAGTGCCAGCCTTAACCCATTGTTGGGGTGGAGCTTATTGCGTCATTAAGGGTAGGGTTAGTGGTTGAAGCGGAATACGTGATTAACTTCCTGTCTGACACTGCTGTCCTCAGACTGCTGTGAATGTGGTTCTGCGGTTCTGCAGTTAGATCATCTCATGAGGGAAATATTTTATCCTAAATCATCAAAACATCCCATTTGTGGCATTCCCAATTCAATTAAGAGGATTCTGGCAAAAACCTAAAAATCACGTGTTTGAATGCAAAAAATTGCATGGAAATTGCTCAGTATATTTTATTATGTTTATGTTACGGATATACTAGTATAGATATTTTTGTCAAGGGCCAATGGTAGGACATCTTAAAGGGATAGTTCACCCAAAAATGAACATGATTCCATAATTTCACCCTCAAGCCATTTCAGACAATCGGAATGTTAAAAAATATCCTGGCTAATCCAGGCATTATAATGGCAGTGAATTATTTGAAAAAATTTGAAGCCCAAAAAAAGTGCATCCATCCATTATAAAAGTAATCAAAAGTAACACAAAAATGCAAGAAAAAGTCCAAATGACTTTTTTATATTGTTTTATTATGTGGCTTCCTTAGAGTGCTACTTCAGAACTGCACCAGGTAGGCTGGCTCCGCTCATAAAATAGGGAATCACTGTTTAAAAACACCAAATAGGTCCATGTTACACAGAAGAATGTAAGTCATATAGGTTTGGAATGACATGAGGGTGAGTCATTTTTCAAGTACATGGTCAAGTACAATATCAATAATCTTTTTTCCTGTGAATGTGCAAGACTTCCAATTCATTAGCGGGTATAGCTAAATATCTAAAACTATAACTAAAACTAAAACAGCAAAACTATTTGTGCTACAAACCTGTGTTTATAATTATAACTAATTAAAGTATGATAATAAATATCAGTTTGCGACATCAAGAAGCATTACAGAGGTTTTTTGTACAGCTAAAATACCTAAAAGCATCTAACAAAGGAAGCCTTGCACATTTAATTTTGAAATGTCTGTACCCACTCTTACGTTAGCTTTAGTATGGACTCGTACAATTATAATGATTATTAAGGGGTCATAACACGCAGTTAAACAAGCCAAACTCATGTTAATCTTGAGTACCTATAGTGTAGTATTGCATCCTTCACATCTCCAGATTTATAAAAGACCCTGTACCGATTCTTTCCGAAAACACAGTGGGTTGAGCTAAAGAGTTATGAACGCACACACACACACACACACACACACACACACACACACACACACACACACACACACACACACACACACACACACAAATTACATCACCGTAGGGATGCTCATTTCGGTTAATTTTCCTAACCGTCATCCAATGCTCATAAATCGATAATTAACCGTTAACGGATAAGATTATAATATTGAATTGGCATTAAATAAAAATACAATTGACGAGTGTCTGTGACCGGTTAAAAATACTTTTTTCACAGGTTTATTTTACTGTGCAAACATCAGACCATACAGAACAGCATAAAATAAATAGGCCTACATTACATATTTTCACTAAAATAATTACCAAATTGAGATGACAAAATGAAAAAATAAAATGAATCCGTTTGAAGCTTTGAGCGACCGGAATAGTTTTTTTTTCCTTCAAATAAAAATAGCAGGCCTATCCAGGGTTGCCAGGTTTTCACAACAAAACCCACCCAATTGCAACTCAAAACTAGCCCAAAACAAGCCCAATTGCGTTTTTAGGGGTTCTCTGGTGCATTCCGGGGGGTAACATATATGTTTTTGGCCAGGTTCCCTCCAAAAACAAATTTGTATTTCCGGCACTAAATATAACATAATTGTAGTCACTTAAACCTGCGGACATGAAAAACAGCGCACGGCAACTGTGTTAAAGTAGCCCAATTCCGCGGGAAAACCGCAGACTTGGCAACACTGGGCCTATCTCAATCCACGCCTTGACTGGTTTTTAATTGTCAAAAAATAACATGTCTAAGTGACGTGGGTTAGTCGGGAGCACAGCCTGTTGACAGTTAAACCCGCAGAAGAAAGCCTTGTTTACTTTCGTCTGTCTCCACAGCGCGAGTCTCGAGGCTCCGGATCCGCTGACTGCACGCGCCTGTTCTTTGAAACAACAGAGGGCGACTCTGAGTAATTTTTAAGTTATTATAATAAAGTTAATGCTTACTTTAGTAAACTTGGCCAAAACCACTCTATGAAAAGCAACTTCGTTGCATTTGTCGACGCGCCCCATTAGTTAACAAACTTTTTTTTTTAACCATGCAGCAAACAAAAACAAACGCTTTAAAAAAAAACTTTAAACCGTTTAACTGATTGTGTTAATTGGTCAAAATTCAGTTAACGGTTAAACAGTCAATATAAGCATCCCTACATCACTGTAGCATCCCTGAATAACTTTCGAGTTGCTATATGTACGTGTTGTTTACGTTATACACACTTAGGCGCCGATTGCCAACAAAACACAGACATTTGATGCAGTTTCACTCACTGCCTGTGGTTTCGACTCCTAACCGGGAACAAACAAATACACTTGCAGAGCTCCGTCCACTGCTCCGGAAAAAACAATCTGCATCCCCTCACAACCATAAACACACTTCTTTAGTGACATTGTTGATATCGTGGTATAAATGACAGCGCTACTGACGGCTCCCGTAACCTGAAGTAAGCACACCGATGTTATTGATTGACACACTAATCCGGGAGAAGTGCCCATACAAAGAATTTCACCCGTTTTGATGTAATACATGGCCATAATTGGAAAAAAAAACTTTCCGAAACTTGTTCGAACCCTATAGGAATGTATTTTAGCACAGAAATACTCTGATACATCCAACATATTTTTGAAATTTTTGCCATGTTTAGCATGAGAATCCAACACTTTAACAGTGTTAATAAGTCAGAAAGCATGAAATAGCATTAGATGCCCCCTTTAAAACATTATAGTTACAGTTTTTAGTGTCAAAAGGCCTTTGTAAGCAATAGAATCATACAACACAATACAAAGTGTCATTTTGGTGGTGTTGGATAAAAGTCCTTCATCATTAGATCTTTAATTAGTCTTTGTCCTTTCTTGCATGTTATACACCAGGAAGCTTGGTAAAATCAGTACAACGAGATTGGTAAAATCATTTTTGATGAGGTCTCTACATTGTCTTCATCAATGCAATTAAGAGTCCTGATTGTGAATACATTTTCCATGAGTCACAAAGTATTTCTACAAAATATGACCTCTGCTGTCTTATTTCCACTTGAGTCACTTTTCTTTACGGGATTAGGGAAAATAATAGGATGTTCACAGCCATCCTGATTTGCCCTGCTTATGATAGCAGCAAATGATAAGTAAGATGTTATACATCAGATTATTTTTGTGTTGCTGATTTACATTTCCTAGGTAATTAGACACATACAGTATGCAGCCATTATGAAGTAAGATCAGTTTTATTTGTTTGTTAGATCTGTCATTTGGCATATGGCACAGCCAAGACGTTTGATCGGTCATGGCCTGTAGCCCCATCCTCGTCTGCAATGCCTGCATCGGCACTACACACCTCCATCTTGATATGAGTCAGTCAGCCACCTCTGCGTATATGAGCGAGTCAGAATGATGGAGAGGTGTAGACAGCGAAATGAAATGCTATGGATGGAAGGATGGATAATGCAACAAAGAGCTGACACAGGAGAAAAGATGAAGAGGTGCCTGGTGGTGAGGAATGGCACAAAGTACAAGACCAGACAGGTTTATTATTCCAGGCATCGTTTGGATTTTGTACACTGGAATTTTCATATTTTCCCTTTGAACTTGACTAGCAAAGAGTAACAACAAACAATGATGGGATATTGACTTCTTATGAATGAAAGTATGCGAGAAGAAAATGTAGAAAACTGAATGGGAGACATGCTCAATGTGTCGGCTATTTACAACAATTTACTTTGTTGTATGATTCGCGATGTAGAATTAGTTTTATCCATGGCTCAGCTTACTGTATTTATAAGGTATAATTATCTCAAAAAGGTAAATTGTCATCATGTTCTACAGTAGTGGCTAAAAGTGATGTCTGGCCTATAGATAAATTGACATCTTCACCATTCATTCACATTATTTAACATTTTTGTAAGCGTATTGTGTTTGCACTTGGAGTCAGTTGTGATAACACTATGAAACGTGCCAAATGTCCAGCCATAGCTGTTACAGCAAGACATTTTGAATACATGCAAAAAAAAAAAAAAAAAAAAAAAAATATATATATATATATATATATATATATATATATATATATATATATATATATATATATATATATATATATATATATATATATATATATATATATTAATTTCAGTTTTAGTTTTAGTCATTTTAGTAGTTGACAAAAAGACAACATTTCTAATTTTATACATTTAAATTTACATTTAAAGTTTTTCCATCTAATGTTCATATTGTAATATTGTCAGGTAATATGATTTTTTTTTTTTAAACAGCTTTTTGGACCCTTTAACATTAAACATTTTTAAAAACCTTATAACTTGCAGAAGGTCTCAGCTGTTTTCTTTCCCGTTTTATAGATTGTGTTTGCATGTGCGCTTCTCTCTGCTTCTATTAACCATTTTATCTTCAATTTACTGGATCTACTGTGTTTTTTATGGAAGAAGTGTTTAATTGATTTATTTTTATGCTGTATTTTATCCCATCTTGAGTTGGTTATGTAACTACCCTTTCCCTTGACACTCTTAATGGGGGAGGTGCAGACGGGAGGAGGACTTGTGTGAACTCTGTTGCTTACTGTTAATTACTTGGATAGTTAGACTAGACTAGAAGCCTCTCTTGTGTACTGCCCCAATCTTTCTCATTGCCGTTTCTCTTTCTTTTTCTTTTTTTCTTCTTCTTTGGCAGCATCATTTCTTGACTAAAATTAGACAGGAAGATGCAATGAAACCGTAATGTAAAAGGGGATACAAAGAGGTTGACATGTAATTTGGAGCTTTTAATTGAAAGGAGCGTAGCAACAGAGATGCAAGCTGGGATTTGATCAGCTATGCTGTTAGAGAATTTTCATGTTCACAGATCAGGCTAAACAGCAGTTCCTGTTCCTGTCTGTTCTCTATGCATCATTTAACATGGCCCTTTTTGAATTGCTACTGAAAAATAAGCATCATACAACTGTTAGTTTCAGTCCTCGAATCTGATTGGTTGAGCAGCTTTCCAAAAGATCTGATATAACAATCCAACAGCACTGGGGATGTTTGTCTCACTCCACTTTTTGAGTGTATTCTTATACTTCTTTTAAGTTGTTGATAATTAAAACCGCGTTTAAAGGGTTAGTTCACCCAAAAATGTAAATTATGTCATTAATGACCCTATTCAGAACACAGTTTAAGATATTTTATAGTCTGAGAGCTTTTCTGTTCCTCCAATGAAAGTGTATGCACACTATACTGTCCATGTCCAGAAAGGTAACAAAAACACCATCATAGTAGTCCATATGTGACATAAGTTGGTTAATTAGAATCTTTTGAAGCATCGAAAATACATTTTGGTCCAAAAATAACAAAAACTACGACTTTATTCAGCATTGTCTTCCGGGTTTGTTTTGAATCCACAAACAAAGATTTAAACGGTTATGAATATTCTTAACCTTTTGAATTTTTTAAAGGGGGTGTGAAATGCTGTTTCATGCATACTGAGCTTTTTACACTGTTAAAGACTTGGATTCCCATCCTAAACATAGACAAAGTTTCAAAAACTAATGTTGGACGTTTGATGGAGTATTTCTGTGTCAAAAATACTCCTTCCGGTTTCTCACAAGTTTCGGCGAGTTTTTTTCAAGTATGGGTCTTCTTGACGTTAATCGGAAGGTTCTTGTATGGGCCGTACGGGCTCTTCTCCCGGTAGGGTGCGCGCGCGCGTGACTAAAGCGAGAGAGAGGAAATGCACGCCGTAAACAGTCTCTCAGATGCAGATCCAGTCGTCCGTGAACACTTATGTGGCGCCGCGCTTCTCTTTATTCCTATGGGTGACGTCGAGCGACTTCAACGCTTCAGCACAGCATTCCGGGAAGGCAGCGCTGCATTTGAACCGATTTGAACGCAGAAATGACGGGAAGCTTCACAACATCGTTTCAGTCGCGTCTCAAAATGGATTTACACGCCACTGCTGTCAGGACTTTACCAAATCATACCAAAGAAGTGTGTTTTTGACGGAGCAGTCCCAGCGATAAAGGTTCGGTCCTGCTTTGCAAGCAGCCGGTGAGTAAAACTGCTTCAAATGTCTCTGCTTTTGGGTACTGACGCATGAGTAAACATCAGTAAACAACACGATCGCGTGCTTCGTCATTCAAATGCACTAACGGTTACTCCATTGTTGTTCTCTGTATAACGTTACAGTATGCTTGCTACTTCTAAGGTCTAGTCGCATACAGTAGTCCATAAACCGAATCATGTCCTCATACACTGCGAGTAAACACACAGAAATGTGGAGAGGCCATTAAATACAGTAACTTACATACCACAGAGACGGACGTCCTGATGTTGCCGTTTCTCCTGTTCAATTTATTTCTCCCTCAGATTTGATTGTGGATCATTATCTGTATTAGCTGAGATAGCGATGGGCTTCTCCACGCTTGAGGACGTCACCGTTTTGCGCGCTTGTCATTCTTTAGCTCCGCCCACACGATACGCCTCCAGGCGCTCGGTTTTTTCCGGAAAGACTCGGTACAGCCTATATTTCTTTTATAAATATGATAAAACTAAAGACTTTTCGGAGATATGAAGGATGCAATACTACTCTATAGGTACTCAAGATTGACATGAGATTGACTGAAACTGAGTGTTTCACCCTCCCTTTAAGGATTGAAAACAAACCCGGAAGAGAAGACGATGCTGAATAAAGTCATAGTTTTTGTTATTTTTGGACCAAAATGTATTTTGGAAGCTTCAAAAGATTCTAATTAACTAACTGATGTCACATATGGACTACTTTGATGATGTTTTTATTCCCTTTCTGGACATGGACAGTATAGTGTGCATACACTTCCATACGCTCTCTGACTAAATATAAAATATCTTAAACTGTGTTCCGAAGATGAACGGAGGTCTTACGGGTGTGGAACGACATTAAGGGTGAGTCATTAATGACATAATTTTAATTTTTGGGTGAACTAACCCTTTAAAAGTAATTTTCGATTACAGAATTTACCATGTTTTGCTGCTGATATATGAATGGTCAGAAAACCAGAACGCTGTTGCTTGTTTGAACAGCCTATTTGTGTATTTACCGGTAAAGTCATAGTAATTTACCAGAATTGCTATGTAAGAGAATATCACTCACTGATCTTGAATAACTTTCATTTTCTGTAGAGTATTGGCTGAATAGGCAGAATTAACTTCATGTTTATTATTAACTGTAATTTAAAAGCAATATCATATTGCTTAAAAATAGCTGATTGATTTGGGTTTGAGGACATTGTAATAGTGATGTCAGTCCATCCCCCAAGGTGTCTTTCATCCAAGCTTTGGCTGTATTGATCAAGGCATTAATACAGTATACACACCCTGTAGACATTTTAAGGCCAGCCAGGGTTATTCCTCTGGCGTCTTCAGAGCAGTGTGGTTTCTAATTAACCATCTTGGCTTATTATGACTTAAAATACACTAGATTAGCTCAAATAGACCTTAGGAGAATGGACATTTATTGCCTACGCTCAAGAGTTGGCTAAATGAGCTATCAGGGGAGATGCTTGATTTGCTGCATCATCCTGTACACAAAGCACCCAGGTGTCTCTTCTGCACTGTAATCACGTCTGTTATAATGCTGCATAAGCAATCCTAAATATAAGCATATTAAGGGATCATCTGTCTCTTTTATTTATGATTTCTATTAAAACTTCTGCAGTGGAAAACTCAGATGTTTCCTAATACATTCTGCTGCCATTGCGGTAGGTTCTTTTATTGAGTGATATGAATTCCTTTGTTCTTTTGAAGATCATACAAATTGCACTCGTGCCACATTGACAAATGACCACGGTCTTTGGTTTTATCTCATAACATTCCGATGACTGACGGGATTTCTTCAGTGGCCCGCTGCCATCCCAAGTGTCCTTCTCTCACTACATCCAGCCAATAAATAGAGGCACTGTTGTAAAGGG
Organism: Pseudorasbora parva; assembly: GCF_024679245.1. Lineage (NCBI taxonomy): Eukaryota > Metazoa > Chordata > Actinopteri > Cypriniformes > Gobionidae > Pseudorasbora > Pseudorasbora parva. The sequence goes on from NC_090189.1 coordinate 20,365,097, forward strand.
AGAGTGTGAGGTCTGAACTTTGACCTCGGTCCCTGTGCAGACGTTTTCTAACCTTGGCCTTTTATTACAACTCACTAATCATTGGTGGTGTTTCAGGGCTAAAATGTAATGCGGGAAAATATTTAAAATGTGGTGAAATAAAAATATCACACAGCATCTTAAAAATATGGCACTAATGCAATGCAACAATTACAAAAATATTGCAAACTTGACTGGAAAATGGAAAAGAGATTTTCATATTATAATATTTGTAATTGATCTTTTTCATCTGTCACAATCAAATAATGGCTTTGAATTATCTTCACTTTCAGGCTTTATTAAGCAAATATTGATAGAAGCTGTCTATCTATCTATCTATCTATCTATCTATCTATCTATCTATCTATCTATCTATCTATCTATCTATCTATCTATCTATCTATCTATCTATCTATCTATCTATCTATCTATCTATCTATCTATCTATCTATCTATCTATCTATCTATCTATCTATCTATCTATCTATCTATCTATCTATCTAACGTCATATGACTCTGGTCTGCTGAGTTCGAGTCTGCACATCAAAAGGAAGAGAAACGTCCTCCACGCGCTCCAGGCCCACGGTGCTTTGTCATTACGGTGCAGGCAGACGAACAGCTGCTGTGAGAGGCCTGTGTTCCATAGCCATGCTGGACTTACGACGCACAGCACACTTTCAATTATATGGGCCGTGGGCAGGGCGCCAGGCTGTGTGGAGATGGGTGCTTTCCAATTACACGGCAGGGCTCGGCTGCAAAGTGAATGAGCTGCGGCCGAATACACAGACACGCTTACGTTTTAGCCCACACACAGGCTTGTATGTAAGGGTGCCGTGACCGATCGCACAACTGGCTTTATAAGGATATGTTTAACATTAGTGTAATAAATCACTCTCTCAGCTAATGAAGCGTAGGTGTCAAATGATGGCTTGAGAATTTTAAAACCGTTATGATTCTCTACTGAGGTTTGTCAGCCTGGCTAGGGAGAAACTTTATAGAGTGCTTATTGATTCGTTTAACATGAGGTTCTTGCTCCCTGCATCCTATGAAAGGCGAAACTGACAGGAGATCTAATCCGATGGTTTTAATGGATTTCAAAAGTCGACTTGGCACTGGTTAACGTTCTGTCTGAATTAAAAGGTTACTTGTGGAGTCGTCATACTTTTTTTAATGTTTTGTGCACTAGGTGAGATAAAACATGACCAAAGGAAAGAAAATTCTTTGTTATCAACACAGATAAGGCATAACAGTACGACCACGGTCCTAATATTGTGTTGCTCCCCCTTTTGCTGCCAAAGCAGCCCTGACCCATTAAGGCATGGACTCCACTAGACCCCTAAAGGTGTGCTGTGGTATCTGGCAACAAGATGTTAGCAGCAGATCCTTGTAAGCTGTTCTGTTAGTTGTGAGGTGGGGCATTTAGCACATTCTACAGTTGCTCAATTGCATTGAGATCTGGGGAATTTGGAGGTCAAGTCAACACTGCTGTGCTTTGTGGTAGGGAACATTACCCATGCTGAAAGAGGCCAAAGCCACATGGGAATACCATTTCTATGAAAGGGTGTGCATGGTCTGCAACAATGCTTAGGTAAGTGGTACGTGTCAAAGTAACATCCACATGGATGGCAGGATCCAAGGTTTCCCAGCACATTCTGCATCCACCAGCTTGCCTTTTTCCCATAGTGCATCCTGGTGCCATGTGTTTCCCAGGTAAGCGACACACACGCACCCAGCCATCTATGTAAAAGAAAACGTAATTCATCAGACCAGGCCACCTTCTTCCATTGCTTCACAGTCCATCTCTGATGCTGTGCCCCTGTTGGCACCTTGACAGGTAGCCGGATATGCAGCCCCATATATTTTCTGACACCTTGCAATACGAACCAGCATTCTTTTATTATACATGAAAATTATAATTCTAAAAAGTTTTGGACCATTTTTGAACCAACTTTGGTTGCTAGACTCCGTAATTTGACTGCACAAATTTAAACACAAACGTAATTTCTATCACAACATTTTAGAAAAAGACATTTAAACTATATTTAAACTACTATAATTAAGCATCATTTTAAAACAAAAGACACATTTGAAACAATACATTTGCTTTCAGAATGTATTTTTCACAAAAAATATGTGGGGGCATGTGGTTCACATCGTTCAATTTGAATGGCCATGACACTTTTGGTTAGTCAGAACACAGTGAGGTCATAATCAGGCTTCTTTCTATTTCAGTTTTCTGTTCCATTCTGCCTTTAGAAAAGAGCTGTCAATCAAAGCCTCTCTGACACACATTTGTACAAAAAGACTCGACCTGTGGGAAAAATGACCCTGACAGATTGCTATATGACTCAGTCATTCTTCTGCTTGTAAGTGCTGACCCGCGGATCACAGCAAGGAACAATCCCTTTAAATTCAAGGGAAGAAGATATCATTTTATGACAGAGATCCCAAATGCTGTTTTTCATGACAGGTTTTCTTATATAAAATAATTCCAAACAATTACACCAATCGATTCTTGCATATTTTTTTCCAAACAAAGATCATTGCCTGCTTCTCTTAATTATTAAAATCTCAACCTTAGCTACACATATGTTGATTCTTGTTAGATGTGCATGAAAGAGCTCATTTGGCAAAAAATGCGGTGGAAAAAGCGAATGGCAAGGAGACTGATTTTTCTATATTAAGACAGTGTTATGTGCATGTGTGAGAGAGAGAGAGAGAGAGAGAGAGAGAGAGAGAGAGAGAGAGCAGCTGAACGTGAATAATGTGAGTGTGCACGTGTGAATCTGTGTTTGTGTGTGCTGTGGGGCGCAATTACAGGTACAAAAAGCGCTCCTTTTAGAGCCGTAAAGAGTGTTTCCATGGTGATGGGGTCGTCCCGTCAGGACCAAAAAGGGAGGAGAACGCTAATAGTTTGAGCCGGTCACCTCTCGCCAGCCTGGTGTGGCTAAAGTGCAAGTGTTAACACAAGACGATCCCTAGGTATTGCATCTCCGTATGAATGCTATTTTCACTCTTTCTTGTCTTCTTTGAACACCAGTTGTTGTAAAGCATGCCTCAAAACTAAGGGGAAGTGGAGATGCTGCTCGTTTCTTCCATTTCAGAGCGGCAGGAGTCTCGCCATGCTTCATGTAATCAATGTTTATTTTTAGCCCAGCTCTCGGTTTTCGAAAGAGAAAAGGCCATTCGGATAAATGGGTTTTTTATCATTAGTCACAGACAAAAGAATAGGCAACAGCAGGGCTAGTCTCATTGTGCTGGGTTCGTGAATGGTTGTCGCACAGTTAGGGGTTGACATAGTGCTTTACTGGCTCAGTGGAGTTCCAGTAAAGGCTGACTTACACTCCTCAGTCTTTGTAAAGCCCTGGCGTTGTGTGTGTTTATGAGCTTAGGCCCGCGGTACAGAGAGAGATAAATTCCAGGCCCAAACGGTGTCGATAATGCTCGTTACAGTCCATAATGAGGTCACAGGCGCACTGTCTGACCCTGATAAAGATTTATAGAGCCTGTGACTCATTGGAGTCCCTCTGTATCCGGGTCCGCGCTGTGCAGCGCTGCCACCGCTGGACACAGGAAGTGACATGCTGGGCACCCTGCTGCTTTCGCTGGAATCGTACTCGTATGCTATTGCTGGCACTTTCCATGAAAAGGGTACAAATTAGTGTCCCTTTACTTAAACAAATAAACAATAAAATAAAAGCATTAGAGGCACAAATCACATTTAAAAAAAATAAAAAATAAGAATCATGTAAGATATTAGCTAATCATAATAAAATCAAACATGAAATGTAGCTTTTTTTGAACATGAATAAATTATTTATTTAATTTATTTATATAAGTTATTATTATTATTATTATTATTATTATTATTATTATTATTATTATTATGTAAATTGTTTAAAAGTTTGGGTGTGATTTTTATGTTTTTTTAAAAGAAGACTTCTGCTTACTGGGGCTACATTTATTCTATTAAAAATTAAATAAATAAAAACTTAATATTGTCAAAAAATATTATAATGTAAAATGATTGTTAATTGAATTTTCAGCATTATTACTCCAGTTTTCAGTGTCACATGATCCTTCAGAAATCACTGTAATATGCTGAAATAATAGCATTTCTCATTATTTTTAATGTTGCAAACCATTTTGCTGTGAAAGTCACTTTTTTTGTATTTTCGATAAATAGAAATTACATTTGATTAATGTACCTTGCTGAATAAATTGGAAATTCGAATCTGTATGTAGAAATATGTTGACATGTTGACATATGTTGACATAAATTTTAGTATCGAGGTTTGAGAAATGGCAAACATCATATAAAATTAATAGAAAACAGCTCATGTAATATTTAGTTTGACCTCCTGTGGTTGAAGATCAAGATTTTCTGAAGGTTAACAACCTCCTTTCACTGACATTTTGAGGGGAAATGTTTTTTTCGGGCCCTATTTTGTACCATATTCGTGGAAAGTGTCTGCCAGTGCTGTTTCCTGAGAACTGTGCTTAAGAGCAGTGTGTTCGGTTGAGACAGCTGTCCTTGACCATGACATCTTTTCAGCTAGTGCTCTGTACTGAACCTGCGCAAGGTTCAGTCATCAGCTGTGACACAGAAAGATGTGATAAAACAATATTTCCGCATGAAATCTGTCGCAAGTATCTGAACAGCTTCTTAGTACGCAAGCCCAGTGTCTTTTTAGTTTGTGATGAACATTCTTAAAGGGATAGTTCACCCTGAAATGAAAGTTAGCCCATGATTTACTCGCCCTCAAGTCCTTCTATGTGTATGTGTCATTCTTCATCTTCTTTCAGACGAATACTATTGGAGTTATATTAAAAAATGTCCTGGATCTTTCAAGCTTTATAATGGCAGTGAATGTCTGTTTCTGTTTTGAAGTCCATAAAGGTGCATGTATCCATTATAAAAGTGCTTGCGTTCCAGCATATATAATTTTGAAAATGTTAATTTTTGGGTGAACTATACCTTTAACTCTTAATATGGTAAATACGGCTTTGTAGCTGTATATTGGCATAAATATGTTCTGCTCTAGCTTTTGCATTTCTCATGTTTATTCTTTTGTTTCTGCTAATATTATTGGATCCTATAAGATAAATAGCTTTGCCTCATTATGCTTGAAATGAAAGCTGCAGGATTAAATGTAACATCAAGCCAGCGTGATTTCCTTCTCAGACAGTTTGCAGTAGGACGTATTCATGTTTGTGCAAATGCTTTGTTTTATGTAGGAAATGCCCTGAGCGCTTCTTTTAGAGGTGATCAGCTGTGTACACTGCCAGGAGATTATGCAGCTCCCCACCTTCTCCTGCACATGTACTGCAAACAGAGCCAAGATCAGCAGGAGGAAACACACATAGTTATTCACCCAATGGGGCAAACCTGTTAGCGCGGGGTCGAATCAATCATATTAATGCCATATCCTCAGACTCTCTCACACACACACACACACACACACACACACACACACACACACACACACACACACACACACACACACACACACACACGAGTGTACAGCACAGCCTGTTATTTACACACAGTGCACAATACACACATATAAGCAAATACTAATATTCGGATGACACTACTCTAAAAAACAAGCCCATGAGGGCTTCTTATTTTAAAAAGAGAAACAATGAAACAAAATGTTTTTGGGGGATGTTGTTCTCATTAGGTCATTCCAGTGGCCTAATTTGGTGTTCCAGACACACCTGATTTATTCTCATTCTTCGGCTCAGAGTGCCAGTAGCTAGGAGCCACACATCGACTTTAGTTATGCTGTGGTGCCACAGACAAACAAAATATCTCTTTTTTTTCTCTTGCAGAGCTACATAATTAAATCCTGTGGAGATCATGTAGCTAATTAGACACACATGCAGTGTGTTCAACTGAATGATGAGAGGAACAATCAGGGCAACGATTATTTGAGTTTAAATCTGTGTTTATGGGGTATTTGTTTTAGTATATGGACAGAGTCCAATATAAATTTAAGACTAAACTGTACGGATGGTTACCAGGCCAGTTTGAGGATGTCTTAAAGGGTTACTTCAGCGATTAGCATATGGCTTTGTATCAGTAGAAACCCTGGAGTATATTCAAATGATCGTGTTCCCCTCTCTTATATCCCCCTGAGACGAGAGATTTATGCATTTTATTTCTGGAAAAATTCCTCTCGTGACGCATATTGACGATATTTGCGTCACGAGAGGAATGTTTGCCCAGAGGCTAAAGACTACAGCCAGCAGAGGGAGCCATTTCCGCATGTTTTCAACTCGTGCATGGGGACTGGAGATCACACTTACAGCACAGCTCAGCTACAGGCATTAATTTAAACGGATGCTAAGCAATGTAAGTGTTTTAACTTCTCAAATTAATTTCTATGAAAGTTAAGCTTCCAAAGGCATGAACTTAAAACGCGTTGTAAATGTATGCCGCGAATGTGGTCGCGATTACCTCAGCTCTCATCACGAGAGCTCATTTATGACGTTAAATGTAATCTGACTCCTAATCTGAGTCTGCTGTGAGACTCACGCGGCAACTCGGTCGTTATATTGAATACACACGTTCAGTATTTAATTGTACTTTCTGAACTCAGTCACTGTAATCCAGTAGCGGTGACATTGGGAATGGCCTCACAGGGCAGCTAAGCATTCTGGGAATTGTAGTCTTTCATCCCCATGAGACAAAAATACATTTTCTGTCTTTTCTCAGTCTAGAAAGCACAAAATTCAAAAATAATTTCACATTTCTACTACATTAATGACCCAGTTTAAATACAGATTCATCTTCCCAGCGCTGAAGTACCCCTTTAAGGTAATTGATGGTCACTGATGTATTGAACATTTTTATTACAAAATCTGCTGATTTAAACTTGTTGTCAATGTAAATTGGCTGGCTAAATATTTTTGCTGAAATAACTAACATACAGTTAGTATATACACCCTGCTATTTTGCAAGTTCTCCCACTTAGAAATCATGGAGGGGTCTGAAATTGTCATCGTAGGTGCTTGTCCACTGTGAGACATAATCTAAAACAAAAAATCCAGAAATCACAATGTATGATTTTTTTAACTATTTATTTGTATGATACAGCTGCAAATAAGCATAATGAACACCTGAGAAAATCTATGTTAATATTTGGTACAGTAGCCTTTATTTGCAATTACAAAGGTCAAACGTTTCCTGTAGTTTTTCACCAGGTTTGCACACACTGCAGGAGGGATTTTGGCCCACTCCTCCACACAGATCTTCTCTAGATCAGTCTGGTTTCTGGCCTGTCGCTGAGAAACACGGAGTTTGAGCTCCCTCCAAAGATTCTCTATTGGGTTTAGGTCCGGAGACTGGCTAGGCAATGCCAGAACCTTGATATGCTTCTTACTGCAACCACTCCTTGGTTATCCTGGTTGTGTGCTTCGGGTTATTGTCATCTTGGAAGACCCAGCCTCGACCCATCTTCAATGCTCTAACTGAGGGAAGGAGGTTGTTCCCCAAAATCTTGCAATACGTGGCCCCGGTCATCCTCTCCTTAATACAGTGCAGTTGCCCTGTCCCATGTGCAGAAAAACACCCCCAAAGCATGATGCTACCACCCCCATGTTATAAAGTAAGGATGGTGTTCTTGGGATGGTACTCATCATTCTTCTTCCTCCAAACACGTTTAGTGGAATTATGACCAAAAGTTATATTTTGGTCTCATCTGACCACATGACTTTCTCTGGATCATCCAAATGGTCATTGGCAAACTTAAGACGGGCCTGGACATGTGCTGGTTTAAGCAGGGGAACCTTCCCCGCCATGCATCATTTCAAACCATGACGTCTTAGTGTATTACCAACAGTAACCTTGGAAACGGTGGTCCCAACTCCTCCCGTGTAGTTCTGGGCTGATTTCTCACCTTTCTTAGGATCATTGAGACCCCACGAGGTGAGATCTTGCATGGAGCCCCAGTCCGAGAGAAATTGACAGTCATGCTTAGCTTCTTCCATCTTCTAATGATTGCTCCAACTTCACCAAGCTGCTTGGCAATTTCTCCCATAGCGCTTTCTAGTCTTCTGGTGGTGTACAATTTTTTCTCTAGTGTTTGTTAGTGTCTGTTTGGTCTTGGCCATGTTAGTAGTTGGATTCTTTCTGGTTGTATGGGGTGGACAGGTATCTTTATGCAGCTAACGACCTCAAACAGGTGCATCTAATTTAGGATAACAAATGGAGTGGAGGTGGGCATTTTAAAGGCAGACTAACAGGTCTTTGAGGGTCGGAATTCTAGCTAATGGACAGGTGTTCAAATACTTATTTGCAGCTGTATCATACAAATAAATAGTTTTAAAAAATAATATATTGTGATTTCTGGATTTTCTTTTTTATGTCTCTCACAGTGGACAAGCACCTACGATGACAATTTCAGACCCCTCCATGATTTCCAAGTGGGAGAACTTACAAAATAGCAGGGTGTTCAAATAATTATTTTCTCACTGTACATATGGCTATAAATAGGAAGAAAAATGTTGATGAGTTTTTTTAGCACAGAAATCAAAACAAAAATATCAGCCAATCACATGGCAGCAACTCAGTGTATTTAGGCATATGATCAAGATGATCTGCTAAATTTCAAACTGAGCATCAGAATAGGGAAATATTTCAAAAACTGCTAATTTACTGTCATTTCCACGCACAACCATTTCTAGGGTTTACAGAGAATGGTACTACAAAGTGAAAATATCCAGTGAGCGCCAGTTCTGTGGGTAAAAATGCCTTGAGAATGGCAGACTTTTTGACCTTTGAGAATAAAGTCAACAGTAAATGTAATAATTATTCGTTACAACTGAGGTAGGGGTGGACGATCTTATAACAAAATCTGAAATGCGATCATCCCAATTTTGAGATGTACTATCGAAAATATCCAGACTGGAACAAGACAATTTAATGCACAGTATTGCATTAAACAATCTGAGAGATGTTAAATATTCATATAGGGTCAAATAACCCTGAGTTCAACTTTAAAACACTGCATAGTCTTCACTGTATGAATTAAATATAAATTGATTCTTAATAGGAGTGAGTGATTTTGACTTTTGTTTAAAATAACACAGACGGCACATTTGCATAAGGATTTAAGACCAAATGCCTGGATCTAATATAATGACACATCCGATTTCTTTCCTAACGGTTTATTTACTTTAGACTTAACTGACTGTCTTCACGTAAATACACTGTAAATATGGACATTTTGACACATTTTTGTGTATATTTGACCGTTTAGGCGCTACTTGTGTTCAACTCCATCTTGCAGCGACACACAGAAAGTGCCTTTTTCCGCAGTTTAATGCACTTTTAATAACTCTTTTTAAAATAAAGCATGACCCGCAGTAGACTGCATTTTACAGCAGCCAAGTTACATGATTTGAGTGATTTGGACATTAAGTTTAGGCCTTTAATGAGGGGCAAAAACATACCTCATTAAAGGAAAGGAATGGCATGTGGCACTTTTATCTTGATTATCACATTTTTATAATCGTCGGAATCCACAATCTAAACCGATAACTTTAAAAAAACCTAACAAGCAAGGTGTACCTATTAAAGTGGCCGGTGAGTGTGTTAACAAGGCAAGAAATCCAGATTGATCTCATAAATGATGCACTCTTGTCTAGTTAGTCATGAAGCTTTCTTTTCCCCAGCAAACCTTGAGTGTAACCGAAACTCTCAAACCTTTATCTTGCACTGACTGAGAGAAGCTCCCTCCACATTGATGTAATAACAAACGTGACACATCCATATCGTTCTGTAACATTTTGTTGTTCCTTTACCAATTTTAGAGAGCATAACATATTGGAGACAGGCATTGAATCAGGCATCAAGTCAGAAAGATTAGAGCCTGTTGAGCTCTTTATCGGAACACAGAGGGGTTTTCTGCTTTAAATGTATTCAAAACATCCTCAACAATGCCTCTGTCTAATGTGGTAATCTGCTGAATGCAGGAGTGCATATTGTTCTACAAAGGCTCATATGAATCAGAAAGAGAGCTGTCAAGGGATGCAGCTCTCTCTCGCTCTCGTGTCTGTGTACAATGTATTATTGGCTATGCTCAGGCAATAGGCTTCATTCAGTGTTCTCTCACTGACTAGGATCAAATGATGTGGGAGTCTGTTCAGTCAGTAGCACTAATGTCTGTGCAGTATCAGAGTGTTGGTGTCAGGCTGTGGTCACAGTTCTTTAGTCACTGGGCTCAGTCCAATGCGACTAGCTCCATCAGGTCCACCAAACGTCAGGTCTTTTTCTCTCCACATCAGAAATGTACTTATTTACATTTTAATATTTACATACTTTTAATGCATTATACATATAGCTTCTTTTAACTAAATACATAATATTTAGCATTTCCCATTATGGTAAATTTTGACACCAAGATGGAACATTATTTAGTCCCCTACACAAGCTCAATGATCAAATTTGATTGATCTAAATTTGAAACGGCATTATCCATTTATATTGATTATTTTTAGTTATTTCTCTATTTCTCTGCTAGAAAATAAAAATGAAAACATCAGTTTCTGATTGTTAAACTGTATTGAGATTTCCAAGATTATATTTTTGTTTCCTTCTAACATTGATTCTCTGTTGCTTGTTGCTATTTTATTTTGACAAATGACCTTGTGTCTGTCTTCTATCTGTCTGACCTAATATTAAATTCTTTATGTCTGTAAATCTATTATATTGTTATATCATCCTTTCTAATATACAAACCCGATTCCAAAAAAGTTGGGACACTGTGCCAATTGTAAATGAAAAAGGAATGCAATCATTTACAAATCTAAGAAACTTATATTTTATTCACAATAGAATATAGATAACACATCAAATGTTGAAAGTGAGACATTTTGAAATTTCATGCCAAATATTGGCACATTTTGAATTTCATGAGAGCTCCACATTCCAAAAAAGTTGGGACTGGTAGCAATAAGAGATTGATAAGAGTCAAGATGGACAGAGGATCGCCAATTCCCCCAATACTGTGGGGAAAGATAGTGGAGCAATATCAGAAAGGAGTTTTTCATAGAAAAATTGCAAAGAGTTTAAAGTTATCATCATCTACAGTGCATAATATCATCCAAAGATTCAGAGAATCTGGAATAATCTCTGTGTGTAAGGATCAAGGCCGGAAAACTATACTGGATGCCCGTGATCTTCAGGCCCTTAGACGGCACTGAATCACATACAGGAATGCTACTGTAATGGAAATCACAACATAGGCTCAGGAATACTTCCAGAAAACATTGTCGGTGAACACAATCCACTGTGCCATCCGCTGTTGCTGGCTAAAACTGTTCTGTGGTCAGATTAATCAAAATTAGAAGTTCTTTTTGGAAAAATGGGACGCCATGTCATCTGGACTAAAGAGGACAAGGACATCCCAGGTTGTTATCAGTGCTCAGTTCAGAAGACTGCATCTCTGATGGTATAAGGGTTGCATGAGTGTGTGTGACATGGGCAGCTTACACATCTGGAAAGGCACCATCAATGCTGAAAGTTATATTCAAGTTCTAGAACAACATATGCCCCCATTCGGAGGTCATCTCTTTCAGAGAAGACCTTGCATTTTCCAACATGACAATGCCAGACCTCATACTGCATCAGTTACAACATCATGGCTGTGTAGAAGAAGGATCCGGTTACTGAAATGGCCAGCCTGCAGTCCAGATCTTTCACCCATAGAAAACATTTGGCACATCATAAAGAGGAAGATGCGACAAAGAAGACCTAAGACTGTTGATCAACTAGAAACCTGTGTTAGACAAAAATGAGACTACATTTCTATTCCTAAACTTGAGCAACTTGTTACCTCAGTCCCCAGACATTTGCAGACTGTTATAAAAAGAAGAGGGGATGACACACAGTGGTAAACATGGCCTTGTTCCAACTTTTTTGAGATGTGCTGATGCCATGAAATTTGAAATCTATTTATCTATCTATCTGTCTGTCTGTCTGTCCGTCCGTCCGTCCGTCTTAAAATGAAAACGCACTAGCGTAAACTAAGTTTGCTGATCATTCTGTTCCATATTTGGACTTTTTACTGTTAATATCTGTAAAATCGCAGACATTTTTGTGGCTCATACTCTTTTCTAGTTACAAATTACATACAGCAGTAATGTGGATTTTTTTTTCGATTTGCATGTTAATTCTGTTGTTGTCAAGTTTGCTTACTCAATTGAAATCCATTTGTGAATGACGCAAAACTCTCATATATATCTGTAAGCGTTTGCACAGTGCAGTAACAGTACCACTCCTGCTAAATAATATCTGGATCAGTCGTGTAATCCCTGGCACTTGATTGTGACGCATCACGGTTTACAATTTGAGCTGGATAAACTGAGGCAGGAGGTGTATCGCTGCCCCTCTTCCTGTGCTAATTAGAACAGGCAGTTCTAATCAAGCTAAGTGCGACCGACTGCGTTGAGTGCCTGTGTGGCTCTGTACATCAGTAGGTTGGGATGGTGTGTGTCAATGGGGCCCTAATGATCCACACAGAGCGAGACAGACCTGGATCTCTCTGTTTCCACTGCCATTACGATGTTCTCTCTGAGAGCGAATACAACAGAGGACCATTGAATGGTTTATAAGAGGGTTGATAGCGAGCGCCGGCATGGATTGTCTCGTTTATCTAAACTTGAGAGGCAGAAATGGAAAACAAGAGAGAGAGAGTGCCAAAAGAGAAAATATGACAGAAAAAAGGGAATATTGAGAGAGGCAAGGCCAAGACCAAGAGGAAGCACATAGATAGATGTGAAAAGAAATATATACAGTCTCAGACATGGTTTATAGAAGAGTAGCAGACTGGACAGAAATAGGGCAGAAATTCATCCTGATAGCTGAGGAAAGCAGCGTGGCTGTGTGCCAGTGTCAAAAAATGCCATGCGTCCTTTTGTTCTCCTTTCTGTGGCTTTGTAAATATCGCAGCCTTGTACTGTTTGTATTCCGAGCTAATCACTGTGACTGTAATTAGCCAGGATTGAAATAGAAAATCACGGATTTATTTGAATTAGTGACACAAGCGCAAATGAATCTTGCATTGCTATTCACGATTAAAAATGGGTGAGACACAACCTGCTGTTTTTTTTATTTAATGACTGAAATCATCCTAAAACATTAATTTTTCTTATTATGAAGTAAGGTCTTGCACAAACGTTTGCACAAATTGAATCAAACAAAGATTAAATTTGTATAACGCTTGCCTATTACAATATTATAATTTGCTATATTTTAATATCGGAATATTTTCAGCCCCCTTCCTGAGTTTATGTGGCTCAGCGGAACATTTCTTGCTTTAAGATGTGGCATGTTTGAATCTTGCTTGACTGAATTTGTAGATTTTTTTTTTTGACTGACTGAATGTATCACTTATGTTGGCGTATTTGGTTGCAGTTTATTTATTTTTATAACTTAAAAGGGATTTTTTAAAATAACCTATTAGCTAAATATACCAACCTAAATACTAGTTCTATATTTGTGCAGTAAAATGTCTTTAGTTTTCAGACAGTTTAGCAAAACGATTTGATCTTTAGGTTTGCTTCCTTCACCATGTCATTCTGCTTCGGGTGGGTCTCTGAAAGCGCATAAACATGTCTGTGTGTTTTACGTTTACTTCTATAAAATAACAAGCTCCCGACTGGATATGCAGCGTCAGACTGCAGTTCTGATTGACAGGTTGAAAAAAATGACAGTGTGTGACTCAGGGGAATGAGGGTAAGTGATTGGCCGGCGGAGGAGGGCCGTGAATCATAATGGCTGGTATAATTTGTTCTTCTCACTCGGATCGCTGCTAAGGAACGCTGCCTGTCTGTGTATAAGGTTAAAAGAGTATCATACTAGATCTGATTTGTGCCACTGAAGCTTTAACCTCTCCTCGTTTCTTCTGAAAAAGCAGCACCTTTTAATGCAGTAGATAAGGCTGGTGTAACTTAATGGTTATACTTAAACCATCTATTCCATTTTGATTGTCCCTTAGCTGTTTAGGAACACTAACAATAATATATTAGCAGTATGATATCATATCCAGTATGCTAATCTCTAAGGCATAAATGAACTGGAAATTAGTAGAAAAACAAAATATGTATATTATATGCGCTAATAGTTTAAGACTATGTATGAGTTTTAGTTTGACTCTGTTTTAAATGCCGATGTTTCTCCCACAGTGCTCTGGGAAAGTGTGTGTGTAAGAGGAGTTGCACCTCTGAGGGTGAATAGGTCTGACAGTTTGTGTTGCAAAAACCCATCATCCTCGGACAGAGGTGTGTGTGTGTGTGTGTGTGTGTGTGTGTGTGTGTGTGTGTGTGTGTGTGTGTGTGTGTGTGTGTGTGTGTGTGTGTGTGTGTGTGTGTGTGTGTGTGTGTGTGTGTGTGTGTGTGTGTGTGTGTGTGTGTGTGTGTGTGTGTGTGTGTCTAGACCCAAATCCCAGAGCATTGCAGACTAACATCCTCCTCCTCCTCTCTTTTGTGCTGATTTAATTTAAGAGTGGGTTGAATTACTAGCGTCCCAAAGGCGCACAGGGCATCCTGAGAGCCTTTCTCATATTTACTCACCAATATGCATCATATGGTGTTCTTTTACATCCCTCCTGTGTCTTGCCAAACACTGCAACATGCCCCTTTTTAAGGAGCGGCGCAGTTAATATTGAGATGTAAATTTCTCTTATGATAATTGAAATAATTCAGAATTTACTCTCCCTGTCAGGTGATTTATATCTCACATTTGATTGCTTTTTTTCTTTTTTATAATTAATATGCATACAGCTTTTTTACATGGAATATTTGTATTTGTAAAATTTAGTTTGTTACGTTGCAGAACCATTCTGACAATTTCAGTTGTGAATAAAAATAATTTGCAAATGAAAAATCTAAGATTTCTTCAATGCCTAAATATTTTAAATACTACCTTTCATGTGTAATATAGCTGAGAATGTAAAAGTTCTGCAAAGTTTTAAAGATCAAAGTGCATGAAAAATAAATGTATCATCTTCTAAAAGAAAGAATCAATTCTGAACTGCTAAAACAAGTCGTCTGCAATTCCTGTTACAAACCTACATAACAATTTTACATATTTGCATAATTGCAGCTTAAGGTCTTCATTGGCTGCCTACAAACAACGTCCACTTTGCCCCGCCCTCAAACACTAGTTGTAGCTGAGACCGTTTGGTTTGTGCTGTTGACATCTCTCAAAGATGCCAATTTCATCAAACTTACAAATCCACTTTGCATTCACTTCAAAAGGATGAGGAATCGCGCTAGAATTGACACGGAAAAATCAACACCATCATTCATGTTCATATCACAGCAAGGAAAACCTCCGGAGTGAACATTCTGATATGGTAATAAGCCTTTCTTTTCCAACTTGTGCTGTAAACGGTAGACCAATCACAACAGACTGGGCCATCTGACAAATCAGAGCAGAGTAGGCTCTTGGAAAGGAGGGGTTTAGAGAGACTGCATTTTTTGTAACAAACCATTGTCAGACTCTTTGAGAAATAGGTCATGTGCAATGCATATTATGACAAAATTAAAGTGTGTTTGACCTGCATGCAAACCTATTGTAGGAGACTTCCAAAGCCAAATTAGGAACCTTTAAAATGGCAACAACAACAACAAAAAAATAAAAATAAGTGTTTTGTGGAGAGAATTAGGCAAATTGAAATCTTTCCAAATTCCTCTGATTGGGAATTTAACTTTTATTTTAATTTTTAATGCATATCACATTTCTAAGTTAAGTAAGTCAGTGTTAAGTAGCTGATGCATAACATGTCCATGGACTTTATGCATCAACTACCCAACTTTTGCTTTTACCTGATATTGTGCTTTGTGTCTGTTAATGGACTCCAGGTTTAAATAGAGGCCAGACTAGGTTGGGATCTTTTTGTCAACTGCTTTTTGAGCTCTCTTGAGCTCAGCATGCTGTTTAAGGCTGTATGAATGTGTAAATAAATAGAGAAAGAATTCTCTGAGGAAGTGCATGTGAATGCGAACATGAGAGAGTGAGAGTGAGAAAGGGAGAGGAGGAGGTGGAAGAGGAGCAGTCGGGGAGAGCGGGCACAAAAGAAAAGACAGAAAGAACACAAAGATAGTGGATGAAAAATGCAGTCACAAAGGATACAGAGAGTTACAACAAAAGAATAGGAGTGAAGGATAGAGACACAAGACAGGCAACAGAAGGAACAAGAGATGTGTCAACCACGAACCACAGAGACCAGAGAGCGGGAAAGAGGAAGAGGAAAAGAGAGAGAGGGAAATGGGCCAGCTCTCCCCTGCAAGGCACACCCTGGCGTTCAGCCGTAGAGAAGAGCAGGAAAGATGTTGAAAGAGAGAGAACTGTATTTGTCAAGAACTGAGGAAACAGCGTCTGTGCAGTGTCAAGGAAAAGAGAAACGAGAGACGGCACGTCTCAGAGAGACGGTGACTCGGTACAGGAAGTGACTTTTAGGAATATGCTGTAATATGTAAATGCCAACCTTTGCTATCATCTCAGGCACTTTTGCTTGTGTTATGTCATCATTGCAAGGATATGAATATGTATCGTCTGATTGCTTAGATAAACATCAGTGTGCCGATGATTTACTGATGTCTGGATCTGCCGGAACAGAGGAAGAACTTCATTGTGCAGCACAAGCACATACTTTTCCACAAGTATTCACAGCTGTGTTTTACTGTGTATCCTACCATAAAACACTGAATTATGGGACAGCCAGTATCTCTTTAGTATAGGCTAGGGTAGATGGTTGCTGAATTGTACTTTAGGCTTTTACAGTTATAAATATATATAATATAATATATTATCTATATATAATATATCTAACATAGACCGAGAGATATAGTTCTATGTTCTAGCTATAACAGAAGCAGGGATGGAAATTAGCACCCGCCACCAGCCAAATGCGGGTGATTTTGAGTTGTGGCGGGTAAACTTGCTTCACCTACCGGCCACCGTGGCGGGTAAATAAAAATAGCATTCTGTTTCCCCTCTTTATAAACTGTGTTCAGTGCATGCGAGTGCGGCCGTATGTCCGAATATGACCCGTCGTTTTCGCCGTCATTACCTGGATGTAGTGCCAGAAGACGCGAATAAGAACTCGTGCTCGCGCTGAGAGAAGATCCGTCACTGTCAACCGGAAGTGCGCACCCGTCTCACAGCGCGCAAATATTGAGTTCTCTTTCAAGTCTTGTGCTTAAACAGACAAACTCACACAAAAAGTATGCCAACATGTTCATCTTGATGAGTATCCTAGCTGACATAGTCTGCTGAATATGCCTTAAGTGAACTTTATACAGTCGTGAAAGATGACGCATATCCTTCTATTAGGTCTTAAAGGGGAAGTAGCCTTTACTGCTATGTTTAATGTCAAACAAAAGGACATCACTCACTGCTCTTGATTGAATAGCTTTTGTAAGTTAAATATTAACTTACAAAGGATTAATCTTTCATTTAAACACTTAAATATGCAGTTATTTTACATTTGATTACTTTATTCAATTTCTGTACCTTTCTGCAGTGTACATTATTATTTAATGTACACATGAGTGAGGTCGAGTTAAACATTTTAGTTTGAATTTTATTTTATACTTTGGGTTGTTGCAATGTGCTAAATAAATATTTGCATAATTTGTGATTGATTTATTATTTGAAACTTTAATATTAATTAATGTAATTGCAATGCCTTGATTTTTAGTAAAGTTACACAGTCATAGCATTAGCCATAAATGCAATGGATAATTGGCATCATTTCTTTTAGTGCTTCGGTTTCAGCCAATAATTTTTATTTTGGTGCATCCCTACTGACAATGTTCTGCTCGGTATGTCGTCAACACGCTTCAGGAGATGCCAAAACTAGTAGTTTCAGTGTTGGTACTAAAAACCTAAAACTGGAAGCCATAAAAGACTACGAATCATCCAAATGCCACATCCAGGTAAAAAAAAAAAAAAAAAAAAAGAGAGAACACAGAGCCCTACTCATTTAATGAAATGTATATCAGTTCATGGTTTGTGTGTGTATAAGAGTGAAAAAATGTCAGTATTTCATTGAGATTTGAGATTAAATAAACAGCTTAAGTAGTGTAGAGCTTGTAGTATTAATTTTCACGTGCAGTTACACATTGTCGGTTAAAAACAAGAAAGTGGCTGGTAAAAACATTGAGTGGCTGGTAGATTTTGAAATCCACCAGCCACAGTGGCCGGTGGACAAAAAAGTTAATTTCCATCCCTGAACAGAAGTCTTTACATTCACTTTTAAAGGGGTCATGACATTTTATTTTAATGCTCCTTGAGGTTCACATATAATGTTAAGTTACTTTTTACGGTAAGGTGAACGGCCAGTAAAGCCAGTAAACGGACACTGTTATGATTGGCTAACATAATTGTATAAGAGATAGTGTCAATGCAAGTAAGTTTATTGAAAACATTATCCATATAAACCATCATATCCATTTGGTTGCTTTACCTGTCAAGAAACATTTCTTTGCGAACTCTCCATTACACTGTACTTTGCTGACAAAGCAAAGTGCTCTGAATAAACATACAATCCTCCAATGCAATCCAGGACGTCATTAAAAAATAAAAATAAATAAATAAATAAAACACTTGTTTCTGACGCTGGGATCCTTCTGAAGTCTGCTTTGCTTTTGCTGAAGTCTGGTTCTATTTGCTTTTGATGTGCCACTCGCATCCGGTGTATGCAAATGCCAGCCGTTAAGCAACTGAATGCCAGTGGGCGTGGCCTATGGTACCGTGATGTATAACTATTCGTTGATGTCTTGCTCTGGAGGAAGTCATATGCAGATTAATTTAGCTTTTGATTTTAAATTTAGCTTGATTAAATAAAGCTTGTTTACCATGAGGAGGGCACTTTAAGCTATGAAACTTGCAGGATGTTTTAATGATACAAAAACCTGTTATATGTCAAAAGATCAAGGTGATCAATGATTCTCATGTCATGAGCCCTTTAATCAGTGCATTCTTGCTGAATACGGTATTCATTTTTATAGGGCTTAAAAATTAGCGCATGTGAGGATATTTTCAGTTTACCAAGTTAAAATATAAAATGTAATTAACGCAGCAGCAGTTTTTTTCTGTCATCCTTTGGCTCCTCTACAGTAAATCACACTATCCTTCATTCAAGTGCTATTAAACCAGTCAAGCATGATAAGACGCAAAAATAAGAACTTAAATCTGTACTGGTGCGCTGTCTGGGAATCTCTCTGTTCTTTGTTTTCACTTGAATGAACAAAAACACACAACGGTATGCCAAAATTCCTTGTAAGCAAAGTCTTAAATGAGTTAAAAAGTGTTAAATGAAGGCAACGAGTTATGAAGACGCTGGATGCTGGTCAGATCCGGATCCGCGACACGTGCTTTAGATCTTAAAGTGGCAGTAGCTTAATAAACCCGCTGCTGTCTGTCATAAATGTTTATTAAAGAATAAAAGACAAAATTACTCACTGAACTTTTTTTAGCTTTAATGAGAATTAATCTATATTTAATGCCCAGGGTCCCTGGTCACCTGTGAGGAACATGCTAAAATGAACACAGTCTACACTCTGATATGAGCAAATATCCAATCATATGCACTAAAGTTTGGGGGTTTAGCCGCGTTTTAAAGCTTTGCAGGTTATAAATTTCATTTGCATTCTACATGGGCTGAGCGCGCACCCGCCTGTCAAACACATGATTACTGGACTTAGTAGTCTTACTGCGCTAATACTGTCAAATACACACAAGGTTAAAATATATAAACACAGTCGGTTATGTCTAAAGTGAAAGTAAAATCATGTGGGTCTGTATATTAGATGCGAGGAGGTCTTAGCAGTGCAGCCTATAGTGATTGTGAACACTTGTCCTTAAAGGGACAGTTCACCTCTAAAATTATGTTTAATAAAAACTAAAAACAAAGATAAAAACACTCACTGCTCTTGAATAATGTATATACAGTAGCTTTCAATCAATGTATGTTGTATATTGAAGACTGCGTAGTTTTAATTTTAGCCTACATTTATTCATTCAATTTCATACTTAAATGCTACTGTACATCTGAGCTGCCACTGTAAATCTTTATATATATATATTTATTTTATATTATACTATACACCAGAAACAAGTTTTTTTTAAAGTACAATTAAGTTAAGTAAGGTCTTTCAAGTATTTTAAGTAAAATAAAGTAGAGGTGATCCCGAATAGTCGAAGATTCGATGCATCGATATGCGGAGCCTGATTCGACCACCGATCTCACGGTCGAATCTTCGCGGGTGTTATGAAACGAGGATCATACCATTTTGGCAATATGGGGTGCTCAATATTTTAAAGACGTGTCGCGGCGCTGAGCTGAGCATCGGTGTGCGACCTCGTTAAGGGCGCTGATCTTCGCACCGCACCTTTAAAATTACAACACGTTCAATGAGTGTACTGTACACACACCGGCGGCAGCATTCAGCGCCTGTCCGCGACCACTCAGGAAGTTGTTTAAAATCCTCCCGCACCATAGAGCGCTTTCGTGCAGCTCATCTGTCAGTCAATTCAAAATTGAGCTTGCGTGTATATAATGTGCGCGTCAGGTGGCGGTGTGAGATCCTGAGGCGCGGGGCTGAGCTTCTCGTATGTCCTCACCCGCTTTAGGCACGATCGGTTTCAGAACGTGCATGTAAACGCACTCAGTGTTCTTTTCCTCTCTAGGCAGGTATTTTTTTAGGTTTATTTATCAAAATGTTCTTTTATATATTTGTGTGATGTTCTGTATTTCGATCACGGCTTTAACATGTTATGAGAAAACGGTTTATTAATGTTTATCCACCACATTACCTTTTAGGCTATTTAAAACTATAAGAAAGCCATTGTCAGTTCGTCTGTCAGTTGGCAGGCAGTTTTGGTCGCTTTATTAAAATTTGTTGCTGTGTGCAGTGTGTAAAGGAAAATAAAAATAGTTTTACCCTTCTGCTGACAGTGTCGTGCCCCTCCCAACCCATTCACACACACAGATGATTCGACTATCAGTCGACCATAGAGAGATTCGACAATTCTGATACGATTGTCTAAATCCTTAGTCGAGGACAGCCCTAAGAAAGAGTATTGCAATAAAAACATTTTCCTCTTTCTGTTCCTTTCGGCTAAGAATAGAATAGCAAAAAAAAGAACCGAAAACCGTGGTTAAAAACCGAGGTATGTATTGAACCGTGGACTAACTGTATTGTTGCATCCCTAACACACACACACACACACACACACACACACACACACACACACACACACACACACACACACACACACACTAACATACAACTGCCTGGTTGTAGCTATAGCATCTAATGCAGCAAGAAATTGTGTTCTTTAAGAGCATAGCAACTTCACACTTGTGTTTTGTGTTTTTTTTTTTTTTTACAAATAGTGTGACATCAAGCAGGATGTGAGGTCATGGGAATAAACAGCAGTGCTTAATGTTACAGGTGTATCTCAAGCTTCATTGATGTGATTTCCGTTGCTTCCAGAAGAGACTGCACAAAGGTTTTCTCTCTCTTTCGCCTCTCACCATTAATGCCTGTGATGACGAATTTTGTAAATGTCACTGACAAGTGTTAGTTTGTTCATTTGCCACCCAGCATTAGTCACAGTGCGCATTTGAGAGCGTGAGTGACGCCGACACTCTCTCTTGTCTCTGTCTGTACAGTTGTGCTTCAACATCTCTCATAAAAAGTCTCATTCAGCCACTCAGATTTTTCTATAAATATCGAACATGCCGAGGAGAGGTTTTATCAAGTTGATGCAACGAAGTAAAAGAAGATAGGATTTCGATTTAACTTGGATTTTAGCTTGTACATTAAAAGCTTATGTGGATGTTTTATATCAAATCAAACAAGAGGCTTTTATTATCATTCAGATGACTTTCATTCTGACATTTAACATCCTTCAAGAAGCATGAAAATACTAGCCTAGAAATCTAGACACACCCTAGCTGCAGCAAATCTAATCTGCCGTGAGTGTAAACACAGAAACTGGCGAACGGCGGTCTTTCAAATCAGCTTTGACCGCGAGTCTGGAAGACTTGGAGTTAAGCTTTTCTCTGAGAAAAGAACAAAGAATGGCACTGAAGTCATTCTTAAAAAGGGAAAATGGGTTCTGAGTTTTGCCAACCGGATACGGCGAAAGTTTAATCTGTCAACTAGCTCCGCTTCGCCTTCATTGCTCTGGTTGGTGGTAGCGCTATCCTATCGCGTGCAGGGGGAGTTTGAAAGACAACCGTTTATCCCGCCCCTCGGATTGAGCCCTGTCAATGGTGTACTTGTCAGGCTATGAAAATACACTTTCTTTCATCAAACTTTTTTATTTATACCTACTGTCATAATTTCACTCCTGTAGCTCATTCCTAAAGGTGCATCCACATTTACTGTTATTTGGCTTCTTATTTTTTCTGAAGAAATGCAGTAATTTCAATAGGAATTCACACAACATGCACTATATTACCAAAAGTTTTGGGATGTCTGCATTAAAGGGATAGTTCACTTTAAAATGAAAATTGTCATCCTTTACTCACCCTTAAGTTGTTTTCAAACCTGTATGAATTTCTTTCTGCAGCTGAACACAAGGGAAGATATTTTGAAGAATGTCAAACCAAACAGTTAACTGGAGCCATTGACTTCCATAGTAGGAAAAAAAATACTATGGAAGTCAATGGCTTCAGTTAACTGTTTGTTTACTGACATTCTTCAAAATATCTTTTGAAGTTTAAAGACATCCCATTCTTAATCTGTAGGGTTTAAAAGGGAGTTGGCCCACCACCCTTTGCAGTTATAACAGCTTTAACTCTTATGTGAAGGCTTTCTACAAGGTTTAGGAGCGTGTTAATGGGAATTTTTGACCATTCTTCTAGAAGCACATTTGTGAGGTCAGGCACTGATGATGGACGAAAAGGTCTGGCTTGCAGTCTGCGCTCTAATTCATCCTAAAGGTGTTCTATCGGGTTGAGGTCAAGACTCTGTGCAGGCCAGTCAAATTCCTCCACACTGAACTCGATCATCCATGTCTCCATGGGCCTTGCTTTGTGCACTGGTGTGTAGTCATGTTGGAACAGGAAGGGGCCATCCCCAAGCTGTTCCCACAAAGTTGGGAGCATGAAATTGTCCAAAATGTATTGGTTTGCGGAAGCATTAAGAGTTCCTTTCACTGAAACTTATGCTTATACATACAAAAGAGGAAACATTTTTAAATTCTCATAAGAGGAAAATGTTAAGATGAAGTCATGGAGACAATGTAAAAATGAACTTTACATGTTACATGTACACATGTTGAATATTACCAATTCGAGATTGGCGTGGCTCCGTCATTCCTCCGATCAGATTCAATCCCTCTTAAAACACATCACACCACAGGAAAATCTGATAAAAATATTATGTAGAACCATCAAGATAATCAGTACTTTAACTAAGATTGTCGGAAGGGGAGAAATTGGCCCAAAATAGTCCTGGTTAGCCTCTTGTGTGTGCCCAGCATAAGGGACCGAGCTCAACCCCTGAAAAACAACCCCACACAATAATCCCCATCCACTAAACTTTACACTTGGCACAATGCAGTCGGGCAAGTACCGTTCTCCTGGCAACTGCCAAACCCAGACTCGTCTATCAGATTGCCAGACAGAGAAGCATGATTTGTCACTCCAGAGAACACATGTTTAGAGTGGCAGCATGCTTTACATGAGGGGTTTTCAAACTGGAGTTCCAATGACCCCCAGGGGTTCTCCAGAAGGTCCTAAAGGGTACCAGAAGATTTCAGAGAGTAAAAAGACAAAGCAAAAAAATGAATAAAATCTACTGAACATTATAACTGTTTCAGTTCTAAATCTTTCAATGTTTCTCTCCTTTCTTGTTGTATACATACTTCTTAGTATTGTATATGTTTGCTTTGTATCTTTCTAGTGAGTTATTGCAAAAGAAAAATGGGGGTTCTATTTTAGCTGAGGATGGTGTTGTTTAAGAAGTGCAAAATTAAACAACTAATCAGTTTTTACAACAGAAATGAATCATGATCTATACAAATCATATCTATACACCATGACAAGCTGGTTCAGGTGTGTTTGATTTAGATTGGCACTAAAATCAGCAGGGTGGTAGTCCTCCAGGACCAGGACATCCATGATACATATGCACCCATCATACAAATGGGTTCATACATGCTTTGGGTTCAAGTTTTTCACACGGAATCACTTGCGATGAAAAGAATCTGCTTAATTTTAAAGTGAGCTGAGAATTCTGTAAGAATTCTTCTGTGAGCTTTGTTTCATACTCGCTTTTAACAGACAATTAATCATTTTTGCCCACAAAATTTCACTAATGTGATGGCAACTTAATTTGTTAAACTGATAATGTTACAACTCATCCCATGTTACATCACTCCCCAGTCAGCCAACAATAAAATAAGGGTGGGGTGGGGTGGGGGGGGGGGGGGGGGGGACAGATTATGTAGTGGGATCATCTATATCTCATGTGTAGTGACAGGCAGCAGTTTAGCCTTTAGAAAGGTTCGTTTTCCTCATGTGACCAGAGGATGGGTTAGGCTATTAGTATTGATAAAGCAGTCATTCACTGAAGGATGCTCTCCATGAACTCCCACACTAAAATAAGAGCCATCACCCTCAAGCTCCCTACTAAGCTGCCTTTAAAATGGTATGAAATCAAGATCCTCCCTTGCCTTTCTACAGTTTTCTCCATTATTGAATGGTTGATTCTTTTTTTGCCTTATTTTTTCACATTTTTTGTCATAATCTTTAAGGTTCTGGTCTGAAGGAGAGAGGCCGGGCAGACAGGGACAAATAATCCATCTTTTCTGTCCCAGAGGCATTGTGGGAGATGAAGTCAAGCGCACTGCGAGTGAAGCTGTCAGCGGCGGTGATGCGTGAAGTGGAAAGCGGAATCTGTTTTTCTGCAGTTCATGGTTTACATAGAATCAGGAGCCAGTCGAGCCTCACTTATTCCCCCCCCCTGCCCCTATACGTATGCTAGGTGTCTGACTAAGGGGGTCAGAAGGCAAGACCTGCAAGCCATTATTGCATCATAAATTACCTTGTTTGAGAATCCTGTATAGATCATATGTACAAAGCCGGTTTATTTCGCCTTTGGGGAACATTCATGTTGCAGATGCATGGATGCTAACCTGAAACACACCTATAAAATATCCAAGCTAGCTATTAGTGATGTCAAGCGTCTGGTTATATGCCTGAACAGAATTAAGCATGTCGTAAATGCCCTTTCTGGTTGGGGCACTGAAAAGGCGGAAAGGTCAGATTAAAGGGACAATTCACCCCAAAATGAAAATTCTATAATTTATTTAATCCTTTATGCCATTCTAAACCTGTATGGTGATATGTTTTTTTTTTGTATTGTTTTTTCCATAGCTGTTTTGGACCCCTTTCGAAAGACATCAAGGTGTGAAAATAATGATTATTAGGTGAACCGCCCCTTTAAATGTGCTTGATGTTATATAAAACTGAATTTAGATTGTGCGATCCACACACAGAGACATGCATTGATTGTGGAAGTGCGGGATAACTGCACTGACCTGCTTGTTCATTTGTGTGGAATGTTGGTGGAGGCGCTTTAGGGGTCATTGTTAGTGTGGGCCGTAGCGAAATGGACCGTTGCAGTGGGGAAACTGCCAATCCCTGAGCTGCGTCATCGCAGACGAAACTCTAATAGAACAGTTGATAAAATCTAGCCTATTAAAAAACAATCCTTTTTTTTTCACTCCTAAGGGGAAGCATACGTCTCCACTTGAAACACTGTGTGTTTACAGTATCCCGAGTACACACAAAGGGCATCTGAGCTGTGGCTTTTTGAAAATGTCAAATAAAAGCTTCCTTGGGTTGTTTTCCTAAACAGATGTGGTCTCTTTAAAAAGGTCGGGCTGACAGAGAAAACGACTAAGCTGGAGTTTCGGTTGTTTAGCGGGGGTTGCTGGATTGGAGGAGCGTTTGGTGTGAATCTAGCTAAAGTAATTGCGGTCTTGATTGCTACAAGCAGCCTCCATGTCCCCTTTAGCGCAACTACCTCCACCATACCCCCACCTCCTTTCTCCCCAGGGATATACGTGTTGACTCTAGAAGATATCCAGCCCTGCAGACAGAGGGAGTGTGACTGTAACACTTGTATAGTCTCAAGATCGAGATCAAAAAGCAAACTGCAGTTTCCCCCAAAGGACTATATGGTCTCGAAGCAAAAACATTGAATTCCCCTTGTCATTGATGATGCATTTGACACTAGGATGACCAAACATCCCTATTTTTTGGTGGCCTTTCCCTTGGCTGGAGCTGTCCTTGGAAATGTCTTTTAAAACAAGAATATCCAAAATCATGCTTGTAGAAAAGAGAATGTTTTATTAATAGGCTGTAATTCTACAAAAGGTCTCATATTTATTATTTACCAGTCTCAGTTTCTCTTTTATTTATTTGATTATTATTATTGATTGCGTTTAGTGGCTTTATATAGCAGTTCAGTGCAGGGGTCATGCATTGTTTTGGATGCATGCTCATGTCTCGATTAGTCTCGCATGGCCAGACTCGCGGCAGAAGGTCTGGACTTTTTCGCAGCTTTCATTGGTCGTGAACCGCCCAAGAGGACATTTGACTGATATGTAACACAACCAATCACAGTTCAATTTGTTCTGCGTCATGTTTAGGGGAATGAACATGGAATGTCCCTGGAATAACAGGCTGGCGGTGCATCTATAAATTATTCATTCAAGTTTACTGCAACAATGGGGCCACGAACTTCACATACTTTTGGAAATTCAGCATTTAGTTGATCCTGGTTAAGCGCTCGATTGTCACAGTTGTAAACACAACGCCGTTCCTCTTCCACGATGGAGTTTGGCACCATCACGTCATTTGTTTCCAAGCGGACCGTTAAAGATCGCAGCATACGCATATTGCGGACATCCTTAAGATTTCAACCAATCAGATGACGACTTTAAAACTCCTGAAGTCTTTCCAGAAAAGTGTCCCATAACATCAGACATTCAGCCAACGGCCCACGGGCGTGACGTCTGAGGCTGAGACGATGTCTTGATCAGCCAATAATGATTAGTTTAAGCATTAGTTTTTATATTTTGCATGTATTGTTACATTATCAATTATCGGCTATCACAATATTTCAGAATTGGATAAATATTATTAAATTGAAAAAATGTTTGCATTTAGATATTAGAGATCATGTGTGTCTAATGGACTCTTAAACTTTTAAATAATAATGAATAATAATTTATCAACACTGTTAAATGTAATCCAGAATGTCAAAAAATGTCATACTTTACATCGTAATGTTTTGATGCCTGAATTCATTTAAAACATTTGATTGTACTTTTTAACTTGTATTATTTAAGTATTTATATATTTTGTAATTGTATTAAGTATAGAGTTTTAATACTTTGCATTTATTGCTTATGCATCATAATGTGAACAAAAAAATGATTGGGTTATTGTATTGTCCAGGATTTTGATATCTAATTCATTTATAATTAAAATAAATAATTTTCCTTAATTAGTCTTATAGCAAATATGTATTGTCCCAGTAAAGATAAACAATTTCAAATGTGTTGTATAGTATTCCGTGCTTCAACTATCATGATCCGTGGACAAGCATTCATTTAAAGCAACAATGGTGCCAGGCCTTTACAGTTCATAACAGTAGTTTAATGTAGTTTGACAGTATTATATACAGTATTACATTCATAATAATTATCAAAATACATTTTTTTTTAATTTATAGATGACACTAGACATTTCATTTATATATTGGCCACAGATTATATTTAATTTCAGTAATTTGTTGACTTATGCATCAAACATTTTTAAAAAAGGTCTTGCTGGTGAATGCTGGAATACGTTTTTTATGTGTCCTAGTGCTGTGTGGATTATATGAAGACAGAAAACTGACAGTAAAATGGGGAAAGTTGAGAATACTGTTCTCTTTGTGCTCAATTTTGTGGCAGATATTCATTTGGGATATGTGGTGTGACATGCACTGTGAGAGAATACATTCAGCAGCATTCAAAAGAGGGTTAACTGTGCAAATCAGCGACTGCAGTGTGAAAAATCTACCACAATCTTATTTCTCTCTCTGATTGGATAAACATCTAGCCCATGGTGTTTGTGACTTGGTATGCAGGTCTCAGACAAAATTGTTCAAGTGATGTGAAGATGTGGAAGGCCATGACAGTGTGAGTGCTGATGACTGGTGTGTGTGTGTGTGTGTGTGTGTGTGTGTGTGTGTGTGTGTGTGTGTGTGTGTGTGTGTGTGTGTGTGTGTGTGTGTGTGTGTGTGTGTGTGTGTGTGTGTGTGTGCCCGCGTGCCCGCGTGCCCGCGGGCACTGCTGGGTAAATATAATGAGGAGACCAAACTGTTCCTAAAGTAACCAGGGAAATAATAATTAATAATAATATATAATTAACAAATAATCAGGTGAATTATTTAATAGATTAAAATAATAATTTCATGATTTTTCTGTTCTTTTTTGAGGAAAGAGAAAATAATGTACAAATGTATTTTAAAACTTGTGAGTATGGCATTTGTGGTAGAATACAATTCATTTTCCACAAAAGATATTATGCAGCTTGGCTGTTTTCAACATTTCTGGAGGATCATGTGACACTGAAAATTCTGCTTTACATCACAGGAATAAATTACATTTTAAAAAATATATTAAAATAGACACAAATATTTTAAATTGTAATCATATTACTGTGTTTACTGCATATTTATGAAATAAATACAGCTTTGTAAACAATACTTCTTTCATATTAAACTACTTTAAGTATTTTCTATCAAAGTTTTTGTTGCTATTTAATAATATTGTTGATAGTGCTAAATTATATAAAGTATGTGCATAAGACAGAAAATATTCAGAAAAAATAGTATGTTCTTGTCTGGCTCTATATATGAAAGTGTGTGTGTGTGGTCCTGGTAAACCCTATGTTGTGGGGACATTTTTTGGTCCCCATGAGGAAAACTGCTTATACATTTTATTTATTTATTTATTGGTGGGAAACGTAAAGATACAGAATGTTTTATTTTAGGGTTGTGTTTAGGAGATAAAACAAAACATACATTTTGTACAGCACAAAATCGTTATGTCTCTGTAAAGTACCCATAACACATAGAGAGAGAGAGAGAGAGAGAGAGAGAGAGAGAGAGAGAGAGAGAGAGAGAGAGAGAGACTGGCCTCTGCTTCTCTGTGGGAATGATGCTCCCCACCGACAGATCCAGGTGTCTTTCCGTTCCCTTCCCCCAATCCGCGGCAGATGTAGTCTGTGCAGTCATGGAGATCGTGCTTATAGCACATCCATGATCAAAGAGCCTATACTTATGGCACAAAAAGATCCTGCTAATAATCCACAATTACTTCCATACACATGATAGTGCCAGTCATACAAAAATAACTAACTACAACAAAGCACTTCAGCAATATGTAATTATGAGACCATCGATTAGGCAAACCTACACTCTTAGAAGAAAAGGTTCTAGAACCTTAAAAGGTTTTATCTGCGCTACGTATTTGGAACCCCTAAAAGGTTCTAGATAGGACCCTTTTAAGGGTTCAATCAAAAGAACCATTTAGGGATCTTTGTAACCAGAAAAAAGGTTCTATATGGAACCGGTTCATTCATCATTATCATTTTTGTCCTTTCCAGATTAAATATTTCATATTATTGACAAACATTTCACTTCATTATTCAGTGTATTCAAATGCATTTATGAATGCATGTCAATGATCACAAAATTCAAGATATGGGGGTTAAGAAATCTATATATTTATCTCATTTGATGTAGTTAATCGATATCACACAAATAATGCCATTTCAGTTTTTCTCATCCCAAAATAAGCATGATTAAAATGTGATATTAAGTTACTAAAAATAAACAATCATTTAAATACAACTACAAAATGCGGCAGAATAATGTAATATATGAATGAATAATAGCCTAAAGAACCTTTGTGACAAAAAGGGTTCTTTCTTGTCATTATAGAACCTTTTTATGGAATATCAAAGCTGCCAATATTAAAAATAATTAAATACATAAATACATAAGAAATGTAAAAAAAAGCAAAAATAAATAAATATTTCCACATTTATTCTTTTCTACATGTATTTATTTCTATATTTATTTATGCATTTATTTATTTATACATTGACATACGATAACAAAAATGCTCTCATTGCCATTATACGTGTTGTTAGTTTTTACATGCGTTGTCTTTTGGGCTGTTTGTTCGAAACAGAAACAGGAAAGCAAAATTCATCAAAGCCAAGTGGTTTTTCCATTTAGCGTAACACAGTTAAGCTTCAAAGCTGAGAAGTCGGACTTCATGCTGGAAAGAAATATGAAAAGGGGAAAACTGACAATAACTGCAGGACTGTCAGACATGAGAGACATTTTCAGAGACGGGCCTGCTTAACTACTCGCTTCAGACGGAGGCAGTAGATCAGACGTTGTGTTCAGCAGTGACTTAAGTTTCTCAGAATTGCAAAAACACAAGGGAAAGCAGCGTGGAGCTCATTACCATACTGCACATAAAGTGTATATTGAAAACTGCTGCCACTTACAGCTGCAGCTCTGACTCAATAATGAGCAAGTCCACATAGAACTAATCCAATTTTCCATTTTTCTTTCTTACTTTTTTTGTGTGAAAAGTCAATTTAGAAAGCAGGCACCCTGTAGCTTTTCCAATGTTAAATCAAGGGGCAAGGTTTAGTTGTTTGGCATGGTCCTGTGAGCATACAGTATATGGGGTTGGTTTGTTTGATCAAAAATACATTAAAGCAGTAATTTTGGCAAATATTATTACATTTGAAAATAACAACTATTTTAAAATGTAATTTATTCCTGTGATATTTCAGCAGCCATTGCACTAGTCTTTATTGTCACATTATCCTTTAGAAATAATTCTAATATGCTGATTTGGTACGCAAGGAAAAAAAAACATTATTATTATTATCAATCTTAAAAGGTTGTACTGCTTAATATCTTTGTGGAAAACATTATACATTTTTTCAGTATTCTCGATGAATAGAAATTTCAAAAAGATACAGCATTTATTTGAAATAGAAATATTTTGTAAATTTTTTAATGAATACATTTTTTTTAATGCATTCTTGCTGAATAAAAGTAATGTATTTGGGGAAAAAATTCACTAAACACAAACTTTTGAACAGTGTATGTGTGTTTGTGTGTATAAAAATATACATACAGGTTCTTGACCAATTTTGCAGAATTGTATTTTATCGGTACATTACATTGTATACACATTGGCCAATATTGAGTACTTACATAATTGTATTTAAATATTAGAGTTTTTTTTGCCCCTGTTGCCCCCAAATATTGAACTATATTACTTTCTATTAAATACTGAAGCTGCTTTTTTACAATTGTGAAGCTGCTTCGAAACAATCTTCATTGGAAAAATGCGCTCCATAAATAAAGCTAACTTGACTTGTAATGCTTTTTTGAAATTAATCTTTAAAAACTATAATAAGTTAATAATACTTTTAACGTAATCCTTAACAAATCTCAAAGTGAATATCCATTTTTATACTTTATATCACAATGTTTTGATGCCTAAAAATACCTGCAGCAAAAACAATGTTTTTATTTAAGCATACACACAATCATTTTGATTGTATTTATTGTAAAATTGTAAATTAAAAATTGTAAAATTATACCTTATTGCAAAAAGGTGTAAAAGATGATTATTGGCCGTTATTGGATGTTAGGCATGAAAATAATTATTGGGTAATTACTCAAATTATATTTAAATCTCTGGTGATGGGCTAAAAAATAACTTTGGTCTTATTGTAGTATAATAAAGATATTATATTTCAAACTTCCATGGCTTCTATGCCTGCTAAGGACCTGCCTTTGAGATTGAGATGATGCAAAATGCTAACAATTAACTTTCTCCAGATATAATTTCCCTCCTTGGGCCCTATAATACGGCACCAGGGTGACGCAAGTGTTTTTTGCTAGTTTCAGCCCAACGCTTTTTGTTTTATTTAAAGGCCGCTTTGTAATATGCGCCTGTAGGCGGGTGCACAACTGCTTATTACACACACAGCAGCAGCACACAAACATTTTTAAATGTTAAAAATAAAAGGATTCCTCTCTGGAATGGGTTCGGTGTTTCCGCATACAAATTATATCAAGAAATCGCCATGTAAATAGCGAATCCACCATGGTGCAAGTGCAACTGGTATTTAAAGGGAATGGGAGATTTTTTTGACATGTTACACCCAAAACACACCCAAGACTGATTAAGAGAATGGGTACAAGACCATGTGCCTAGTGCATCTTTGAACTAGCAAATGTACATAATTATATTGACTATAATAGTAAAAGTATATATAGTATGTATAATAGGGCCTCTTGTGTTAAATAATGGCGTTTATATTTTGTTTTCTTAATTAGCCATTCTTGTGTATCATTCAAAACTATGAAGCAAAAATGAGCTGACCTTGTAATAGTATTCATCTAGAGAATAAATCTACTTGTTCAGGTGGTGGAAGGCTCTTCCAGGTTGTTCCATTAATGTTTCAAACAGCTACTGAAAAGCCCTACACCAGAATACTAAAGTAAGCTGGGTCCTAATGCTCTGAAGTCAGGTAAATGTTCAGTACTCCCTTAGGTTTTGTGTAATTAATGTTTTAAGCATCTAACTTTCTCTCTTCCTCTTTGTTGTTGTGTTTTGCAGTCTGCTCACAGTACTCGCGGGGCGTGTTCGCCATTTTCGGACTGTACGACAAGAGGTCGGTTCACACGCTAACATCCTTCTGCGGCGCACTGCACATCTCCCTCATCACGCCCAGTTTCCCCACAGAGGGCGAGAGCCAGTTTGTCTTACAGCTGCGGCCCTCCATACGAGGGGCCCTCCTCAGCCTGCTAGACCACTACGACTGGAATCGGTTCGTCTTTCTCTACGATACCGACAGGGGTAAGACAATAAAAAGCTCAGAGAAACACCTACTTATGCTCATACACGTGTCCATTGCTAGTTTGATCAGAGAAATGTAATAAGGTGCTAGTGTTTGTTTAGGTGTATACGCTGGCTTTGAATAAATATTCTGTAGGGGAAAACAGTTTTCCCCAAAAAGATGCTAATCTCATGTTGTTCCAGTCTTGCTTGACTTTCTGTGTTCTTTGAGACACGTGAAGAAACAATCTTCACATACCTGTTTTACATACAGAGGCAGTTCATATTGACCACGTCTGCCAAAGCACCAAAAAAGGAAAAAAATCAAAAAATAAGTTCACTGAAATTAAACATTTGAGTTAATACAATTAATTTTTGACCTTTATTCAAATATGATTAAAAGATTCTGTAAGCATATTGGGTAATTGTGCGTTTTTTTTTGTGATGACGCAGTGAAACATGCCAAATTGTTCTATTTTCATGATTGATCCATTTTTTATGTGGTTTAGATACAATAATATTTTGAGTTTCTATTTACTAAACCAATTTCCTACATTGTATCAACAACAAAAAAAAAATTCAATAAACTCAAAATTTGAAGGCCACCAGGTTACTTAAATTTTTAAGCTAAACCAACAATATATTTTTGCAGTGTACAAGTCTAAAGCTATACCGCTTTTTATTTTTTATTTTTTATTTTTTAAGTTGCCAAACTTGAGAGGCGAATCTGTTTTTTTTTTTAGAACAATTTGTTCTTTTAAGTCTGTTCCTTTTAATAAACCAGTTGGTTTACAAATCTACCTGGTCACTTTTTTTCACGCAGTTACAATTATGAGGACTGGAGATTTCAAGCTTTAAATAGTATACAAAAGAATCGTAAAGTTATACTAAAAGTGCTCCATATGAATCATGCACTGTATTCAAAGTCATCTAATTCCATACAATGACTTATGTGATGAACAGACCAATATTGAAGTAATTATTCGCTGATAATCTTTCTCACCAACGGTTGTTAGTTGTTGCAAACGGGTAAGTGGGTGAGTCAGTGTCTGTGAGTCAGTTAAATTGAATTTGAAAACGGAAGCATTCCTATTTGGGAAGGATTATTTCAATGATTCATTAAAAAGATATGACTCAAAATATTTTTCTTGAATCAGCCATTGCTAGTTCTATTATAAACTGCCTTGAACTTTCTAAAAACATCTAGGGCAAGATTTTCAGAGAACAAGAATAAAAATGTGGCCTGGTCCCTCACAAAAAGCTGTTATGTGACTTGGAATTTAGTGCTTAAGTCATATAAATCCATTTGATGTGTTTGTTTTCCCACCAAAACATTTTATTTTATCAGAAGAAAGTAAGTGATACAGGTTTAGATCAATGTGTGAGGTTGAGCATATTGGATATACAATGTAAATGCCTGATGTAAATGTAAAAGTTGATTACTGTTAGCTATGTTGAGGAGCATTTGTCACCTAAATCAATGTAACTACTACTTTACTGGTTGTCTCATGGAGTCAGGTGACCAAGAATGATGAGCCACTCAGAATTTTATTTCCAGGGAGCTTGTTATTAAAAGAGAGCCCTATTCTCTGGAGACGGGGCCAGGTCTTAAACTCCCAGTTATACTAATGAGCAGTTTGTTGGCCAGAAACAGCCACTCTCTTTTTTGCTTGCATGTCTCTGTCCCCTATCCTCTCCATCAATGTCTTTTCTTTTCTCGTCTTGTTCTGCTGTGTTAGACTGAGACTATCCCAGGAGCCCCGGAGGTGAGCTGTGGCTTTAGGTCTGACACACTTCTAAAATGCATGCACCGACTTCCTTTGAAAGATGAGCACAATATCCTCCTGTCATCTGAGACTGTAATTCATAAGGGCTCATTGCAAAATGTCCTATAAATAACACAACTGATCTGTGTTGTCTCGTGCAAGTATAAGATGCGCTGTTCTCTGTCATACCACGGATGTTCCTGACATGCAGATTTCTTGGACTTTCTATGATTGGTCCTCACATCTGCCACAGGCATGTTTTTTTTTTTCTCACATCCCATATGCCACTTATTTGCAAAGTTTCCATATGGTGTAAGTCATGTTTTTTTAAAATGTTAGCAAAATCAGAGTATTCAAAATCCTTGTATCTACTTTATCAAGTGTTTATAAAAAAATATAATTAAGACTTTTTTTATTTACATAAAGCAATAAATCAGAGAGAGAGAGAGAGAGAGAGAGAGAGAGAGAGAGAGAGAGAGAGAGAGAGCCTTAGTGATGTTTCTGGAACCACTCTAAAATCCATAGTTGGAGGATAAACCAACTGTATTTTTTGTCCTCCTCTGCACATCCATACACTTAAAAAAAAAAAAAAAAACATGTTTAAAATAGATTTTATGTCATCTGGAAAAATAAAGTTCATACAGGTTATTGGTGATGCTTACTGTAATGCACAGCCTTGAGAGGATTATTGCTTGTATTAAGCAGGACTGCAGAAGCAATGGCAATATTATAAAAGGCGGCAACATATTTGGATTATTACATTGTTTTTGTTTGTAGTAATAGTAAAAAAAAATGGCGTATTGGTATTCTTATTTATAAATAATTAAATGTACAGATAAATATTTAGAATAGAAACTGGCTGTTGATTGCCAAGCAGTGTATTAATATGGAGTGTGTTAAAATATATATGATGTGTTTATAATATGTAATGGTTTTAATAATATTATACTAATTTATCAATACATTATTATTGTTATTGTTAATAATAATAATATCAGTAATATAAAAACGATTGCTATTTATAAATAAATATATACATCAATTTTAAATTCTTTGAATGAAAAGTAGCTATATATATTCCCTACTTTTTATTCTAAGAATTATCAATTTATACATGTATATATTTATTTATTTATAAAAAGGAATAGTTATTATAATCATTATATTTTATAATGTATATTTATAATAATTCAAATAATAATATACAATGTATTATTATATTATAATATAAAATGGTTTATCATTATTATTAATAATAGTAGTAGTATATTAGTATTAGTATTATTTGTATTATTATTAGCAACTTTTGTTATTATATGTTAGTTGTTTTTATTATTATTATTTATAAATATATACATATAAATTATAATAATAATAATAATAATGAATATAATAATTTAGAATTTTAATGTTTATAAATAAGCATTGAAAACACCTTATAAGCTTATAACAGTTTATCCAGTCATAATTTAGAGACAGAGAACTATATTTAAGCACATTTGAGTGAGGCATAAACTCAAGACTGACAGATGAAGGATCTGGAATACAGATAATGCGGTTATGTTTTGGGTCAACTATTTCTTTAAGACCGAAAATTACAAAACTTTGGTCAGTGGTCAGAAAAGTTTCTCCTTCAGTGAACATTGTGCCCCTGTCAATTCAGAAATTATTGTGTCAAACGTCCGAAAAGACGTTCCGATTATCATTTTATATGTCCTACCGGTTGGCCAAAATTAGTGCTTTTGTGGTCTTGAAAAGCACAGATGTTGTCCTGATGGTCCTTGTTTGGACTACTGGCTGAGTTGCTGTAGACTCAGTCTGCTGTGAGAGCTTCTGATACAATCTGACCGGGATGTGGACATGATGAATGGTTTAGTGTAATAGGTTGGCACTTCACTGCATTTTCATGGTCTGTGCTCTATCCCTTCTCTCTCTGTCTATGCCTACACCACATACACACATGCACACGCACACACAGGGCTGCATCCCCCTGCTGAGCTGACTGTAAGATGGGGGGGGGGGGGGGATTCTGGCAGCTGATTCCGGTTTTCGTTGGTTCTTGCACACACATGGATATTCACATATGCACATGACACCCCAAGCTGCTGATTTATCAGCTATTAATCAGAGCTCGATTCTCAGCCGGGGGCTTGAATTATTAGCAGCAGAGGCTGAGATTTGAAATAGATGGCAGATGAATTTTAGCTCTGAGTTAGTGGTCGATACTGCAGGTGTCTGCAGATATTGAGAGTGCAGAGC
Source organism: Pseudorasbora parva (assembly GCF_024679245.1). Classification (NCBI taxonomy): domain Eukaryota; kingdom Metazoa; phylum Chordata; class Actinopteri; order Cypriniformes; family Gobionidae; genus Pseudorasbora; species Pseudorasbora parva. Next base: position 20,402,117 of record NC_090189.1, read on the forward strand.
AGGTTTGGTGTGTTTGTGTGAATGTGTATGTAATCAGGCTACTTGACTGCTTGCTGTTTGTTTAACACATGTCCACTTCAGCCATAATGTACAGCTCTTTGATATGTTAATTCATGGCTATTTATGTTACATGTATCCCGAGAGCATCGGGGCATTGGTAAACACTGTGCTTGCTCAACCAGCATTTAATGCATAATGTTCATGTAGCTCAACTGGTACAAGCATGATGCTGCAACACACAGGGTTGTGGATTGGATTTTCACACCTGCCGATAAAACGCATACTTTAAAATGCTATGATTAAAAAGTGTCTGCCAGTTGCATGAATGGATTAAATACACAGTTTTAACACACCCTAGTGCCTGTCTGTAATAGCGTGGTCAATGTTGCCATTTTCATTTTTTTTGTCTTATTACCTCTCTTTTTTAAATGCATGTTTTTCATTTCTGAAATAAACTTATACATGTATTAAAGGGGGGGTGAAATGCTGTGTCATGCATACTGAGCTTTTTACACTGTTAAAGACTTGGATTCCCATCCTAAACATAGACAAAGTTTCAAAAACTAATGTTGGACGTTTGATGGAGTATTTCTGTGTTAAAAAATACTCCTTCCGGTTTCTCACAAGTTTCGGAGAGTTTTTTTCGAGTATGGCTTGGCTTGACGTTAATAGAGCGGAAGGTCCTTGTATGGGCCGTACGGGCTCTTCTCCCAGTAGGGTGCGCACGCGCGTGACTAGAGCGAGAGAGGAAATGCACACCGCCCATAAACACTTTCTCAGGTGCAGATCCAATCGTCCGTGAACACTTCTGACGCGCCCTATGGTCGCGCCGCGCTCCAGTTTATTCCTATGAGTGACATCAAGCGACTTCAATGCTTCATTCAAGGCAGCGCTGCATCTGAACCGATTTGAATGCAGAAATGACGGGAAGCTTCACAACATCGCTTCAGTCGCGTCACAAAGTGGATCTCCACCGTTCACTGCTGTCAGGACTTTACCAAATCATACCAAAGAAGTGTGTTTTTGATGGAGCGGTCCCAGTGATAAAGGTTCACGGTCCTGCTTTGGAAGCAGCCGGTGAGTAAAACTGCTTCAAATGTCTGTGCTGTTGGCTATCGTCACGTGAGTAAACATCAGTAAACAACACGATCGCGTGCTTCGTCATTCAAATGCGCTAACGGTTACTCCATTGTTGTTCTATGTATAACGTTACACTAGTCTGACGTGCAAAACCGCTTTGCTTGCTACTGCTAAGGTTTAGTCGCATACAATAGTCCATAAACCGAATCATGTCCTCATAAACTGCGAGTAAAGACACACAAATGTTGACAGGCCACTAAATACAGTTCATACCACAGAGACGGACGTCCTGCTGCTGCTGTTTTTCCTGTTCAATTTATTTCAGCCTCCGACTGATTCTGGATCATATACTATTAGCTGAGATCGATAGCCATGGGCTTCTCCACGCTTGAGGACGTCACCGCTTTGTGCGCGCTCGTCATTCTTTAGCTCCGCCCACACGATGCGCCTCCAGCCTATATTTCTTTTATAAATATAATAAAACTAAAGACTTTTCGGAGATATGAAGGATGCAATACTACTCTATAGGTACTCAAGATTGACATGAGATTGACTGAAACTGAGTGTTTCACCACCCCTTTAAATGAATTGATTTATTTAGTTAGTTTAGTTAGGTTCTTAATCTTAAATTAGAATTTTTTTTTTATGTTTGGGACATAATGACTCATTCTGTCATCATTTACTCCCCCTCATGCTATCCCTAACCTGTATTTCTTTCTTTCTTTCTTCTGCAGAATGCAAAACAAAGATATTATAAAATATAACTGTCTTTGTCTATACAATGAAAGTCAGTGTGGCCCAAAACGACACTGAATTGAAGAAAAAGACTTTTACAAATGATCTTATTTTGGTTTTCACAGAAGAAGGAAAGTCATACAGGTTTGAAACAATGTCGAGGGTGAGTAAATGATGACGGAATTTTTTATTTTTGGACGTATACATATAAATGACATATACATTTTTTATATGTCATTTTTACTGGGTGGCTTCTTAAAAACATTTGTTTCTTTATTGTCATCCGTCTATGATAGACCCATATATTAACATAAATACCTCCCCGTTTGGCAGTTTAGGGTACAAACAGGTAGCAATCAGACATGGCACCCAATTGAGCCAAAGAGTTGCCAGATCAAGCACAGGTTAATCCATTAAATAGTGGAACCGAGAGAGCTACGTTGCCAAATTCTGATTGTGACCATAAGGGTCCGTTTTACAGGGACATCTGCTCATCTTGGAGTCAAGAGGGCCTCAGAGGCTCCGAGTGCCTATTTCAAACAGCTAGATTAACATATCCAACACCATCCCTGTCTGATTAGTACAAGCAGCACTGAGGACTGTAGCTGGAATCACAAGCACTGTAATGGAGCTCTCAGGAAGCCTCAATCACACCTTGGAGAAGATGGCAAAAAGCACCTCTTTCTGACTTCCATTTTTACCGACACGCCTGCACGACGACGGCTTCTATTTTAGAGATGCAGGAGATTAGTTTAATGCACTGAAAAGAAGAGTGAGTTTTTGTCCATTTCTCTGAGCACTGTTGAGGCTTCTGGGACTGTAAGCTTTAATGGATGGGGATTGAGGCCTAAAATGAGTCCTCGTGGAAGGAGGGAGGTTCGTATCAGCGCCCTACGATCTGTGCCATGTGATCGCTCACAGGCCTGCAGTTGCAGATGAGAGTACCGCACTGGTGCAGGAATGACTCACTGAGAATGCCACAAATCACATTCTTTCTGAATAAATTGGAGCCGCGGCTCAATGGTTCAAGCCTTCGGTGGTTTGATGCACACGCTGATCAAATGCCTCACTGTCCCTTTTTTGTCATAGGTTATTCGATACTACAGGCCATCATGGAAAAGGCAGGTCAGAACGGTTGGCAGGTCAGCGCTATATGTGTCGAGAACTTTAATGATGCCAGTTATCGGCAGCTTCTCGAAGACCTGGACCGCAGGCAGGAAAAGACGTTTGTCATAGACCTGGAGGCAGAGAGACTGAACAACATGCTGGAACAGGTGAGATAAGGGCATGTTGTCAGGTTGATATAAAAAGTGTCCTGTTTACCCTCTCATGCATGCATTATTGTAAAATAACTTGAATTTGAATTGTGGGAAAGAGTCACATACCCTAAATGGTTCAAAATGTTTTTGAAGATCTATACACTGAACGGAGCACTGTGCATCAGGGTTCACTAAAGAGAATTAAACATGCACGCGGTCCTGAGGGAACAAAGAACACATTTCCTTAAGTAATTCCTTTGCAGAAATGACACATTAGACAGGCGTATTATTTATTCCATACGAACTGATCCCTTGATATTTCGTTTTTGCAACATTTTGTATCTGTCAAAGTCAATTTACGATATTCAAGCTGGTGTTTGCCTTCATGTTCCTCAAATTACAGCGCGGGTTTGGAAAAGGCAGCGTTTTTGATTAGAAATAATTAATAGCAGTGGAATTCGGCTTTCCCAGCGGCTTAAGGCTCTGCTATACATTCATTCTTGTTAAATGCTGACAAACGTATTTGCCGTTACAATTTGCCCTCACTACATTGTCTGGTTTATCTCCACAGATTGTGAGTGTCGGCAAGCATGTCAAAGGCTACCATTACATCATGGCAAATTTGGTGAGCTAAACTGTATTCCTTTATCGCCTTATTCTCCCTGTCAGCTTGTCCTCCTTTCATGTTCTGTTTTATCTCTTACTTTCTACATATTCCTCTTCACTCTACTGGTCTCTCTCGCTCACTCTCTCTCTCTTAGTTGTCTTGGCCTTGCTGTCTCCTGCCCTTCCTCATTCTTTTTCTTTCTTAATCCTCACTTTTCTTTAAGCAAGATACGTCAATTTGAGAGACTAATTCGTATTCCAGTGAGCGGTGGTGACAGTGTTTTAATGATGCTGGGAGCTGCAGAGCATGCTCTCTCTCTCTGCTCTCTGGCTGTGCACGGAATTGGCTCACAGAGGCGAGCTGGATATGAATGTTTGTGGAATTTCTCTTATCGTAGCGCTGCATTGCCAACTACGTTTTAATAATCTTCCTCCCTCTCTCTCTCTCCCTCTCTCGCGCTCTTTCTCTCTCTGTATTTCTTACTATTTCCCCTTCTTTGCTCTGGCAGGGTTTTAAAGACATCAATCTGGAGCGTTTCATGCATGGGGGAGCCAATGTGACAGGCTTTCAGCTGGTGGACTTCAGCAATCCCATGGTTATTAAACTCATGCAGCGCTGGAACAAGCTGGACCAGCGCGAGTACCCCGGTTCTGACGCACCACCCAAGGTACTGTTGCACGGCCCGGTCCAGTGTGGAACCACTTTGAAACTAGATATATAAGCATAAATGCGCAAACGCATGTCCCTGTTTGAATCCTTTCTGCCACTTTAGGGATCTCTCAAATCTCCATAAAGAGTCTGATGATCACATCCAATGCTTTTATATGCATTTGTCATAGTTGAGTAAGGCAGAAAAATTTAATCTCCATGATTAATGGATGGATGGATGGATGGATGGATGGATGGATGGATGGATGGATGGATGGATGGATGGATGGATGGATGGATGGATGGTTGGTTAGAAAGGGTTGGTTGGTTGGTTGTTTAGAAAGGATGGATAGGAGGGATGGTGAAGGAAAGGATGGATGGATGGATGGATGGATGGATGGATGGATGGATGGATGGAAGAAAAGAAAGGAAATGTTGGTTAGAAAAATGGATGAGAGGGAGGGTGGGTGGAAAAATAAAAATAAAAGATAAATGGGTGGGTTGCGGAAGGTAAGAAGTGTTGGGAAGGAAGGATAGGTGGAAGGAAGAAAGGATGGTTGGATAAGATGGGTGGGTGGAAGGAAGGAAGGAAGGAAGGAAGGAAGGAAGGATGGATGGATGGATGGATGGATGGATAGATAAGAGGGATGGTGGTAGAAAGGAAATATGGATGGATGGATGGATAGATAAGAGGGATGGTGGTAGAAAGGAAATATGGATGGATGGATGGATGGATGGATGGATGGATGGATGGATGGATGGATGGATGGATGGATGGATGGATGGATAGATGGAAAGGGTTGGTTGTTTAGAAAGGATGGATAGGAGGGATGGTGGAAGAAAGGAAAAATTGGATGGATGGATGGATGGATGGATGGATGGATGGGTGGATGGATGGGTGGAAGAAAAGAAAGGAAATGTTGGTTAGAAAAAATGGATGGGATGGAGGGTGGGTGGGTGGAAAAATAAAATATAAATGGGTGGGTTGCGAAAGGTAAGAAGGGTTGGGAAGGAAGGATAGGTGGAAGGAAGAAAGGATGGGTGGATAAGGTGGGTGGAAGGAAGGAAGGAAGGAAGGAAGGAAGGAAGGAAGGAAGGAAGGAAGGAAGGAAGGAAGGAAGGAAGGAAGGAAGGAAGGAAGGAAGGAAGGAAGGAAGGAAATTTAGACAAAGGAAGAAAAGGAAGGGAGGATGGATGGATGGATGGAAAGAAGGAAGAAAATGCTGATGTATAGATGAAAGGAAGGAAAGAGGGATGAAAGGTTGAAAAATGGATGGTTTGCTTTGTGGAGGGGTAGTTGCATGGATAGGGGAAAGGCGGGATGGATGGATGGATAGATAGATATTTTTTCAATTGCTAATTTTATACCTGAACTGATTAATATCAAAGACAGAACCTCAAGAAATTGTGCCGATGTATTCAAGTAATATTCTTGCATAGAAGACACAGTGTAAGAAGTCGAGCGTGTATATTATACACCTACATTATCATAAGCTGTCTCATTCATTCTAGTCTCGCCAGCCGAATCCTGCTCGTGATTTGATATGCCTGTTCATGTCTGTGCCGGGAAAGCGAGGTTTTTGTTTATTCATTTTCACTGGGACTCACTTTCCCCTTTGGGGCCTGATGAGGATGACATTCTTTGGAGGGCGGTTACATTGATCCCCGCCTGGTGATGCGCCGCGGTAACGGAAATCCCTTTGGCGTGGCCTGAGGGGACATCGCTTTAACAGGCGGCTGCTCCTCACTGCACACCGCCGGCCAGAGCAGGATGATGGGGAGCGACGTCCACGGACTTGCAAGCAGGGTGTAAATGAGATACTGTGGTCCAGCCATGTCAACACATGCTCGGATCCACATATATGCTCCACAGACGGCCCTGTGGTATTTCGATCTCTTTCATCCCAAATACAAGCTACTCCCATAAGCCCTTCTCAGACAGCGGCACGACCGACGCCCCAAAACCTCATCAAATCTCTGAGCTGTTAGCTTTTCCTGCTGAGGCTATTGTGAGAGTCCTGAAGGCACTATCTAGTGAGGACACACTTTCTCCAGGGATCAATCTGTGTGTTTTAGGGCTTTCGCCGATGTGATTAAACTGCAACTATTGTAATACTTCCTTTCTGTCCTGTGGGAGTCAGTAACCTAACACCATCTTTGATAATTAATGTTGGGCCATGAAACCCTGGGAAGACTAAATATAAACACATTGCCTTAAAGGGACAGTTCACTCAAAAATGAAAATCTTATTATTTATGTGCATTCAGTGAAATGCTTCTTGAGCAGCAAATCGGCATATTAGAATAATTTCTGAAGGATCATGGGACACTGAAGACTGGAGTAATGATGCTGACATTTCATCACAGGAATAAATGACATTTTAAAATATTAAAATAGATTGCAATGATATTTGTGACTCTGGACCACAAAACCAGTCATAAGTGAGCATATACATGCATACATTTTATGAGTCAAAATGATCTTTTATGCCAAAAATCATTAGGGTATTAAGTAAAGATCATGTTCCATGAAGATATTTTGTAAATTTCCTACCGTAAATATATCAAACTTGTATTATTAGTAGTATTATGCGTTGCTAAGGACTTTATTTGGACAACTTTAAAGGTGACTTTCTCAATATTTTGATTTTTTGCACCCTCAGATTCCAGATTTTCAAAGTTATATCTTGGCCAAGTATTGTCCTATCCTAACAATCCATACATCAATGTTTTTTTGCAGCCTTGTTGAATATAAGAGTCTTTTTAAATGCATAAGAAAAATCTTACCGACCACATAATTTTTGAATGGTAGTGTATATTCGGGAAAAAAACAGCAAGCAAGTTTGAAACGACATCATTTTTAGATGAACTATCCCTTTAAATACTTTCTTCAATGTCCTGTTAACTCTCTCTTGATTTCTGTCTGGCTTTGTCGTTCCATCTTTTGCTCCCCGTATGCAGCCCAGGGGTCGTTCTGTGTGTTTTGTGTTATGTTTGTACCGGTCTAAATGGATTCAGCTCTTACCGCACACTCGATACCTACTGATGGAATTCCAAAAATCATCTCAGCACTGCAAGAGTGTGTGAACACTTTTTGTTCTTTAACCGTCCGCTTGTATTTAAGAGCAGCTCAGGTGACCTTGTCTGACTCAGTTTGATGACGTCATGCTCTCTAAAATAGCAATGAAAAACACAACAGCAGATGAAAAACAAGGGCATGAAGCGTCAGTCCTCTAAAGGACAAACGCAGCTCGTGCCGGGCTGCGGTTTGTTTCCTTTGTAAAAAATACCGTACGTTGCCTGCAGTGATTCATTCTGTGCCGTTTTATCTCAGCGAGGCAGAGAGAAAAAGCACAAGCCACTTATTGGTGCAATCAGGGCAGCCTCCGATAGCAGCTGACTGGCCCTCCCCCCACTCCCACCCACCAGAATCCGAACAGGAAGCGCCTCATAGCTACTGTGTCAGAGCTCACTGACTTCACATGCTCTGCCTGCTCCTAATATGTGCAGTGACAAGCATGTGCATTTCTGTTTTTGGTTTGTCCCTTGCTCTCTATTTTTGTTTTGTTTTTTCCTTGATGCAGCTGCAAAACACAGACCACTGTCTGATTCCACTTGGCTGTCCTCTGCTCGTGAGGACACCAAAACCCATTTTGTTTATTCAACCCTTACAAATTACTTTCATTGGTGTAAACCTAATGTAATCAGGTTGACTGACTGAAATTAAATAAACAGCATTTTGTTATAGAAGATATTTAATATGCAAAGTGCTTATAAATTAAATTGCACAGGAACATTTATTCTGATTGGTCAATTGCAGTCTTTTTTATATAATGACCACTAAACTATATAATTGGCAGCACTTTCCTGCAAATGTATTTACCATTTGGGGTCGGTACAATTTTTAAAATGTTTTTGAGAGAAGTATATTCTGCTCACCAAGGCTGCATTTATTTGATATTGTAAAATATAATTACAATTAAAAAAGCTTTTTATTTTATTTTATTTTTTAATGTAATTTATTTCTGTGAAGGCAGAGCTGAATTGTCGGCATCATTACTCCACACATGATCCGCACATCGTTGTAAATTCTAATATTCTTATTTGGTGCTCAACAAACATTTATTATGAAGTTGAAAACAGTTCATATTGTTACAGGATTCTTTGAAAGTCCAAAGCAACAGTGTTTATTTGAAATAGAAAATATCTCTAAATCTCTTTTACTGTGACTTAATAAATTGAATGTGTCCTTGCTGAATATTTTTATATATAAAAAAAATCCTTCTGAGCCCAAACATGAAAAACCAAAAGTTAGAGATTAATATAATAATATATTAAATATACTTTTACATATATGTGACCCTGGACCCCAAAACCTGTCATAAGTCACATAGCTGTATTTGTGGCAATAGCCAAAATTAAAAATGATCGTTTTTTTCTTTTAGTAAAGATCATGTTCCATGAAGATATTTAGTACATTTCCTACCGTATATATATATATATATATATATATATATATATATATATATATATATATATATATATATATATATATATATATATATATATATATATATATATATATATATATATATATCTATATATATATCTTATATATATACATTTTTAGTAGTAGTAATATGCATGGCTAAGGACTTAATTTTGACAACTTTAAAGGCATCTTTAATTTTTTTTGCACCCTCAGATTCCAGATTTTCAAATAGTTGTATCTCAGCCAAATATTGGCCTATCCTAACAATCCATACATCAATGGATTATTTATTACAAATCAAATTATTTATTTTGCTTTCAGATGATGTATAAATCTCAATTTCAAAAAAAAATACCCTTATAACTGTTTTTGTGTGTGTATAATTATAATTACATATTATATATACAGGTCCTTCTAAAAAAATTAGCATATTGTGATAAAGTTCATTATTTTCCATAATGTAATGATAAAAATTCAACTGTCATATATTTTAGATTCATTGCACACCAACTGAAATATTTCAGGTCATTTATTTTTTTAATACTGATGATTTTGGCATACAACTCATGAAAACCCCTGAAAATCTCAAAAAATTTGCATATCATGAAAAGGTTCTCTAAACGAGCTATTAACCTAATCATCTGAATCAATTAATTAACTCTAAACACCTGCAAAAGATTCCTGAGGCTTTGTAAAACTCCCAGCCTGGTTCATTACTCAAAACCGCAATCATGGGTAAGACTACCGACCTGACTGCTGTCCAGAAGGCCATCATTGACACCCTCAAGCGAGAGGGTAAGACACAGAAAGAAATTTCTGAACGAATAGGCTGAATAGCCAGAGTGCTGTATCAAGGCACCTCAGTGGGAAGTCTGTGGGAAGAAAAAAGTGTGGCAAAAAACGCTGCACAACGAGAAGAGGTGACCGGACCCTGAGGAAGATTGTGGAGAAGGACCGATTCCAGACCTTGGGGCACCCGCGGAAGCAGTGGACTGAGTCTGGAGTAGAAACATTCAAAGCCACCTTGACAGGCGTGTGCAGGAAATGGGCTACAGTTGCCGCATTCCCCAGGTCAAGCCACTTTTGGCCTACAGAGAAGCAGCACTGGACTGTTGCTCAGTGGTCCAAAGTACTTTTTTCGGATGAAAGCAAATTTTGCATGACATTCGGAAATCAAGGTGCCAGAGTCTGAAGGAAGACTGGGGAGAAGGAAATGCCAAAATGCCTGAAGTCCAGTGTCAAGTACCCACAGTCAGGGATGGTCTGGGGTGCCATGTCAGCTGCTGGTGTTGGTCCACTGTGTTTTATCAAGGGCAGGGTCAATGCAGCGAGCTATCAGGAGATTTTGGAGCACTTCATGCTTCCATCTGTTGAAAAGCTTTATGGAGATGAAGATTTCGTTTTTTTGCACGACCTGGCACCTGCTCACAGTGCCAAAACCACTGGTAAATGGTTTACTGACCATGGTATTACTGTGCTCAATTGGCCTGCCAACTCTCCTGACCTGAACCCCATAGAGAATCTGTGGGATATTGTGAAGAGAAAGTTGAGAGACGCAAGACCCAACACTCTGGATGAGCTTAAGGCCGCTATCGAAGCATCCTGGGCCTCCTTAACACCTCAGCAGTGCCACAGGCTGATTGCCTCCATGCCACGCCGCATTGAAGCAGTCATTTCTGCAAAAGGATTCACGACCAAGTATTGAGTGCATAACTGAACATGATTATTTGAACGTTGACTTTTTTGTATTAAAAACACTTTTCTTTTATTGGTCGGGTGAAATATGCTAATTTTTTGAGATTTTTTTTTCATGAGCTGTATGCCAAAATCATCAGTATTAAAACAATAAAAGACCTGAAATATTTCAGTTGGTGTACAATGAATCTAAAATATATGAAAGTTTAATTTTTATCATTACATTATGGAAAAGTGTGTATAAAGTGTGTGTGTGTGTATATATATATATATATATATATATATATATATATATATATATATATATATATATATATATATATATATATATATATATATATATATATATATATATATATATATATATATATACATTTTACAATAATGTTACATGTTAACATCAATGAAAGCTAATAAGTCATGTTAAATTATTCATATACTAAAATATTTTTAACATTTCAAATTTGATCTATTAACATTATAATTATAAATTATAAATTAACTAACTATAAATGTAGAGATTAACTTTAACTAGATTAATAAATGGTGTAAAATTAATTGTCATTTCATGATACCTAATACACTAACTAATGTTGACAAACTGTACCCTTAAGACCCATTACTGTATATGTATATGTTGACCTTTCCATGACCCTCTGTTTCTGTAGTACACTTCGGCTCTGACATACGATGGAGTGATGGTGATGGCAGAAGCCTTCCGGAATCTTCGCAGACAGAAGGTGGACATCTCCCGCAGGGGCAACGCCGGGGACTGCCTGGCCAACCCCGCTGCACCCTGGAACCAAGGCATCGACATGGAACGCACACTCAAACAGGTCACATGCACAGATGAGCAAATGCAGGCTTTATATTAGATGGGAAATATGGGCTTTGTGAAGTGCTTCCACGGGGGGAAGACAGACAGCTGAAATAAATGTCTTATGGAAAAAAACAAGGCAGCGAGGTGATAGAGGGCCAGTAATCGACGATCTGAAAAATGTGAAATGTCCAAATTTGAACTGGTGGAGAGTGGAAAATGACAGGGGAAATGGAAAGGTGTAATAGAGAAAACTATAAGGATGGAGAGAGCGAGAACCGAAGCAGCAGAGAGAAAACAAGAAAACATGACAGATAGAACACAGTAAGAGCAAAAGCAAAAGAAGTGTGATGTTGTGTAGGGTGGGGTTTCTCAAACTTGCTTTAATCCAAAGCTATTTACAGCCCTTTATAAATACTGGTGCTTATAAATGCGTCATTTATCACAACGTTCATGTCAAACATATATAAATACTTTAAATAACTGAATCGTTTTATCAGCAGGAAATGACTAAATTGATTAGAATTATATACAGCTAAATATACGTTTGAAAACGTCTCTCCCACATTTTACCTGCTCTGCTGCTGCCTTACTAAAAGTGTCCGGGCAGAATCTATGAGCCTTTAGTGTTTTTTATACTTTTTTTAATCCTGATGTGAGCTCAGCAATTTACAGTATAATTTCGCTTATAATTTGGCTCTGTATCGCTTGCAGCGGTTTTCAGATTTTCATTTTGTTATTCATAGTTCAAAGAATTTTTTTGGTTATGTTAGATGAATTCCCGTTTGAGAAACACTGATGTTGGGTAATACTTCCAGAAGAAAGTGATGTTAAAGTTTAAGAAAGTAAGCGAATGTGTAAATGAAAGTGTTTTGAGGTGCTTTGCAGTGGGTGGATAAGCTGTAATTACATTGTTTATCACTGTAATCCAGGTGCGCCTCCAAGGATTAACAGGAAATGTCCAATTCGACCACTACGGGCGCCGAGTCAACTACACAATGGATGTTTTCGAATTAAAAAGTAACGGCCCCAGAAGGGTAAGATGTCATTCTTGTCGCAAGCATTGCAGAAGTCACCGCAGACCTTTTTTTTTTCTTTTTTTTTCTTTTTTTTTTTTGGTAAAACGTCCACTTTGATATTGTATATCTGACAAAAAAGATGTGCTTGTCGGGGTGCTTCTGTCTGTATTCATCTTTGATTCTGAGAAAGTGTAACCATGCTTTGCTTTTGGTCTGTCTCTCTACATCTGTCGAGTGTCATTTCAGTATAATTCATTGTCTTTCTCAATGTGCTTAACACTCTGTGCTTCACTTGATGCAGCTGTTTCTGTGAGAACAATCCCTGGAGACCCTGATGAGTCTTCATTATATTATAGTCAGCGTTTTCTTTTTGTACAGTGTAACATCTTTTACTTCTCTTACAGTACTTCACTGCATACTCATTTCATGCAGATATGCATCTCTTTACATGGTGAAAATGGTTTTAAAGCCATTTTAGATGCCTTATAAACCCATATGAATCATTGTCCACGTAGACACTGCAGCTAAATTCAGCTGTCAATTCACCTTTTAGTGCTTCCTGTTCTGTACACACATTTCAGTATCTACAACTGAATTAACTCCCGAGAAATGCTGACAACCGCATTTGCACAAATTCTATGCAGCGGGTACGGAACCGAAGCGAACAACTAGTTGTAATGATGTATTTTTCAGTCTGAGATGTTTCTCTTCTGTGTGTGCGGGGCACAAAATCACATGGAGCTTTGACGCGATCTTGTTGCCAGCTCTTGCTAGAAAAACGAACAACAAGCCCATAGAAAAAACAAGAGAAAAAAAAATGTAATCGGAATTTAAGCCAAAATATCGCGATCCACAACTGCTGACATAATAGCTTCATAAACGCGATAACATTGTGAGCCAAGCTTAAAGGCCCACTGAAGTCCCTTGAAACGCGCCGCATTATTCAATGTGTTGACGTAATTTCCCCAAAAACGGCTCATGCTGTTAGCAACTCCTCCCCTTTTTTGAAGCAGCCAATAGCGTTTTTTAGTTCACAGTTTGACTAGAGCCTTTCTGTTTGGTAAAGCCAGTTTCCTCGAACTATTTTTCATCATAATCTCCTCCATATCGCTTTGAAATGCAGCATTCTGTGCAGAATTCAAAGCGGTCGATATGTTTGGTTGCCTGCGCCGACTCGCGCATATGATCCGCGCTGCGCTCTCGTGTCTGTACTCTAACTTTAGACCAGAGCCGTTGGTGTGTGTGACTTAATTCGCCTCAACTGAAAGCATATTTACACTGAATCGTTTCCTGTCGCATATATAGTGTGCCATGTGCCTTTCATCATGTAGAAATTAGTAAATGTTTTAATAACTGACCGATTTCAGCAGCAATTTCAGCAGTTTAGGGGGCAGGCATAATATTCTTGAGAGCATTTTGATTGGACAGAAGATTTGATGAGAAGGTAAAGTCTGCAATGATGTCCTCGGTATCTGACCTGCGATTCGTTTTAACAGAAGTGAGAGACTACGTTTTGAATGCTTATTGATAATTTTAAGACTGACATAGTCATACTAAAAGCTAAAAAACTTCAAAACTTCAAATTTTGATTTTTATGAAATTTTAAACATAAATGGACATGGCAACACTGCAAGAGAGCAGCCTTTATAGGCATAAACAAAACACGACTTAAATCTGCTGAACAAATAGCTGAAGTTTTTTTCACTGTAATATTACTTGGGTCAGAATACGCGAGACGTGATATATCGCAGTTTCGGGAGTGATTTGTGTTCCAATACACACAGAATAAAAAATTTAAAAAAACTGGATACATATGTCGCAACATGACATTTACGAATGTCATATTGCTCATCACAAAATTATAAGAGAAGTTTTTAAATGCAGTTAATTACAACCAAATGTACAGTTTTAAAATAATACACAAAGGTCAGCCTTGAATGGTCTGGTGGTTTTAGCAGCAGAGCTATGTACATACCATAAGGTCTCGTGTCACACAACTTCTTCTGAAGTTATGAGGAGCCCTCTGCCTCTGGCGTGCTTTATGGAGTGTGGCGGCTCCTGGCTGCTGTTGGGCAGCGCACCGGGGGAAGAGTGATGGGAAAAAGAGAAGGAGGGGAGCACTGTTGTCAGCCGCCAGGGCTTGGCAGCCATTTATCAGGCAGTCGTGAGCCCCGCTTTAGGCGGATGCTGGAGCCTGGCTCTTCTTTCTCCCGTTCATCTGGGTCTCGTAAGGACACGGGCACACGCCGCTGCTCGTGTCTCTTCTGCATGACAGTTTTTCACCCCACAGCAAAAAGTTACACACAGCAACACAGTTTTCTTAATCCACCAATATAACAGCGTACATATTTAGCATCTATATAAACTCTACCATTTAAAGCTTTTTGAAAAAAGTCATTTATTTGATTAAAATTTTTTAAATATTTTTATATATTTTAACATGTAATCCTTTAATGGCAAAGCTCATTTTCAGCAGCCATTACGCCAGTCTTTAGTGTCACAGGATCCTTCAGAAATCATTCTAATAGGCTGATTTGCTGCTTATTTCTTATTATTATCAATGTTGAATTTATTTATTTAATTAGTTTATTTATCAGGGACAATGTCCAAAATACATTAATCTTACGGAAAGATGTTTTGTACCAGAATTAGCTAATGCTAGTTTGCATCTGCAGTCCCCCGGCAGGTGCACACCATATTAAAACATTACATTACAATGACTTTCAGCATAGCACTAACAAATACATACAATATTAGAAAAACACTAATCAAAATGTTTTTTTGTTTTGTTTTTCGAATTACAAATGCCATCAGTTTTAATCCGTGCTGAAATAAAGTATTTGATTCTTTAAAAAAATAAAATAACCCCAAACTTTTGAACAGTAGTTTACTTTGTCTTAAAGTCTTAAAGGATAGTTTGTCCAAAAATTATAGTTCAAAAAATGTTTTTTTTCTTCTGTAAAAAACAAAATAAAATATTTTAAATGTATTTTAAGCTATTGTTTTGGACCCCATTGAATTCTATTGTATAGATAAGGAGTAAGATGAATATTTAGCCTAGTTTTGACATCAAATTATTTCTGCTCATTTGCACACACTTGACTATATTGACTTGCTCTCTTTTGGGTCTAGAGTCTCATTCTCGTCTTTGTACGATCTCCAGATTGGATATTGGAATGATGCTGATAAGTTGGTCCTGACCCAGGATCAAGCCTTGCTTCCCAATGAAACGTCTGGCATGGAGAACAGAACCGTGATCGTGACGACTATTATGGTGAGTAGCGGCATTTCCTGAGACTTTATTTGACACATTTTACAATAAAATAATTTGTGGTGTTTGTCCTTCATCTGAAAGCTTCCATACACCAAGAGTCCCTCTCATACACATGGTGAAAACAGGAACATTTCGCAATGGCGATGAATTTCTTCATAACATGCGCACACAAAGATTACGATCCGCAAACACTGCAGAAATTCACAGATGCGCTGTTCATCAAAGCACATTTTCTCTCTCTGTGACCTGTCAGTCATACTGCTGTCCATCCAGATAACCCAAATGTTTTTACGTGTGCTGATTAGCATCTTTCAACAGTGCTGTGTTAAATGTGTGCTGCCATGGCATTGTGAATACGCCGTGTGCATCATCTGCCTTTCTCACCGTCAAAAAGTTACCAGAACTGGTGTCTTTGGCTGTATTTTGTTTTGTTAATTTTGTCCACTGTAATATTATGTTAAAACACTGCATGAATGGGATGCATTCTGTATTTTGGAGATCGTAAATTACAGTATTGTCAGTGTTTATGTACTGATTCAAGGATGTAATGGCCGTTCAGACACATAATTGGTAAATGCTAAGGTTTTGGAGTGTCGCACCTGAAGCCAAATCCTCCTCTTTTCAGCCCCTGGTGAGGAACCCCTTATTAAGAAACTGAACAGATGATGGACTCTGCAGAGGTGAAATCAAGCACTTACTGAAGCACGGACAGACAGAGAAACAAATCAGAACTGAGGGCAAAAACATGGATACTACTACCTGAGCCAAAATGAAAGGAACAATGAGAAATCGAGCCGTGGACGAAGACAAAGACAAGCTCTAATAAGCAACTCAATCATGAATGGAGAAGATGTGATGCCAGAATTGGAAAACTGGATGGACACATGAAAGCCAAATGAAGTCTTTTTCTTTAGTGTCTATATCACATGTATAAAAACAGAAGAACCAGGTTTTTATAGCATGCAGGTTTTGTATATATATAGCACACTGTATATAAAATCATCATTACTGTCTGTTTACATTTATTAAGGATTCTTTTTTTCTCATTGTAATATATACTTCATATTTGTTATAACCTCTTATTTACCATTCATTGTTTCATGATCCTCGTGTCTTTTCGAAACTATGACTTTCTTCGGTTGAATTCCAAAGAAGTTTTGAAGAATGTTCATGCTGCTTATTTTCCATACAATGAATGTGGATGGGGGACCAAAAAAAGCAACATGAAAGCATGTGCTATTTTCCAAGCCTTTTAAAGTTTTACAATGAAATTGAAATCAATATTCATATTCAATGGGAAATCCTACCCTAAAAAATCTTATGGTTATGCTATGGCTATGGTCACCTTTCAGCTTCATTGTGTGGAAAAGAGCAGCTTGGACATACAATAAACGGAAAAAATGAAAGCATCATGATATACACCCGGCGCAGTGCGACATAAGTGTTTTTTTTTTTGCGACGCAGTTATCATTTTCACTTCCAGGGCCATGTTGTTTAAATAGCAAACGCACTCATCTTGTCTCCCATGGACGTGTTGGTCTGAAAACGAGGTGTGTTCAGGCGCATCATTGGTGCGTTGCTATTTTGAGTACTGAAACTGAAAATGACTGAGCCATTGGCCAACATAAAACCTGGTCTAAAGTCAATACTGCAGTATTTTTTGTGCTATTTAAAGGCCGGTTAGTAATATAGGCGCCAAATATATGCGTCCACCACGTACTCTAAAAATTTAAGGATTCATCTCTGGATCAGTCTTTCCACTCGAAAATTCTGCTATGTTACTAGCAAATCTGCCATGGTACAAGCGCAACTGGCTTTTACAGGAAATAAGAGGTGAGACTATGATTGGTTTATTGCACGTTACACCCAAAACACACCCTTGACTCATTAAGAGAATGGGTACATTCCTTTTAGGCTATGCACCTGGCGCGTCAACCTTTTTTTCCTTTTTTTGCTAGCTTACCTTTTGTCGCTAAGCTAGCAAAAGTGGATTCGGAAATGCACCTTCAGACCATGCACACATATTATTAAAATAGACCCCAAAGGCAGTCAGGCTTTGAAACCATAGAATGAAATTTAACTTGGTCACCATCATAGACTGTAAAAAAATATGGACGTAGTCTCCGTGACGTCACCCATAGGATTCCGATAAGCCGTTCTGAAGCTTAAAGTAGAGACGAGCTGGCCACTGCCATCTTGTGAGCGAGTCATCGCGTGTCACTCCCGGATAACAGAAAATGGGCAACAAGGCGGGATGTGCGCGGAGCTTAGGTGACACAATGACTATAGACGGCAGATAAATGGCTATCCACTTGTAACCACGCCCTTAATTATGCAGAACCTTAAGGCTTTATATAACGTAAACGAATGAGTTATAAAAAATCAATGAATGTACAAACAATTTGTACCAGGCTGTAAACATGTTTTTTTCTGCTGTAAAGTTCGCGGGAGGTTGCCGCTTGGTCACCATTCACTTTCATTGTGTGGAAAAGAGCAGCTTGGACATTCTACCTAAATATATCTCCTGTTGTGTTCCACAGAGGAAAGAAAGAAAGCCATGGGTTTCGTAAATCAGATGGTGAATAGGATTTTAGGGTGAATAAATCTTTAAGTTTAGAGGTTGTGAGTGGTAAATCTTTTTTTTTATGCGGTCTTTGTAAGAACATGAATTTACATGACTGGATATATCGCCCACACTTAAGGTCATGGCAGCGACACACGCTAGATTCTTGTTTTTTCTTTTGTTTTTTAAATGTTTTACTTGCAGAAAAACACTGCCCAGGAACATCACTGCCCTGTGTGTGTGAAAAAAGATTTGAGGAGAAGGCTGCATTCTCATACATCAAACAAATTTGAGATGAAACGGATCTTCCGTTGACATTCAGTTTGGAGAGCTCTATTTGCTGTGTGTGAAATATTTAATTCTCCCTACTGGGCTTTCTGCCTTTCATCATTTTAGGCTAGCCATATGGCTTAGAAAATATTTGTAAAAAGAAAAGCAGGTTTTCAGGATTTTTATGTAAATGTTCTGCTTTCTCCTTGCAAGTAAACATTTCTATTTTGCTGCTGTACAGCTCCTGTATTGTTTTAGGTATTGTTTGGTATGACGGCAAATTATAGGCGACTGATGTCTAAGAATGACTGTTTGTGTTCTTGGTGTGGCTTTTTTTTTACAGTTTCTCTGCAATGTAATCCAAGTTGTGCATCATTGCATGTAACAGATTTGCAATAGCAGTTTCCTGTTTAAATATTTGATGTTTGATAAAGACATGCAAGCAATTGTAATAAATTGTAGTAATGTATTTTATGGGTCAGTTATCATTGCTTTGAATCATGTACAGTACATGGTGCACATTTTGTATGCTTTGTGATATTTTAATGCTTGTATGAACCCATTGTTATGGTTTCATACACCTTGTCTTACACTAAAAGAGTTTACCCTGATTGAAAATCTTTATTGGTTTGATTAGAGAATGTGGAAGAATATTGACTCATGTCCATTTAAAAAAGAAATATATATATTCTTATTTCAGTAGTTTCTTTATGGCTTACTTTTGATTAATGAATCAATTAGCTACATGCGAACATAATGGCTGTAATTATCTTTAATAACTCTTCTAAAACAGATTTATTCATCTGTAGCTCCTCAATATATCGTATTGAAATGTAAAAAGCTAATTAAATATAACAGCATGGCTCAATTTCAACACTTGCTGGTTTGCAAAAGTGTAACATGTTGCCCATTGAAAGTGCTTTGTTGTCTTGTTCGTTCAGGAAGGGCCGTATGTAATGCTGAAGAAGAACTGGGAGTTATACGAGGGGAACGAGCAATATGAGGGATACTGCGTGGATCTGGCATTTGAAATCGCTAAACACATTGGTTTCAAGTATAAGATCTCCATCGTGCCTGATGGAAAGTATGGAGCTCGGGACCCAGAGACAAAGATCTGGAATGGGATGGTTGGGGAGCTGGTGTACGGGGTAAATTATTTTCCTCTTACTTTTTGCAGTCTTCTGACTCATTTTGTGATGATGGCATCTGTATGTTTCTGGGACGCATGATTCTTAAAGTATTTTGGCGATAAATGTGAGGGATTTTCATCATTTTGGAGAGGAACGTTAGTTTAGCATGACAGCATTAGGAAAGCATTAGGGTTTTTTGTTACATGTAACTAGATTATGCAATTTAATTACAAAATAAATGTAACTAATCAGTCACGGTTACTGTGAAAAAATGTGTCATTAAACTTGTGAAAATGTTAATGATTACAAAAGGGGTTACATCTGAATCTTTTCTGTAAAAAACTATGATATGTTGAATACCATTCCTTTGTTGCTTTGTCGGTTTTGGTTTTTGATGTGCACGATGCCTCCTGACGTTTAAAGGCCGTTTAGTAAAGCGATGCTGTTCTGATGCTTTTGATTGGCTCTCTTGTTTGAATCTGCACATGTGCTTATTACATCAATCCACATCGCTGCTGAAAGCTTTAGGCTACAACCTGCCTGAGAGTTGCCAGCATGGCGAGTGATAAAAATGTGTTCCAGTGCTGGAAATTAAAAAAACAATTATCAAAAAGTTATCAAATGTAATCAATTACATTTACTTTAGTTACACTACTTCTTACCTTTTAATAGGGTAACATGTAATCTGTAACCTATTACATTTTCTAAGTAATCTTCCCAACACTGACTACAGTTTGGGGGCAAACTTTCTTTAGTTTTAAAGAAATGATATACATTAAATGTGTATTACTTTGATCAAACATGATAGTAAAGATTGCAAAATGTTACAAAAATATTTCAAATAAATTCTGTTCATCAAAGAATCATGAAAAAAACTAGCATGGTTTCCTCAAAATAAGAAGTAACAACAATAATAATAATAATAATAATAAGTAGCACAACCATTTTCAAATGAGATAATAAGAAATGTTTCTTGAACGTCAAATCTGCATATGTGATCCTGGACCACAAGACCATTCATAATGGTTAATTTTTTGAAATTGAGATGTATACATCATCTGAAAGCTGAATAACTAATCTCTGTTGATGTATGGTTTATTAGGACAATATTTGGCTGATATACAATTATTTGAAAAGGGAATCTGAGGGTGCAAAAAAGCTAAATATTTAGAAAATGGCCGTTAAAGTTTTCCAAATGAAGTCGTTAGCAATGCATATTTCTAATAACGATACATTTTGATATATTTACTGTAGGAAATTTACAAAATATATTCATGGAACATGACTTTACTTAATATCTTAATGTTTTTTGGGCATAACAGAAAAATGTTTAATTTTGACCCATACAGTGTATTGTTGGCTATTGCCACAAACATACCCGTGCGACTTATGACTGGTTTTGTGGCCACATATAAGAATGATTTTGTAATGATGCTGCAAATTCACATTGAGTAAATGTTTGATTCTGTGTCTGCTGAAGAGGAAAAAAATAAGTTTTGGTGGCAGATGTTTAATAATGAACAGTTCATACAGCCAATGCTTGTCATCTCATAGATTTTTGCTGAGCACTGGAAAACACAACCCAGATGTCTTTTTTTATTCCTCTTGAAAGTGTCGGACAGTTATGAGAAACTTTAATTTCTTTTTTGGATTAGCCGTACGCGGCCCTGCCGAGGTCTAAAATGTCACTAAGTCACCGACAATAATCTAGTTTTTGGATTTACCATGCAGCAAAACATGCAGCCAGACTTTAAACTCTACCGTTTTTTTCTGTCTTGTGCTGTAAGCATTTTTTTGCCTTGATTAGTTTATCCTTCTCCTCTAAACCTAAACCTCAGTATTAAGCCTCTTGGATTAACTGCTTGGATTTTTTTGGCATTAATATGCAAAGCCTTGTTCAATTAGAGAAGTTGTAAAATGTGATGCGAGGAGAGGTGGGAATCAGCAGATTATGCTTTATTTTCTCTTTTTATTCACTCTTTTCTCGTCTGAATATAATGTTCAAATATGAGATCTCAGCTTTGAGTATAAATATGCAAATATTTAGTGTTGCATCGGATAATCCAGTCAAATGGCTTAGTTAATAAACTTAGCAATGTCACTACGTCTGTTTTGTTTTTAAATAAGTGTGCACAGGAAGTGATTAAAGAAAAAGATTGATATGAAACCTGCTTTTCTTTTGCTCTAGAAAGCGGAAATCGCTGTGGCCCCATTGACTATCACTTTGGTCCGGGAGGAAGTTATAGACTTCTCGAAACCCTTCATGAGCTTGGGCATCTCCATCATGATTAAAAAGCCCCAGAAATCCAAGCCGGGTGTCTTCTCCTTCCTGGACCCGCTGGCCTACGAGATCTGGATGTGCATTGTGTTCGCCTATATCGGCGTGAGCGTGGTGCTCTTCCTGGTCAGCCGCTTCAGCCCGTACGAGTGGCACACCGAGGAGCCCGAGGAGGGCACTGACGGTCTGCCTAGCGACCAGCCCCCCAATGAGTTTGGGATCTTCAACAGTCTCTGGTTCTCCCTGGGAGCCTTCATGCAGCAGGGTTGCGACATCTCGCCCAGGTCAGCAAACGCAAAACACCAAAGAAAATGTTCTTGAGCAAAGTCCTTGAGAGGAAAAAAAAACACGTATAATGCAGTGGAAATTAGCACAGTTAATGTCTCTGATATGATCATATCTGATACCTGAAAGAGTCATTGCTCTAGTTTCCATAGTGATTTGATGACTAGTTTCATTCGAACTTGCATTAACACTCAGAGTTTATTCATTGAATGTGCTTTGGATCTCTGAGGAGCGGGAAAGCAACCAGTCAGAACATTTACATACACAATTATAATCGAGTTGCAGTCTTTCCTAATATACACTACCATTCAAAAGTTGGGAGTCAGTAAGATTTAACTTTTTTATTGAAATGAATACTTTTATTCAGCAAGGATGCATTCAATTGATCAAAAGTGACAGAGATTTTTATAATGCTTCAGTATATGTCGGTTTCAAATTAAAGTTGTTCTTTTGAATTGTTAGTCATTAAAGAATGCAAAAAAATATTAAAGGGGTACTTCACCGCTGGGAAAATGAATGTGTATTTAAATTGGGTCATTTATGTAGTAGAAATGTGAAATCATTTTAGAAGTTGGTGCCTTCTAGACTGAGAAAAGACACAGGCTCGTGGATAAAAGACAACAACTCCCAGAATGCTTCGCTGCCCTCCGAGGCCACTCCTAAGCCACGGCTACCGGTTATCACTTGCCCACCGTGGCACCGCCCCCACCGTCGTTTTCATTTTTATAGTAATAAATTAATTTAGTTCAGTTAGAGAACAGACACTATCATTAAAAACTGAACGTGTCTGCTCAATACAGTGTGATCTGAACGAGAGTCACAGCACAAACGCAGCAGGAGTCAGATTACATTGATCACGAGAGCGAAGAGCTAAGCTAAGCACAGCAGTCATTCACAGCGCGTCTTCAGTCTGGCATGATTTCAGATCATGCCTATGGAAGCTTAACTTTCATAGAAATTCGTTGAAAAGTTGAAACGCTCGCTTTGCTCCGCACCGCTCCGTTATGAATGCCCGAGGTGAGCCCGTGCGCATTTTACACTCTGCGAGTGAGATATCGCCCCCCTATGGGTGGGTTAAAAACATGTGGAACTTGCTCCTACTACTGGCTGTAGTCTCTAACTTCAGGCCAAAAAAGCCTCAGATGAGACAAAACGGCAATTTTTGCGTCATCTGAGGCTTTTTTCCAGACTTAAATTACATAAATCTCTCGTCTCAGGGGGGTATGAGGGGGAGAACCATTCGAATATACTACCTGTTTTCGGTAACACTTTAGAATAATGGTCATTAGTTAACATTAGTTAACTACATTAGTAACATGAACTATTAATGAACTATTCTTATTTGTCTTTGTTAGTGTTAATTTCAACATTTACTGCTACAGTATTAAAATTTTGTTAACATTAGTTAATGCACTTTTAACTAACGTTAACAAAGATTAACAAATGAACTGCTCATGGTTAGTTCATGTTAGTTAATACATTAACTAATGTTAACTAATGACATTATCCTTAAATATTAGAAATGTTTCTTGAGCACCAAATCAGCATATTATAATAATTTCTGAAGGATCATGTGATCACTGAAGGCTGGAGTAATGATGCTGTAAAAGGCAATAGGAAATATGTTCAAATCAAAAAAGTATGTGAAAATATATGTTAAAATAGAAAACTGTTATTTAAATGTGTATTCATATATCAAAATATTACTGTTTTTGTATTTTGATCAAATAAATGCAGCCTTGTTGAGCAGAAGAGAGACTTCTTTCAAGTATAACCCCAAACGTTTGAATGGTAGTGAACATGATACAATATTTAAAGGATTAAATACATGACAAACAATTGTTTTTTTTCTTACTGATATGGTCATATTTCATTTGTATGTAGCAAGTGTGAGTCTAAAAAGGGCAGTTCACCCAAAAATGATATGATGTTCTAAAACAAGATATTTCGGGGAATATCCAATGTTGTTTTGGACCGCATTGACTTTGCTTGTATGGACAAAATCAGTTGAAACATTCCTCAAAATATCTTTTGTGTTCCACCAACAGGTTTTGAATTTTCATTTATGGGTGAATTATCCCTTGAACCTGTTTTGCTCTTTATTTTCTGAATACATCACCCCTGTCTCACCTGTTCCTCAGTAAGTTAATTGAGGTGTCATTCCACGTTGCACCTTGATGAATTCCACTGTTAGTGAAGCCAGTGGGCGGTCCGGTGTACTCCGCAAACAATGCGATCGCTCATTGCCCCATTGCTGTGTGCCGTTGATGTCCACATCTCGCCCGTCTGTCCTGCTGGCTACTTCTCAAACCTCACAGGAAATGTGCTAGTCATTCATTATTACTCTGTGTGGCAGTTTTTGTTATTTGTCTTCTTGCTCCTTCCTTCGCCTGCGGGTTTAAAACATCAGGCTCGTTTCAGCGCTGGCTCTCACTCACTCGCCCCCTCCCGCTCTCTCTCTCTTTTCTCTGTGTAATAAGCACCTGCATGACCACGATAGAGCTCTTTAAGAAGTGTTATCAAGAGAAGAGAGAAAAAAAACAGGCTTTATTTTTCAGCCCCCACCAGATAAGAAATCACTCATGACAGGCCAAGGGGAAGAGAAGAGCAGTAAAAAGCACAGCACATGGAGGAAGACAGCAGGTACTTAGAGAGCCGTCAAAACCATAGCGTCTATCTTCACTGCTCTATAGCCTGTACATCACAGTGCTGTAGAGGGCCTATGGTTTTAATTTGGCTTAAGAGGACCCATGTAGGATTTATAAGAATCATGCACTTCATCGTTTTTGCATACAGCTAATAGGGATTGGATTGGAGCCAATGATAAACGGTGAAAACTGCAGGAAAAAGCACTTCCATTCATTTTCTTTAGCACACGCCATTAATTCTCTTTAGTCAGCATGTGCCTTTACCTCAGTGTTCTTGATTTAGACAAGATGACGCAGTTGCACAGCAGTGTTACCCGGGTGTCGGTACTTGTCCTTTCCTCCTCCTCTTCCCTGTCTAATAGCCTACTGGTTATTCAAATGTGCAGATATGCTTTCTTTTTCTTAAGCACTTCATAGCTTTATGCATATTTAAAAGCTAAAGTGTGTAATTTTTTGATGGTAAAATACTCGTGTGTCCTATTCCACAGGGCTGTACTTCCTTGGGAAGCGCAGATTTTTTTTTTTTTTTTTTTTGATTGATTTGATATTCATTTTCACATTCCATTTTCTTTGAGCATAGTGGAGCCAAACCCATCTGTCACAGGACAGATTATAGTCTAAGACAGGTTTTTTTAAACCTGGGCTCTGTGAACTTTCCAAAGGGTCGTAAGCAGGTGCTTCGAAGGGACAGTTTTTAACCGTAAGAATTAAAAACTAATTTGCTCACATATTTTTGATTTTTATTTATTTTATTTTTTTGTGGAAAACATTTGTAGTTGTAGGTTAAACATTCACATTTAATATAATGAAAATAGGTTTTCCAGATTATTCAGCTTTCGAAGACACGGAAGTCATCATAGTTGGGTAAACTTCTATAGCGGTGGACGGGAGACCACATAAAAAAAAAAAAAAAAAGTTATGTGTTCCCATTTGCTTAAATAGCAAAAGAAAATCTCCACAATAGTGTTTCACAACTTTAAAAAAGATTAAGAAAATAGAGAGAAACTTTAGAAACACCATCACTGTAGTATTAACTAGTTTCTTGTCATTTGAAGAAAATATTATATAATACGCAGTGTTATAAATGTACATAATTAAAAAAAAATTTTTTTTTTTTTATAAAATTTTTGCGTTGCAGAATTGACGATGTTGATAACCATTAAAACTTGTCATCACAGTCTGTGAAAAGAGTCCATTCATATTTTTATCAGTGTTAATTAGTTTTATACAAGAAATATTAATATTTATTTGTTATTATTACTACTATTGTTATTATTTGTTTCATATATAGTAATAATAATACAATATCATTGTTGTGCTTGTTATTTGTTGTGGATTTAGTAGAATGATAAACCATTTATTCAATTTTGCGATTGTTGTCTTCATAATATCACACTTAAAGGGCTCATAACACACACCGTTTCTGCCAATCTCATGTTTATTTTGAGTACCTATACAGTAGTACTGCATCCATCATATCTCCAAAGAGTCTTTATTTTATTTTATTTTATAAAAGACAGTTACGCTGTCCCTGCTCTCGCTCTGGTTGATGTGTGCGTGCGCTCTTGCGGGAGAAGTGCCAATACGAGGAATTCTGCCCTTTATGACATCATACAGGACCGTACTCTATAAAAAAAAACCTTCCGAAACTGAAGGAATATATTTTGGCACAGAAATACTCTGTCATGGCCATGTTTAGCGTGAGAATCCAACTGTTTACCAGTGGAAATAAGTCAGAATGTGTGAAATAGCATTAGACATCCCCTTTAATATTTTACATGATTTTAGTTCTCAGTTCATTATCTGGTATTATTATATTTTTGTTGTTAGTAGTGCAGAATTGATACACTTCAGCTTTGGTTGTGTGATAAGAGTGCACAGTTCGAGCTTGAATCATTTACCATTGAAATCTTGATGTACTGCACTGGTAGGGTGAGGCATTGATTTTGTCATTTTAAGGCATTTTACTTTATTGTTTGAATTTTGTACAGTCAATCCACATGTCATTAATTCTGTTTCATTCAGCACCCCACTCTATTGCGTGTGTACTTCTTGTTCACAGTTTATAAGGAAGATGATTGATGAGGATGATGTGGGAATGATGGGGTATAAAAATGCTGAGGGCGTCTTGTGTGATGGGGCCGGACAGGGTCATAACTCTTGCCTGTTTTCCCTGTCGTGTTTTTGGCTCAGACGGGCTGGCAGGTGTCATCAGCAGACAGGTAGAGCAGCTTCCTGGGCCTCGGAAACAGCCAGCATCTGGCGTGTGCGCTATTGCGGTGATTTTGTAGTTGTAATGCATGTGGGCAGCGGAGCCTATCAGGCATGGAAAGATTAAAAAAAAACTCATTTTCAGATTCGAACACATGTAGCCTCGGTGAATGAAGCCTCTTGAAATTGCATCACGGGGTGAACGGGGAATTAAGATATGCTAATGATAGTCATAGGTTCGGTACGCTGCTTGTAAGATTGTGTCGCGAGTCATAAACGGAGTTGCAGCCCTTATGTAAAAACCTTCCGATAAGCTTTTTCTTGAAGTGTCAAGTCCATCGAGTGTTTCGGTTGCACCGACTGGGTAATATTTATTTAGTGTGTGTGAAGCTGGTGAATGTTTTCAAGAATGCTGTGTTTGCTGGTGTAGTATTTAATGGAATGTATGGAAAATGTGAGGTTATTGTTGGTCAAATTTTTTTTTTAAATCAGGATTTCATCTCTCGTTTTACAAACATGTTTTTTTCTGGTATGTCAAAGAACAGTTTTCCTTTCCGCCGCGCTCTCTTGCTTTCTTCTTCAGTCCCTACTTTTGTGTTTTATGGTCGATCTTGCTCCAGTAATTGCCTCTATTCACTGACTTCTTTTATTCCTCAGATGGCTTGGGAATGATTGTGGGGCTTGGATGAGAGAGAGATCATGGGAGTGATGTAAGGATATGATTGACTCACCAGGCCAGTGCTGTAACAGTGACGGAAATGAGAGAAAGGAGATTACGCTACAGCAGAGGAAGCTTTGCCCCAGGTTTTCTCCATGCCAAAATGATCATTTCAGCCCACAAATCATTTATCTGCATAAGACACTCTGGGATAAAAGTTGATACCCTTGAACTGTAATTTCCTTTTTAGATTTACGACCATACACAGATGAAACGCATCCCTGAAATAGCAAGTATTATGTGCTGCATTACAAGTAATACAAGTGACCTAGTCAGATGACTTGTTTTCAAGTGAAGTATGCCATAAAATCTGACCTTTTCAAACAAGATATTTCGTAATTAAAAACGGTTTTACAGACAAGTGCAATTGAAAACCTCTTTTTTCTCCATGTTAGAATCAATAGGGGCATTGTGCACATGACATGCATTAGGAGCCGGCCATGATGGGTATTGTTCTAGACTAGAGTGTGTGTCATGTCAGTGGCGTTTGGATTTATTTCCAAAAAGCTATTGGTGCTTTAGTGGAATCCTGTCAACATAGTTATTTGTAGTGGACAGTAGTGGACAATAATTTGTCTCATGTCTCAGAGCCGCGGTGGATTTCTCTGGCCTTGAAATCACAGGTGCAACCGCCCTAAATTCTGCTGTCATCATGGCAATTGGTGTGAGTCTTGCTTTTTTGTTTGTTGTGCGTAAGATTGAGAATAAAAAGGACAGCTGTTAAACATAGAGGGAATCATTGTTTCCAGCGGATTTGAATCTTGAGTAAATACACTGATTCCACATTAAATAGTCATGAAAGGGAACTCTTGAGTGATATAGCCTAGGGGCTTTTTAGACTGGGGTCAGACTCAGGGGAGCCCCAGACAGACACAAAGGGGGGTGCCAGAAGGTCCACAGAAATATTTAAGGAAAAGAAAAAGATTTTACCATGTGTATTTTTATGTTTTTTTTTTTTTTTTGTGGTTGCATTAATATTAAAGGTGCAATAGGTGATCTGGGAAGTGCTAACTTTAGCCTGCTAGCATTGAAAGCATACGATCTCAACCTCCCTGCAAATCGCCACCCAAAGCCACTCCTCCTCCAAAACACATGAGCGTGCACAGACCGGAAGAAAGAGGACTTGAGACAACGTTATTGGATTATACCATGTCATTCACTGTGAGAACTTTACAGTAGCTACAGTGAGTTACAGTGCTACAATAATGAACGTAAACAACTGTTTGTCTGGCATTTTAGCTCTGTCTGCACAGCGTAGATTGACATATGATGCCTGTGTGAACAGGCTGCGCAGTGGTTTCCAAACACGTGTTTACTTACAGGGAACACATGTTATAATTGTGTTCGGACCGAATGCAAACATTTTATTATCCTACGCCTTGGACAGACGATATATATTTATAAAATACATTTAGACCTCTTAGTGATTGCAATCAGGAAATGAAGAGACTTTCAACCAGCATAGCAAAAAAAAAATATGTAGAGAATCCCCTATTGCACCTTTAATATTAAATATTATTAGTGGTGCTGTCAAATCAATTAATCATAATTATTTACATCTAACATAAAGTGTGTGTGTGTGTGTGTGTGTGTGTGTGTGTGTGTGTGTGTGTGTGTGTGTGTGTGTGTGTGTGTGTGTGTGTGTGTGTGTGTGTGTGTGTGTGTGTGTGTGTGTGTGTGTGTGTGTGTGTGTGTGTGTGTGTGTGTGTGTGTGTGTGTGTGTGTGTGTCTGTGTGTGTGTGTCTGTGTGTGTGTGTGTCTGTGTGTGTGTCTGTGTGTGTGTGTGTCTGTGTGTGTGTCTGTGTCTGTGTGTCACCAAACTCATCCATGTCTTTATGGACCTTGCTTTGGGCACTGGTGCGCAGTCATGTTGAAACAGGAAGGGGCCGTTCCCAAACTGTTCCCACAAAGTTGGGAGCATGAAATTGTCCAAAATGTCTTGGTACTGAAGTATTAAGAATTCCATTCACTGGAACTAAGGGGCCAAACCACCAAACCCAGACTCGTCTATCAGATTACCAGACAGAGAAGCGTGATTTGTCACTCCAGAGAACACGTCTCCACTGCTATAGAGTCCAGTGGCGGCATGCTTTACAAAAACTGTATGCTCGGCCATTGGAAACCCATAACAAGAAGCTATCTGGCTAATTTGAAGGCCAAACAAAGTCTGTAGCTATTGACTCTGCAGAAAGTTGGCGACTTTCGAAAAAGTTATGCTTTTTCCTCAGCATGCGCTGATCCCGCTCTGTGATTTTACGTGGCCTACCCCTTTGTTGCCGAGTTGCTGTTGTTCTGAGTTGCTGTTGTTTTATATATATAATAGAAAGTGGATCATTATATTTGCGGATTCTTGACATCAAAACGTTTGAAAATATCTGATATAGCCTATGTAAATGCATACAAACTATGGGGATAAACACTTGACCACTTCCCATGTAAAAAAGACCTTCTCTTCTCAATAAGAAACCAGTTGAGAATAACTCCCATCAGCTCTGTTTTATAAGTAACACATCAACGTTTCTGTAATGTTAAGGCCATACTGAGACATCCAGGTGTTTGAAGACACCACATGCTGTATATGACAATGCCAAGAGACAGAAATTGCTCCCAAATAGGAATGAATGTATTTTTAATGAGTTAATGTAAGAGCTTGCTTTTTTATTTTTCCAATTTGCCAGTGGAAGCGGAGATCAGTAATGTGGAGTATGATTGTGAATGACTCTAGTCTCATGCATGGAGAAATTGATTTGCAGGTATTAAATCTTAATCAGAGCAGTAGAGAGGAAGCCATGAATAAATAAAATGCTGGAGGCTCACTGTGGCTGCAGGCAATGACCTTTCCATTTATCTACGGCATGTCAAGGTCTCTCCATTCCTTTCTCTGCCGGCATTCTCTCTTTTGACTCGATCCACAAATCTACCAGGATACACCTACAAACGTTTCAGAATGCAATATAAATTCACCAACCGCTCTTTTGCTCAAATACACACATGCTGATGTGTTGTTCGTGACGGGAAATCTGCATAAAAGCGGCGTAGTGAGTAATGCGCAGAGTTTCACTGACAGTACCACATCCCATTTCACAGCTCGAATGGCACTGCTTTGATAATGAGCTGCTCTGAGGGATTCACTGGTAATAGTTTGCTTATTTTGTGCTTGTGAGTATGTGTGAAATCCACAGAGACAGTTTGATTCTTATCATTGAGCTGTGATCAGAGGGTCTGTATTACAAGAAATGACATTATGAGGACCAGAGAGAATTCCTATTTGTCCATGGATCATATGTCTTTATGAATGATACTGTATGCCAAGCGGCAAGGCAGCAGAGTGGGCCAAGGGGTGACTCACTGGTTTCGCGTCCACTCAATTTAGGCTCTTATTAAATTGGCTTTGTCTCATGAAGTCAAATCGATTAGCCGCTGTTAACGCGAGCCCCGGCGCATCTGATAACCCTGAATGGTGCGTCTGCATTCAGGTTAGCGTTTAGTGGTGGCTGGTGGCTAATGCTCTTGGATTTTAAGTTACACAGTGTTCTGTGATTCAAACCTCAGGAAGTTGACGGCCCACCTTTAGTCCATTCTTAAAAGCTAATTATTACAACCATTTCTTGACAGCGGAAAAAGGATAAGCCTGCATAAATTCACAATGCAATCCTGTATACTGATATGCATGATCAGGGTGAGGTGAGAATTTAAACAGCGTTGGGATTTAGCACTTCGCCTCCATCATGGTTGACGTCCCTGCCAGCCCACTCTAAATAGCAAATCTGTCTTCATGGCAACCGGTCAGAGAGATCTCCCTTTCAGTGGAGGAGACTCTCACCTACACAGAGTCAATTAAAAGATCACTGCACTGAAAGACTGTTTTGACACAAGGTTTATACCATAAGCTGAAGAACTACCTTCTGTAGGGTCATTATAGAAACCACTGATTTTAAAGGAAGGGTTCAGCAAAAAAAAATTGTCATTAACTCAACATAATGTCTTTTTAGGATTCATTTATGGATATAAAGAATAACAGCATTTATTTTGTAAATGTTAACATGCCTTTACTGTCACTTTTGATAAATAAGTGTCTGCTGAATAAATAGATTAAAGGGATAGTTCACCCAAAAATAAAAATGTGATGTGTATCTGCTTCCCTCCAGTGCATCCATGGTGTAGGTGTGTTTGTTTCTTCAGTAGAACACAAATGAAGATTTTTTAAAATTCCAACCGTTGCAGTCTGCCAGTCATAATCCATGTGAATGGGTAACAATTCCATGAGAGTAAAAAAAAAAAAAAAGCATGCTTAGACAACATTCACAAAAACCCTGCTGCTCGTGTCGACACCTTGATGTCTTAAGACACGAAACGATCGGTTTCTGTGAGACAACGAACAGTATTTGTTATTTTTTTACCTCATATCCAGACGAATCTCATCTAGTGTTCCCATTCGTCATTACTTCCATCTACCAAGGTCAAACTGGCGCAATCATAGATATATATATTATGTAGATGAGGAATTTATATATATCTATGACTGCGCCAGTTTGACCTTACTAGACGGAAGTAATAGCGGATGGAAACACTAGATGAGATTCGTCTGGATATGAGATAAAAAATAACAAATACTGTTCGGTTTCTCACAGAAACCGATCGGTTCGTGTCTTAACATATCAGTTTGTCGTCACAAGCAGCAGGGTTTCCGTGCATGTTGTCTAAGCTTGTTTTTGTTTTTTTTACTCTCAGAATTGTTACCCATTCACATGCATTATGACTGGCAGACTGCAACGATTGGAGTTAAAAATCTTCATTTGTGTTCTAATGAAGAAACAGACACACCTACATGTTGGATGCACTGGGGGTAAGCAGATAAACATCACATTTTCATTTTTGGGTGAACTATCCCTTTAATGTCTAAACCAAAAAAAAAAAACATTGACTTTATTGAATGAAAACAAACATTTTATTTTTAATTCAATACTTTAATTCAAGATTTTAAAAGATGTCTGACAGAACATTTCTCTTTTTTTCTCCTCCTGCTTTCCTCAATTTCCTTTTACCTTCTTTTTTCCCAATGTTATCCTTTCTTTCATTGCACTGTCATTCACCGCTCCTTCAAACTCCCCTTGAATGGTCATTTTCCTCTCCACTCTCATCCTTTCCGGCGGTGTAGGTCTCTATCTGGACGTATCGTGGGTGGAGTGTGGTGGTTTTTCACCCTCATCATCATCTCCTCCTACACAGCCAACCTGGCTGCTTTCCTCACTGTGGAGAGGATGGTGTCACCCATTGAGAGCGCTGAGGACTTGGCCAAGCAGACAGACATAGCGTATGGTACTCTTGACTCAGGCTCCACCAAAGAGTTCTTTAGGGTGAGTGGGCAAAGCTAATGGGTTGAGGGGAGGGCGGCAGTGTTTTGTTAAGGAGGGGTGAAAGGAAATGGCTCCAGATCGAGAAGACTTCAAGTGCTGTATTAGAAGAAAAATGAGATTCAAGGAAAATCCACAGATTAATAAACCAAGCTAAGAAAATATGTTTAATTCTAAAGTACACCAGGGGTTCTCAGTCTTTTTTGGTCCTTTTCTTTCTTTCTTTTTTGTAACCTCCCATCCGCATCACAGAATTAACCTATATGCTATATCTTATATGTATAATTACAAAACTGGCAAACAGCAACAGGTTATACCACTTAAAATATTGTCAATTAAGGGTGTGTTCACACTTAGTATGTTTGGTTTGATTAAAACAAACCCTAGTGTGATTGCTCTGTTAGTGCGCTCCATTTGAATAGGTGCGAGCGCTGCCATCCAAACCCTGGTGCGGACCGAGGCCGCTTAAAAGATGGGTCTCGGTCCGCTTCCAAACGAGCTCTGGAGCGGATGAAATATGAACACAACATGGACCGAAGACATGTAAACGAACCAAAAACGGGACATGTGACCCTAAAAAGGATGGAATGCTCATGCACACCTGTTTTATTGTGGCAATGTTGCCCATCAAAGTTCGGCACAGGCATCAGAACCACATCTCCTCACAGCAGATCTGTGTGTGTGTGTGTGTGTGTGTGTGTGTGTGTGTGTGTGTGTGTGTGTGTGTGTGTGTGTGTGTGTGTGTGTGTGTGTGTGTGTGTGTGTGTGACGGAGGAATTCCTGCTGCTTTTGACTCCTTTACACATTTCTCCTTACACATTTCATAAGCTCTTCACAAGCTTAGTTCGGTGTTAAGCAGAACTAGAACTAAATTATTTTATTTCTATACTACATTTTTTTTTGGGTCTGAACCAATCTAACAGTGTGAACACACCCTTAGTTCACAGATACAATTATAGCCTACATTTGACAATATTTAACATAAAAAAATATTAATAATAATGATAGTGTAGGCTATGAATATAAAAATGACACTTGAAAAACCTATCAATATAAATAATTTATTTGCATTTAATGGGATATATATTAATATATACTGCCGTTCAGAAATTGGAGTCGGTAATTTTTGGGTGTTTTAAAGAATTCTTTTATGCTCACAAAGGTTGTATTTATTGCATCAGTAAAATATTATTTAAATTTAAAATAACTATTTTAAAATGTAATTTATTCCTGTGATGGCAAAGCTAAATTTTCAGCATTCAGCATCCAGTCTTCATTGTCACAGGATCCTTCTGAAACCATTCTAATATGAGAATTTGGAGCTCAGGAAACATTTCTTGTTATCAATGTTGAAAACAGCTGTGGATTTTTTTACAGGATTGTTTGTTGAATAGAAAGTTCAAGGGCAGCATTTATTTGAAATAGAACTATTTTGTAATATAAATGTTTGCTGTCCCTTTTGATCAATTTAACGCGTCCTTGCTGAATAAATGTATTAAAGACAATCTTACTGACCTCAACCTTTTGAACGGTAGAGCGGTAACAGTTTATAGTTCATAGATGAGTTTATTCATTTATAAATGTTAAAGGAACTGTATGTAAGAAATGTATTTCAATTAATCATAAAATTGCCCTATTATGTCACTGGACATTAAGAAACCATGTTAATTTCAAATACTTCTATCACTGACATCAGTAGTCCGGCCAGGATATTGTCATTTAAAAGTTGTTGTTGCAGCCCTCAACTGATGTTGATGTTGACATGTTGTGTTTTGGCCTGAAGCTCCACCCTCCACCTGTCAACCAATCACGAAGTCAGTAGTGTTTGGGCATCCGGGTTGCCAGATCTGCTCTAGTTACCACAGCTGCAGCTACAAATGTTCCTGCTGGATCCTGCAGCCTATCTGGCAACCTCGAATCGGGGGGAGGTGGAGAGGGGATACACCGCTCTAAAGGTCATTTGAAAGGGACTGCAGTACCAGTTTTGGCCACAATCTTACATACACGTCCTTTAAATAAGATACATTCATGAAAATCTCCCATGATCCCACAAGGCTGAGAACCTCCGATCTGTAATTCAGTGTCTTAACAAATAATCTGCACCCTCCACGCTTCCTCTGCACACTTCACTGGCATTCTGCACCTTTACCCCAACTTTCAGAGGTCAAAGATCGCGGTTTACGAGAAAATGTGGAGCTACATGAA
Organism: Pseudorasbora parva; assembly: GCF_024679245.1. Taxonomy (NCBI): domain Eukaryota; kingdom Metazoa; phylum Chordata; class Actinopteri; order Cypriniformes; family Gobionidae; genus Pseudorasbora; species Pseudorasbora parva. Next base: position 20,437,404 of record NC_090189.1, read on the forward strand.
GTCGGCCGAGCCCACGGTGTTCACGAAGACCACGGCAGAGGGCGTGGCACGGGTGAGAAAGTCCAAAGGGAAGTACGCCTTCCTGCTGGAGTCCACAATGAACGAGTACACGGAGCAGCGCAAACCCTGCGACACCATGAAAGTGGGAGGCAACCTGGACTCCAAAGGCTATGGGGTGGCCACGCCCAAGGGCTCACAGTTAAGGTGGGTGGAGTAGTATAACAATATGTCACGTGTTGTTATGGTATTCCACCTTCCCTGGCGTGCCTATTTCTATTTTTCTCTTTTGTTTTGCTTTTCTCGTGTTCTTGTGAGCAGTTAATGGCCTTGAATACGTAGTGCTATATGTGTTTTGTTTTTCTCATTTTTATTTTATTTTATGTAGCCTCAAGCAGGTAATTTCAAACTGATGCATGCATGTTAATGCCACTGACTTTTTTGACATGAAACGTCTGGATGTTTAACAAAGAATGTGAATTTTGGACAAGCCTGTGAATATTCTGCCTAGTCTGACGCTACCTAAATCTCTTTCCCACGCAGACTGGGAAGTACAGACGTTAAAAAGCACTAAAGAAGCATGAAGCATGTACTGAAAGGCGGAGAAGAGTCAATTACAGATGACGGTAGCTCCCATGATCAGCCATTTTGTTGAGGAGTTACCGTGGTCTGTCTGACTCTTCTCCTTATACCGGGGGGAAGAGCATCCAATGGCGTAGCAGCTTTTCTCCTGCTGTTGTGATGTCAGACCAGTGCAGGAGATTCACACGGCTTCAGATCTACAGTGCCCTTAATGCTCTTCTTTCTCTTCCCCTCCTCAGCTCAGATGTCTCACTACACATTCTTTCCCTGTCCCGTTCTTTGTTCCTGTGGGCTGCGTGTTTATTAATGTTGCATTCAGATAAACTGCATTCAGGATAAACCTCTCTTGAATCATTCCCATCAAATACATTTGACCCTTAACTAGATCAGAGGTTAGCTGGATCAGACTCGTACAATGGAGTCCAAAAGTCTGAGACCACATCATAAAAATGTATTTATTTATTTATTGAAGTATAAAGTTTTAGGATTTTAAAGTTTAAAGCAAGTTATTTTATTATTAATGTGTTCATATTAATTATTATTTAATTTATTTATTTGTTGTCATTGAAAAGATAATGTTTTAGGGTTATGTAGTTTAAAACAAATTATTGTTATATTAATGTATTTATTAATTTATTTAATTTTATAAATATTTTAGATTATGCTAAATTTCTAGTTTTCATTTTTTTTTTGCTTGCTTGTTTGTTACTATTCAAATCATCCTAAAGGATTATGATTATGATTTTTTGTGAAATTATTCATTTAAAATGTATTTAAAACTAATTATTATGATTAAAGGTGCACTATGTAGGATATTTGCAGTAAAACATCCACAAAAAACACTAGGCCAGTGTTATATATTTTGTTCAGTTGAGTTCTTACAATATCCCAAATGTTTCCAACTATTTATAAATTGTGATAAAATTGCTATTTTAACCAATGATCTGGGACGTCTGAGGGGTTGACTGTCATTTGCATCATAGCTGCATTAAGGCGGGCGTACACTGTGCGAATTCGGACACTCGCAAGGTCGTGAGATATTGCAAACGCTAGGAGTCATTTAATTTGATCATCGCATCAAATCAGCTGGTACACGGCACGACTGTTTGCACCGCGAGCCGGCCGCGATCACACGAGTTTTCATGTAACACAGACACCGGAGCTTTCAATGTTGCTGCTATAGCTTCAGATACAAAAAATAAAGAAAAAAGGTGTGAAAATGATTTGTTGAAAAGCCATTCCTTTTAACCGAAACAACCAGAGGGAGAGAGAAGAGTGCACGTGAGAGAGAGAAAGTGTGTGTGTGTGAACGCAGTATGTGGCAGCCACTGAGCTAATAATAGTCATAGATTGAGCGTATGTGACGTGCTTGTGCATGATTTGGCAATAGGGGACAGCCATATGCTGGTAAAAATCGGGCCGACTCCCCGAACTTTTTAAACATGTTTAAAAATGATCGTAAGGTCGGGAGGTGCTCTTAACGTGCTCGGCTCGTCTCGTATTTCCTCTCACACGGTGCGAGCCGCGACCATACGAGCATCCACGATGTCCATGCGATTTCTCCCGAGAAAAAAAAATCCTCTGCGAGTTCGTACGACAGCAAAAATCGCACCGTGTACGCCCGCCTTTACCGGTCCTGCTCTGCTTCATACTACAGTAACGTTAATAACCACATCCATGAATATGATTTCTGACCGAGTCCTATCCCGATTCTTTTCCATCGGCTGTGAGGTGAAGAACACGTCCCAAGATTCTGCGTTCAAACTTGGCGTCATCAAACCTTTTTTTTGAATAGGCGCCCTCTAGCAGACAAAAAAATTACATAGTGCACCTTTAAATATGTAAATTTTGTAGAATTTTCATTATGTCTAGTTCACTTACTAAATAAGCACATTTATAACAATTACAATGCTAAAAGGTCAGTTCTTGCTTCTATTTAAGAACAAGATGCTGTTCCTCAAAGATTATGCTAATTTAAAATCGGGGGGTATTACATTAGAAAATGCAAAAAAGCACTTTCACTGGTCTTTTATGCTTTTGGACAGCATTGTATGTGACACAGCACGTTCGTAAAATTACATTTATTAATAGGCTATGCTTATATTTATAGAACGTTAGCTACAAAAGCTATACGCATTCTGAGAATTGCAGGGAAAGGTGTTATCTGCTATTTAGGAACAGAATTGCATTGCCAGCTCCCTGGTGGCTGAGCCAAAGGTGGGAATGCAGGGGTTTGGGGAATAGGATCAAACTCATTCAGCACTTTCAGAGGCTTAAACCCTCAGTGCTCGTTTAAACTGTCTGTAAGCAGCATATAGGGAAAGTCACAGGCATTCAATATCGTGAGGTCCCTCTGCGCATCTCACCGCAATATTGAGTACATTGTAAAGCGGTCGAGTGAGGACGGGAAATAAGGGTAGCATGGGTTGGGGAGGGGGGTTTAAAGCGGAGAACAGATATTGATTTTTCCATTCCTCCATCTGGAGGTGTGTATTATGGGTAGACAAATAAGGCTGGTGTGAATTAACATGAAAACAGGGAAAGAGAGGTTTGTCCTCCGTGGTTCTGTGTTTTCTAAGGGGAAGTGGGGTGGGAACGGACGACTAATCTAAAGAGCTTTCCACCCCTTTCTTTCTTTATTTAACCTGATTGGATTCTGCTCAACTATGACAAACTGCTGCTACTGACAAACTATGTTTTATCGTTTCAAGAAGTGCAGTTAACCTGGCAGTTTTAAAACTGAATGAACAAGGCCTGTTGGACAAATTGAAAAACAAGTGGTGGTACGACAAAGGAGAGTGTGGCAGCGGAGGAGGTGGTGAGAAGGTTAGCCACTATGTCAACCAACGCGGGTAAACAGTTTCCTCTGTAACGGGAGCATCTGCCGGGGCGCAATCGCATAGCCGACCTTCATCCTGACCCTATTTAGCCTGAAGAGAGAGAGAGAGAGGAACGCAATTACTGTCAGAGCACAAATATTCGCTGTAGATACTGGGCACAGATTCCCTCGTCGATCTTGTGCCATTCATCATGTTTCCTGTCAAGGAAACATTTTCTTCTTTGAAGTTGTTGTGTCTTTTTACATCCAGTTTCTTTAGTTGCTGTTATTCTCCTCCTGAGGCGCATTAACTGCATTTTTTATAGGAATGCAGAGAACATTCATTGTCTTTTGAAAGGTGCTGCAGTGTCGCATTATGATTATGTATTGAAGACAAGATCTAGAGGCCGTTGAGCAAAATAAAACTAAATTAATATGCACAAGTAACGAATAAAACTGATTGTAATTATTCGCTAATTGAAATGAAACCAAATAATCATTTCTATAATGATCTTGGTAAGAGGGATACAGAAAGGTTGGTGCCCGTTGTATGCTCCAATAATTGTGGTTTAACAGTAATTGCCTCCAGCGTTGGTAGAGAAGGCCGTGGCAGTATGCGCCCGTTACCTAAAGCGATGGAGCAAGGTCCCGTTCATATGTCTGTGGCTCCAGTGCCAGGCCCTAAAACAATGTTCCCCTAAATGGAGCACAGAGACATGTATCACAACGGGACCATTGGCTCGGTCACTTTGCCAGTGCAACTGCTGTGTCAGCTGTTATGAGTGAATAACATAAAATAACATGTCCTATGATGTTATTTATGTTATTTGTGTTACATTCCTCTGCGCGGTTGAAGAACCCCCGTAAACCTTGCCGTTTTGAAACTGAGCGAATCAGGCATCTTAGACAAGCTGAAAAACAAATGGTGGTACTATAAGGGCGAGTGTGGACCCAAGGACTCGGGAAGTAAGGTCAGTCTGGGACCATCACTGTTGTCTAATGCTCAGTGAGGTAGAAAGTCACCAGTATCTAGCGCATGCTCATCTGTAGGGAGATTTCAGATGTGCACCAAGTAAAATAGTTCCAGCATGCCCTGCTTCTCCACACTAAATCTTTGTTTTTAGTAACATACCTAGTAACTGAGAGGAATGGAAGTGACTGGGTGCCCCAAGTTAATTTAGCTGAGCGTGCCATTGATTTCTTTTTGCATGACAAACCAAGCACGTCTGACTTTTGTGAAGCGAGAAATGCGACACATGTGGAGATAAGCTAGAACACAGCGAGGAGTTAAATCCTGTTTCGGAGAACTCGCAGTGTGTAATCGCACATGGAGCTAGCGATCCATTTGAGAGCTCAGCCAAAAGTAAAAATGAAAAACATCTCCTGTAATTACATACTAATTGTTACCCTTTAAATTGCTGTCAAAGCACTGATGCCTGTCTATAGAATTCGCCACAAAAAACATCAGCTTTTCAGATTAGCCTGCAAGCGAAAGGTTGATTGGGAGGATATGAATTGATTTGTTTGTACACTGTAAATGTGTGTGAATGTGTTTGGTAGCGAGTAGATCCGTAGACTAGCGCTTGAATGTGTGTGCGTGTGTGTACATGCGCTCCGCTCCCGCCCCGTTAACTTCCTGTCTTCCTGTTCCTTTCCTTCCTCTCGCATTCAGGACAAGAGCTCACAGGCCCTCAGCCTCAGTAATGTGGCTGGGGTCTTCTACATTCTGGTCGGGGGCCTGGGCCTGGCCATGCTGGTGGCCCTCATCGAGTTCTGCTACAAGTCCCGAAACGAAGCCAAGAGAATGAAGGTGGAACAGTCTGAACGTCGCCCCTCTTCCTCTCCTCTCCCCAGTCCTGTCCCCCTCCCCAGCCCCCATCCCTCCCCGGGCCCCAGTCCCACCCACAGCACTCAAAGTTTAGCCACATATAGAGAGGGTTACAACGTCTACGCCACTGAAGGAGTAGAGATGTAGGAGGTCAGATGTACGTAGGTGCCCGGCAGTCGTAAGTGGAGTTCCTCTGTTTTCGCTGCCGTAGCTTGCCGTATGTGAGCCCGTGGTAAAGCTTCTTGTGTTTGTGACGTCCTTGTTCTGTCTCCTCCACGTGTACTCCGAGTCGGAGACGTGCATTCACATATTTGCGCATGCTGAAGACCGAGGTACCTGGACATTTGTAATCACACGCCAGTGCGGTAACCTCTCTTATGAAGTAAAGAATAGTTAAAGCTCGAGATGATCATTTCACTCTAGGCATAGTCTTGAAAACCCCCTAGTTGTCGATTTCAAGTCATTTTTAGCTCCGAAGGACTATGCCAGATGTATTTAAGATGCTTCATCGCTGAACTGTGTCATAATCTGGTGTTTTGTATGTGCTTGCTGATAATGTGCACTCATTCAGATAATAATGCTCTGGCTTTTAAATGCGCACAGCTGACTCCCGTTCTCCTTGTCCCCGCTTGTCTTTTCTTTCCGGACGCAGCTCACCTTCACCGAAGCCATGCGGAACAAGGCGCGTCTGTCCATCACGGGGAGCGTGGGCGAGAACGGGCGCGTCCTGACTCCCGACTGCCCGAAGGCTGTCCACTCCGGCCCATCTCTGCGGCAGAGCTCCGGCCTGGCCCTGGTGTCATCCGACTTACCGTGAATACCAAAAACGTTCAAGTGCCTTAAACTCCACAAGACCGCAAAACAGACATCAGAAAACCGACCCTGCAGAAATGACGCCACCAAGCTGAGCAGTCGTGCCGACAAGGTAGATTTCGAAAGGTGGCTTCACACACCTGAGGTGCCACCGCAAGATACTACACTGTATGAAGGATGGTTATCGCACAGACTTCTGTGTTTCCGTCATGTACATTCAAAGAACTCGTGCTGCCTTTTGAGGGTGAAGCAGGTGGGAAGAAAGAACAGCGAACTCGACTGAATCTTGTTAGCCTGTTTGGCGGGGAAAAAAATGAGCTGCTCATTCTAACACTCTGCCATAACCCTCGCCAAACCGAAACACCGCAACTCGACATCTTAACGTAGTTAAAAATGGGCATTTGTCTGTCCAAGAGGGTATTATTAACATGGATATGGTATTAATGAATACTTATTAAATAAACTGTGAAGAAGAGTTCATATATATATTCTATAAAATCATAACTAAAATAAATTATTTACATCATTTTGTAAATAGAAGACTGTACAACTCGCTTGCTTTTTAATGAATTTGTAAATAGCCGATTCTGTAGTGGACAGAGTGTAATTCTCTTTTTAAACCATCTTTAGACAAAGGATTCATCGCAATAATGGTTAGAAAACATTCAAAAGATGATTTGATATATGTAGATGTACATGAACTTTTATGGATTTAATAACATGGGCATGTTATCAGTGCCAGTGACCTATGCGCCCATGATTCTCGGGAATGTGGCACACACTCTCAGTGCATCTCAGCCGCTGCTCTTTCCCAAGCCATGCCCTGCATAATCACTGTGCAGTCGTAGACCATGGTACCCTCTAGACTGTTTTATTTTTTTCCACAGAAGCATATTTTATTTTTGATTTGACGTGATTACTGGAAAAAAAAAATGGAAATACTGAGAAGTAATTAAATGTTTGTCCATTCATTTTAGAGCAGACGTCTTTTATGAATGATATAAAGAAATTCAATTGGGCGAGAAACCAATCGAGCTTAATTGCGCAAACGTGTATAGAAATAGAATAGAAAGTGTTCTTTCTACTGACCGCCTCTGAAGACACTGTTTGTATTGTGAGAGCCATTGTCAGAGTTCAGCTTTGGCCTTTTTTATGAAAAACACTGTGTAACCTCATTCAGGCCTTTAGCATGTTCTCCAGAAACTGTAGCAATGGACATCTGGACGAAAGGACAATTTCAAAGCTTCAGGATGCCATCGTGGAAAACGGATCAATCTTTCTCTGCCCCGTTTCTGTTCAACTTGCATTTGATCTGAAAGTGCGATTTATGGTTCCACCTGTTCCAACAACACCTCGTCTTGATAAATACACATCTACTTTTACTCAAGCACACAATGTTTGTCTCCAATTGTATTTCTCCCTCTTTTTCCTCTCTGCCTTCTACTCTCATTCTGTTCAAACACACACACACACACAATGACCCTGATGCATATTGAAGTTCAGTGTGTCTGGAGAGTGGCATTAGGTTTTTTCCCCCATGGTTTCTAAAGCTGTGATGAAAGTGGTGTCCTTACTAGGTTAATATGTTAAAATTGTAAATATTTATTTTGATCATTTTTTAGTAAAATATCAATGGACATGAAATTGCACCTCTGTGTCTTTATTTGGGTTAGATACTAGAGTCCACAAGATCCAATCCAGGCACATTACAGGGATGGTTCACCCAAAAATGAAAATTGTCATCCTTTACTCACCCGTGAGTTGTTTCAAACCTATATGAATTTCTTTGTTCTGCTGTACACAAAGGAAGATAGTTGGAGGAATGATTGTAACCAAGCAGATCTTGTCCCCCATTGACCACCACTATTTAAATCCAATGGGGGCTGAGATCTGCTTGGTTACAAACATTCCTCCAAATATCTTCCTTTGAACTTAACGCAAGTATGTGAACACAGATGTGAGCACTTGGCCAGTGAACTCTTCGCACATGATCTAACAACATTCTATCATGAATTCTCACATTTCCAACCCTGTATAACTTCATTTAAATGGATAACAAAATTAAATAATGTCAAGAATGTTAGTAACCAAACATTTTTGGTTATTGTATGGGGACAAAAAAAATCTCAGTTCCACAGACTTCACTTAAGCTAACTTGCTCAGTAATATTCTCTTCAAACATTTTATATGATTCAACATTTCAAATAGATGTGAAAAAAATTGTTAAAATGTGTTAAATCATCAATATAGAGAGAAAATCCATTTATATAAACTAGAAAATATTAGCACAATTGTTGGTATCACCCATATATTGATATGTGATACGTTGGTGCCAGGGTCAAGATAGTTAAATCCAGTGACACTGGAATAGATGCAATTTGACAGGGAGAAAACAACTTTTACACCAAAGTACTTAATAATTGTTTCTTTGAGAGGCCTTATGTGTATTTAAGATACACGCAGAGAGCATTCATTAAAAACTCCATGCATGTGGTCGTGACTATGCATGACCAAAAAGATACTCAATTATTTTTCAGGGATAGAATCTATTAGAAATGTTATTTGAGTATTCAACTGTGCAAGTGCCCTGAAGTTCACTTTGTCTTTTGTAGAGCAGAGGGTAAAAATGACCTTGTTAGGAAAAAAGAACACAAAGTACTGATAATGTAAATAGTGTGATTTTCTTCCTTTACAGAAATCCTTGCAGAAAGGGCAAAGTGGTGCATGATGGGAATACAAATAAATATTGCAGGAAAACAGCGGTTGGCTCTGAAAACCTAAATTGCTCTCCTGTAACAGATGTTGGTACATATGTTAGCCCACGCTAATGACCTTGAGGAGTACGTCATCCAGGACCATCTTAAATGTGCACCTCTTTACGATGCTCTTCAGTCTAGCAAACAGAAAGTGTTGAGCACACATTTCATGCCTGTTATCTTTAGATTCAGGATCGTAACATGGTTCATTTATTATTTGAAGTATATATGTTTAGACTAGGACCAATTCCGCTAGCGTTGTCAGAAGATGCATGTGATGTTGACATTTTAACAACGAGCTACTCTTATCAAACCCTCATGGGCACGTATAGGATGAAAGCTGTGGGCGTTACCTAAATGTGGAGCTTGCAGGAATCCAAACTGCCCTCTGTTCTTATTAGTGCAAAGAAAAAAAAACTCTAAAAAGCAGTGGTGCAGGTATGACGTCACTTTGTAGGTTAGCATCGCACTGGATCCCTCAATAAAAACCCAATAGGATTTTCCCATAGGCTTTTGGATTATCGCAAAAAACGAGCTCTGTGATTAACAAAAGTATATGATACTTACACGTTTTGCCCATTGAAATAATTCTCACAGATTAACACTTTTATTATTTTTGAAGCCTAAATGCAGTCGCCAGATGTAAACAGCTAAAGCCTATAAACGGGCTGCATCATGGTCTACTTCAACGTCACCGCCACTAAACTTCCGATAACTTTGTATTTTATGTCGTACAATAAAATGTGAGTGTCTTGAGCTTGTGTTAAGTACAGAAATTATTTCAGCCATTTAACCAAAACTCCATTCATAAAACCCATTGACTTTGAGACGAGAGAAACAGAAGTGCTAAAATGCTAAACTTGCTTCTGCGTCTTGGACTACAAAGTGATGTCATACCTGTCCTGCACCACTCTATTTATTATGTGTTTTGCAAACGTTCCTGCTTATGATTTGTGTGTGTGGCAGTCACTAGAAGTCAACAGTGAAAATGAGCCTTTGTTAAAGAGATAGTTCACCCTGAAATGAAATTAAAGCAATCTTTTACTCACCTTGCTGTTGATTTAATGCTCTATGTCCTGCTATCCCTTTCGGACCTCAAAAGCGGTAATTAAAAAAAAATAGTTCTGCACGCGCTCCTTCCTATAATGGCAGTGGATAGCGACCAGGGTAAAATAATGATACAGAGACGCACGACATACTATGAGGATTTGTGAGAAATAAACTATTATTCAGTCAAAACACTGAGCTCGGCTGTCAGCAAGGGCAGCGCACATGCTCACACACTGTTGTCATGACAACTGGTACACAATATTCACTTCAGGAGGTTTTTACTATTGTATTATTTCTTATCCTTTACCTTATAGAAAAGATTGAGGATCTATTGAGCCTGATTTCTCAAAATGTTGCTTGTGTTTATCTTGGGTGCCATGACAACAGTGTGCAAGCATTTTCACCTCACAGTTGTCATGAAGGGCAAAAATAGCTGCATATAGACCAAAACCACAATTTGTACCAGGCTGTAAACATGTTTTTTTTCTGCTGTAAAGTTGATCATTTTAACACGGAGCGCAATAGTGGCCAGTCGAGGAATTGCAGTTTAAGTTACTTCCGTATTGGCTTCAAGAGAAACTGCAGGAGGTTGCCGCTTGAATTAAACCCATTAATGTTGCCACGTGAAGCACATTTTTAAGGTCACCTGACCAAATTTTGGTCCAATGCACATTTGTAGTGGAATGCAATTTCAATGCCTACTGCATACAAAACAGTACTGCAATGCATACGTAGTAGGTGTATGACAGTATTTCAGCCATGGCTTTTAAAACATTTATAGATCAATTAAATTAAATAAAGTTATATACTGCTCTGGTTATTTTTAGCAACTAGTATGCAGTATGAGTACACAATAAATAGTGCAGTAGTATATAACACAGGCAATGAAACCAGACCATGTCATTGATACGAAAGGGAATGCTAACGTAGTCTGCACACTGTGTACAATCTACAATGCATACTAGAAGTTGATTTGTGTTTTGTGAATTTTGTTGATGATATGCCTGGTCTCGCTTTGAGCTCCTATTATTTATCATGCAAAAAGGTCTCTTAATGCCTCTCGACACCCCTGTCATGAAATGTTTGGACATTATGCTAAACGCTGTCATTGGTCCGCTCCACAATCAGGCACGTGTTGGAGAAACAGGAACTTGCATGTGACAGAGTGTGTCTGATGTCAGATTGGCTGTCATGTCGCATTAGGCCTTGACTGTTATGAGTGGGCAAATAAAAGTCCTGTCTAATCCATAAACTATGTTTATGAGAATACTGAACACCTTTTGTCATCACAGGCATTGTAGTTTCAGATAATTGCAGGCACTTTTGCATCATAAGTTTGCATAATAATGGTCATGCAACTAAATATTGTATCAAAATGTGTGTTCTACTGAAAAACACATTAAACCAGCTTTATTGCCCAGCTAGATTAAGGGTATATGAAAATTCTGTCATAATTTGTTGCAATGTGGAAGTGAATGGGGCACATAAATTATTTGGTTACCGACATTCTTAAAAATATCATCTTATATATATATATATATATATATATATATATATATATATATATATATATATATATATATATATATATATATATATATTATAATATCTTTCTATTTTTATATGCCTAAAACTAGTCAACAGTTTAGTCAGGCCAGCCTGGTTGACGAAGTAAAACTAGCAAATCAGCCCAGGCTAGTTTAAGAAGGTTTTTTGTTGGTTCGTTTTGTTTCGTCTAGTTTTAAATATAAAAATTGCATTGAAGTCTCGCGGGCATGTCTTATAAATTATTAATGTTACGCATTAGGTAGGTTACTTATTTAGAATTCACTATTCGAAGCACAATATCATTCATGCTACCGCATCTCACCATGGTTGTGTTCTCCAAAACAAACCTTTCTGAGGATGAACGAGAGTCCTGACATTACTCGCAATATCTTGAACGTTATTGCCCCCGTGCGGTTCAACTCAGAATAACACGTCTTTATATATATATATATATATATATATATATATATATATATATATATATATATATATATATATATATATATATATATATATATATATATATATATATATATATATATATATATATATATATATATATATATATTAGTTTTCATTTGAGTATTTTTTGTAATGGGGTTTTGTCATTTGTATTACTATATATAGTCCTTTATAACTAATAAACTTCCGTTTTAGTTTTTCATTTAATATTTATATTTTATTCATTTAGATTTTATAATTTTGTTATTTTGGATTTAAATATTTATATCGGCAAGTTATCCAGGTAGCTGTGAATGCAGATAAAGCGCATAATGTAAACATTGTATACTATAGTAGGCTAATTTCAATAGTTTTCATTTGACATTTTTTTCTTTATTTTCCATTATAGTTGTGCGTTTGCCTTTATTGTTTTTTTAAATATAGCTCTACTAAAAAAAAAAAAAAAAATAGTAGGCTACTCCAACTTAAAATTATATTTCAGTTATTAATATTTTATTTCAGCTTTATTTCAATTACTGAAAATTACTTTTAATCATTATAGGTAACAATACCAGTGATTAGCCTACTGCTTTTTATTATGTGAGAGAATTGAAGCAGATTGAATAGGTAAATAACTCTTAACATGATTTACAGATCTGTGGTTTGTATTCGATACAAATTAAGAATCAGCTTTGCAGTGTAGCCAGAAGTAAAAAAAATAAAAATAAAAATAAATAAAAAACATTTAAATTTTTGGGTGAACTAACCCTAATTACTCACCCTCATGTCGTTCCAAACCAGCAAGACTTTCGTTCATCTTTGGAACACAAATGAAGAGCTTTTTTAATGAAATCTGAAAGATTTCTGTCCCTCCATTGACAGCTACACAACTGCCAATTTGACGCTACAAAAAAAGTTCATAAAGAGATCGTAAAACGAATCCATATGAATTGAGTGGTTTAGTCCATAAATTCACATACATCAATCAACTCACAATTTTTTTTTTTTTTTTTCAATCAACTCACAAATAAGTTGTGGAACCTCAAGCATGTTCGCTAGAAGGGCGAGTACCAATGGGGTTCATCCTCGTGTGTTACACACAGGTTACACAGCACTTTTGAGCTTCTGCGAGAACCAATGAGGTTCATTATCACGTTACGCAGTTCGGTTGATCTTGTTAGTTCCTGCGTCTCAATCAGCTCCCTAGTTCACTAGTCAGGGCACTGATCAGGACATAAGTCAATGGGCTGACTCCCTGATCAGTGCCCTGACTAGTGAACTAGGGAGCTGATTGAGACGCACCAAATGTGTTTACGGATTAAATTTATTTGTGAATAAAAGCCAAAATTAAATCTGTTCATTATAAAAAGTGAACGAGTCTCTTCAGAAAATTTGGACTAAACCACTCAATTCATATGGATTATTTTTAAGATTTCATTATGAACTTTTGTAAGCATCAAAGTGGTAGTTGCATGGACTGCCAATGGAGAGACAAAAGCTCTCAGATTTCAACTTTTTTTTTTGTCTTCATTTGTGATTTTTTTTTTTGTCTTCATTTGTGTTCCGAAGATAAATGTCTTGCGTGTTTGGAACAACACGAGGGTGAGTAAATAATGCATACTTAAACCAAAATGTAAAATCTAGACTCCTTAACTGTATTTTGTTTTGTTATGGGGTTTAAGAGTGTTTATGCATGTGAAAGAAAACACAAAAACTAAACAGATACAGAAATATTCAGCCATGCATAATGAAGAGCTTTAATAATGTTTCAATGTATTTCACATCTAAGGCTTTATGTACAGCAAGTGCTTTATCTGTAAAAGTGCTGCAAGGGAAATATATGACAATTTTTACACATTAAAAATCATGTGGAAACACAATTCAACCAATAAATATTAAAAAGAAGCTGCTTAACACTGCCAGTAGCATAGACATTCATTGCACTGATAAACGACATTAAAATTAAGTGACATTCTGATAACACAATTATTTTGCAAGCAAAAACTAAACCTTCATGCAAACCCTGTGACCGTCCATCGTGTTAAAGGGTTAATGGATAAACAAACAAAAAAGCAACATGCATTTGTGATGTGACACAACTGTAAAAGTTAAAGAAATGCAGAAGAGGCCAAAAAAAGCTTGAAATACTCACACTTAGGGCTAAACTTTCCGATTGTACATGAATTTTTCTAATTAGTGTCTTGGTAACACAATAGAGGCACCACTTGTGCAAAAACAAGAAAAAAAACAAGACTGTTCTACTAACTGTTCTAAACGTCACTTATTGCTTTGGTGCTAGAACAGAAAAATGGAACGTTCCATATTTTTTACATCAACACTAATACATTAGTAAAACAATCATGTGCTCTGCATGAAAACATTCACAAAACACACATTATCCTACCATATTTGGCAAGTAAATATTTGATATTAAGCTCTGCTTGGCAACATATAGTAGGCTATGTAAGTATTGGATAGTAGAATTCAGAATGTGACGGTGATGATAATGGTTATGAACTTATGATCATCTGTTAATGGAGCAAGCAGAAATCATTTCCGTTTAATTGGTCACTCCGGGTTCAATGCAAGTTAGGCTTGGCAGTATCTGTTGATTACCACAAAAAAAATATGTTGAACATCTATTCTTCTGTTAAAACATATTTTTGAAGTGGTCAAACTGTTTAAATCATTGTATTCACAGTTGTTTTACGTTATAAAATTGGAAATAACTTTATGCAGAAAAGGTTAACTATTTTTTTTCACACTACAATCATGTTAACATGTATATTCTTTATTTTTAATGTTTACAAATTGGCCCCATTCACTTCCATTATAAGTGCCTCAATGTAAACCATAATTAGTTTTTATATTTTTTGTGATAATCAACATTATACCACAAGTGCTGTTGTTTGAGCTGAATTTGTACTAAACCTTAAATACTCCTTTACCAGACTCACAATAATTAAAGAAAGGTTATCCTTCATAAAACAGCTCAAAAAGTGTATGATACTGTATACAAACAAGGGCCACCTGTTTCTAAGTGTGCCTGGTATCAGTGCAGCCTTCTGTGATGGATGTGGGAAGAAACCCTCACATGCCTGAAGCTCGCTGTCTTATCTATTATGTACCAACAGCTCTACCTACTGGTGGATAGGGAGCCCTGTCCAATCGGGAGAGATCTCCCTCCGATCCACATTCAAATGCTGATTAAGACTTCAGCATACAGTAGCTGTAAATATCACAATCATTTTGAAAGCTGTAAGGTGCACTGTTGCCATGCGCACATACAATCAACATGGTCTTCAGCAGTGCTGGTGATCTTCTGTTGCTTCTGGAGAGGCTGAAGGAGACATCGGTGAGAGAATGTGTGAGAAATAGACCGGCTAAGCAGTTGGCAGTAATGAGACATGGGCATTAAGGATGAGAAGGTGAAGTGTCACAAGAGTTGAGATGAATGAGAAGCTACAGGTTGACCAGGTGAAGGTCAGAGGCCGTGAAGTGAGGACACAGTGCCATGTCTGGGTTCTTCAGCTGCTTCAGGACGCGCTTGTAGAACTTGGTGCGCACGCGATTGAACTCCATGATGTCACAAGGATCTTCCTCAGTCCAGAACTTATGGAACTCCTGCATCAGATAACCTAAGAAAAACAAGATATTATATATATATATACATACACTCATATACACTCACCTAAAGGATTATTAGGAACACCATACTAATACTGTGTTTGACCCCCTTTCACATTCAGAACTGCCTTAATTCTACGTGGCATTGATTCAACAAGGTGCTGAAAGCATTCTTTAGAAATGTTGGACAATACAATATTGATAGGACAGCATCTTGCAGTTGATGGAGATTTTTGGGATGCACATCCAGGGCACGAAGCTCCCGTTCCACCACATCCCAAAGATTCTCTATTGGGTTGAGATCTGGTGACTGTTGGGGCCATTTTTGTCCAGTGAACTCATTGTCATGTTCAAGAACCCAATTTTAAATGATTCAAGCTATGTGACATGGTGCATTATCCGATAATAATACAATGTTCATAAAGGGATGGACATGGTGAGAAACAATGCTCAGGTAGGCCGTGGCATTTAAACAATGCTCAATTGGCACTAAGGGGCCTAAAGTGTGCCAAGAAAACATCCCCCACACCATTACACCGCCACCACCAGCCTGCAAAGCATAACAAGGCATGATTGATCCATTTCTGGATTCTCATTCTGTTTACGCAAAAATCTGACTCTACCATCTGAATGTCTCAAAAGTAATCGAGACTCATCAGACCAGGTAACATTTTTCCAGTCTTGAACTGTCCAATTTTGGTGAGCTCGAGCAAATTGTAGCCTCTTTTTCCTATTTGTAGTGGAGATGAGTGGTACCTTGTGGGGTCTTCTGCTGTTGTAGCCCATCCGCCTCAAGGTTGTACGTGTTGTGGCTTCACAAATGCTTTGCTGCATACCTCGGTTATAACGAGTGGTTATTTCAGTCAAAGCTGCTCTTTTATCAGCTTGAATCAGTCGGCCCATTCTCCTCTGACCTCTAGCATCAACAAGGCATTTTCGCCCACAGGACTGCCGCATACTGGATGTTTTTCCCTTTTCACACCATTCTTTGTAAACTCTAGAAATGGTTGTGCGTGTAAATCCCAGTAACTGAGCAGATCGCATTAATGAGAAATTGAACAGGTGTTCCTAATAATGCTTTAGGTGAGTATATATCTTCAAAATGTTCTCACATTATCAGATTATATTATATTATTATTAATATAGATCATATTATTCACAATAATTTAGAAATAAATCTATAATAAATAAATATTAAAATTGTAAAATGTGTTTTAATTTGTTTACATTTTTATTAGTAAATTCCCTTAAATAGTATAAATTATGTTTATAATACAATTAAAATGTGCATTTCATTTTACTACAAGAGTTGTTTTCACAACGAGAACAATGGCAACATTATGATAACACTCACAGAAGGTCTGCTGAAAGTGCACTAGGCTTGGCATCTCCGGTGCCACATTGTATAGATGAGTCTTCAGGGCCCCACTCACCAGCAGGGAATATGCCAGGTCTGTGATGTTAATGCCAACAATAGCAAAGGAGTATCTGCGCCACAAAAGATTTGGGTCAGCACAAAACACAATGTAAAACAAATCCTTGTTTGGTGTATATACACATTATGAAATGTTAAGACACTGCCGGTCTGTGTGATTACATCTGTTTCTGTGTGCACACGTCATCTACACAGAGATTTAACAGGCTCCATGCTACACATCAGAGCTAATGCATCCTGAAAGCTCATGACAAATCCTCACACGAAGCATCAATGCTGACACACAAGCAGGGTTCAGGGACTCGACTACTAATAACTGCTGCACACACAGCAGAATTATTTTTAACATTCACAGATTTAAGAACTGCTCTCCATGTTAGGCAATACTACTCTACAATGTAGTGATAATAAAATAGTGAAAATAATATATATCTTTTTTTATTAATGATTAAACTAAATATTGATATGTAATATATATATTATTTATTTTAATTTAAAGCACTACTGTTCAATTCAATATTTTATTATTTTATTTATAAAGACTTCACCCAAAAATTAAAAATGACCCCATGATTTACTCACCCTGAAGCCATCCTAGGCGTATATATCATTCTTCTTTCAGACGAATACAATCAGAGTTATATTTAAAAAATGTCTTGGCTAATCCAAGCATTATAATGGCAGTAAATGGCAGCCCAAAATTAGTTTAATAAAGGCCTTCTGAAGCAAAGTGATGCATTTGAGTAAGAATATCCATATTTAACACTTTTTTGAACTGCTAAAGGCATTATTCTTTCTTGAGTGTGAGTAAATTATGGGGTAATTTTCATTTTGGGATGAACTATCCCTTTAAGAGTGATGCTTGCCTGCCTGGACAGAAGTGTCCACCATGTTGCTACAGTGTTGTGGATGCTTTCCAGGGTTTTGCTATGTGATGTGGCTGCAAAGGTGTTCAGAGAGCTTTTAGGACGTTGCTGTGAGGTTGCAACGGTAATTTGGTTGCTTACTGGCCCGAGTGAAAACACAAAGCACAAAATTCTAAAGTTCTAGTCACTAAACTTGGCTGTGTGTGAAATAGCCTGCAATATTCTGAACTCACCCAATCGCTTTGTCAATTTTTTTCTTGTCCCACTCAGCTTTACTCATCTTGCTGTGTGAAGAACCAAAATGTTAGTGTCCACTCAATCCTGTGCTAGTCCTTAAATGGCTAATATAATGCAGTCAAATACGTCAACAACGACATTTACACACGTGAGACTGGAGAAAAGAGAAAGCATTCACAGCTACTAACCAACGTTACAATGGAGCATAATGCCTTGTGTTTAGAGTGAGATGAGGTTTGGCGTTTCAAGATTAAAACAACAACAAAATACAGCCGTTAGATTGACGCAAAATTATCAAAGGAATTTCTTACTGAGAGAGAAAAAATGGAGTACCTGG
This sequence comes from Pseudorasbora parva, assembly GCF_024679245.1. Taxonomy (NCBI): domain Eukaryota; kingdom Metazoa; phylum Chordata; class Actinopteri; order Cypriniformes; family Gobionidae; genus Pseudorasbora; species Pseudorasbora parva. The sequence continues at coordinate 20,455,739 of NC_090189.1, forward strand.
CTTCCTCTTTGGAAAGGTTCCTGCGCATGACAGTGATATGGGAATAAAAACAGTAGCAGGAACAGAAAAAAAGGAATGTGTGGGTGCATGATGTGCATGATGGTGACGGAGCATGCAGAAGGTTTGATCAATCACACAACATGAAAAAAAATCACCTGTTAACATAAACACGGTATGCACACACAGTAAAAAGCAATACACTGATAAGAGGCTTCTGGGGAACTACACCTTAACTGACATCCTGTGGTTGAGATCCTGATGTGTGTTTGCTCATGTGCGCTTAAAGCTTAAATGTGTCTTAAAGCCCCTCAATCATATTTAGGGTGCTTTTTGGATATAAAAATTTACCATAACTGAGTATATAGAGTAAAGTATACATTGGAACCACCCAAGAGGTCTATCCGAAAGATCTGACCTGTGTTTAGGCTGCAAGGAGTCATGAAGAACTTGAAGAGCGGTGGCTTTATCATGCTCTGCAAAATATCTGAAAATAAAAGAGGGGAAATTAGTCATTAAATTGTTCTATTCTAAACCCTAGTGAGCTACCTATATAGTGTTCCAAAAGCTAGGCAAATTAATTATGCAAAGATACCTCCTAAGATACTCTGTTTCAAGCACATGCAAATTTTAGATGGCAAATTAAATATAGATTATAATATGATTTTTTTAATTCTATAATACTAAGCAGTGCAAAAAATTGCACAGTGTAGTTCAAAAGCTTATTTTACCTAATGTATGTTATGTATTTATTGCTCATGATTTGTTAGCATAGCAACTTGTTGGCATCAACATCTATTGCTAGCTGTCGAAACTAGTTTAGTGTAAATTAAAAACGTATTTTACTTAACATATGTTGTGTATTTATTGCTTATTAGATTGTAATTTTGTTAGCTTAGCAACTTGTTGGCATGAATTTATTGCTAGGTAATAAAACTAGTTCAGTGTACTTCAAAAACTTATTTTACTCAATGTATGTTATGTACTGAATGTTTATTAGAGTATGGTGTTGTTAGCTTAGCAACATGCTAACAGCAAATCTATTGTTATCTGATTAAATGTGGTTCAATGTAATTAAAAATGTATTTTACTCTATGTATATATGTATTTGATGTTTATTAGAGTATGGTGTTGTGATGTTAGCGACATCATAACAGCAAAATATATTTCTATCTGATGAAATCTTGTTCAGTGTAATTAAAATGTATTTTACTCAATGTGTGTTATGTATCGGATGTTTATTTGCAGGGTTGCCAACTCTCACGCATCTGGCGTGATACTCACGCTTTCAGGCTCTGTCTCACGCTCTCACTCCGCCCAACTCAATCTCACGCCAAATTGCCAAACCTGCTTTTGATATTAAACAAAGCTATAAGCTTTAATTTGTTTTAATGAAATTCAAACAATAAATAGCGTTTTGGCGCTAATGTGGCATAATGTTAAAGCCAGAGCCGGCGTTGAAAAGCGGAGTTGCATGCTCTCGTCTCCCTGCGGTGCGCGCTGGTCGCGTGGCCCATGAGCGCTCAATACTTTTAGCGCCGTGACAATGAATTTAAATGGCTTAAGCGGATACACAACAGTTTCACCATATAGATGTTTGCTGCAAGTTTTGGTAAATAGTACAGCATAGTGTTAGTGTTTATTGATTATTAAGTCAGCCATATTTACAGGATCGTTTTATTATGGAGAGTGATAGAGATTCAACATTGTTAACATTAATGTTATTCTTGTATTTATCCCTCAGGTATTCCTTACTAATAGGTCACACTCATACTCATTAAATTATATTTATTGAATATTTTGAGGAGATCTTTTGGTACTAAATACTATTTGTGCAACAATTATTGTCAATAAATGACCACTTAAAATATTTTTCTTCTAATATTTGTATTTCTTCTAAAATTTATATTACAATTAGTGTAGTAATTAATATTAAAATAGAGAATTCCAATTCAAAGAGGCAAATTAGAGTCATTTTGTGGCTAAAAAATATTAATGTTTATTTGTAATGCCATTAGGTGCCTTATGGCTCTTTAATAAATATACATGTATCTAATCTAGTTGCTCAAAAATATATTGCAGTCTTTGCATTCTAATAAATATTTAGATATGATGATCAAACACTAGATTTCTTTAAATGTGAAATTTCAAAACTTAAATAACTTGCATCCTAATCTTTTTAATGAATAATGATACTTATATAAGCAGTCACAAGTGAATATTAAGGAATGGCACATATAATTTGACCCAAGAAATGTTTAAACTAGTGCCTGTCATTCATTCAGCGTTTTTTATTCAATGTATGTTATTTAATGTTTAGTAAAGCTAAATCTATTGTTATTTAGTTGTGCAGACCTATGTAGAGCATTTTAAATTGGTCTTTTATGAGGTTCTATAATGGTTAGGATATCTGCTTTAAAAGGTACCTTCCTTTAGTTAGTAAACAGCAAGGCTCACTATGTTTTGGAACAGAGTTAATATGTGGTGTGATGTAGATTACAAAATTTCACATTAGTAGCTACATATGTTTAAAGTAGTATTAAGATCAAATGTTTTTGTCCTGATTTCACTCCTCCAAGATTCTCCTAAGCTACTCACAGTAGGTTGTGCAAGCCCAGGAGACCCATGCCCCGGAAATCAGTCTTGGGGTCGTTTCCTTGGAAACCAATCTCACACCATTGCTTTGAGATGCGTCCAGAGAGAGGAGAATCAGGACGGAGTTCCTTCCACAGCTGGTGAAAATTTTTTATTTGAGAAAGGTATCACTATTAAAGACTATAACATTATAGATGTTCAATTTTTAACTATTGAAATTCTTTTAAGTTCCGAATTACAATTGCCTATAAAATACTTCTCAGTCATCTAAAAAGATTGGCAACCATTAATACCTTCATGAGCATCTCCTCATGTGCTGGGTTTTCACAGTCGTACGGCTCTCTTCGCAGCTTCTCCACCTCCACTACTAGGTTTCGGTAACCAGCAATCTGGAGAAGGCAAGCCTGGAGAGAGATGCCAAGCCTGAAAGAAGACAAGATATACAGCATATGTGTTCAAAAAGTGAGGCATCTGTAGATGAATACACTGTATCAGCAAAAGACAAGGTCCTTACTGTGGGTTAGTGTCGAGGTTGATCTTTTTAAGGGACATAATATCATCAATCGTTTTTTCTACAGAATCTGGGTGAACGCTGACGGCTGACTGCAAAAGCTATGGAGGTAGAGTAATTGAAAGAAAGATTATGCAGATATTAGCTAATTTACAAAAAAAATGCCATAATATGTATTAAAAAAAAGAAAAAAAAGAAAAAAAAATTAAATTGCCTTTTTAGACGTACATTAAATCAGCTTATAATCAGTGATGATATTGCTAACTAAACTAATAGTAATATGAGTTTTGTTCATTGAAATAAATATAAATAATAGATTAAAATAACTTGATAAAACTTAAATGAAGTACTAAAATTAAAACTAAAATAAAAAATAACAGAAAATTCACATACATCACATAACCAAAAAAACAACAAAATGACAAACTTCATTCAAAATTAAAATTAAACTTTAAAAATAAAAGCTATTATAAGTATATTCAAATATTGATAGTTTAATTATATTGAAATAATATTGAAATAACACTGCTTATATTATACAAAATTTCAAAATGTAGACCATTTTATAATATTATTTAATGTTACAGTTAAAAATATACAATAAATGTGTAAAAAAATATGTCATAAACCAACAACCTCATGACTCACCTCATGTTTAGAACATTTGAGCGAGGATTCTGTGAAATTTAAGGAAATATAAAATAATATCAAAATGTGCCGATACAGAATGTGTATTTTACCGTAGATGTACCACTAAATACTATTTAGTACTGTGATAGTATTTACCGATCTTGAGTGTCCTTCGAGCACCAGGTTTGTTATTGTAGCAGATGCGTTGAAGCTCACATCGTCCGGTCACCTTCCTGATGACAAACTTCAGGCCCCGCCACAAACACTTACAGTAAAGGAACACCAGCAACTGGGTCAGTACCCTAAAAGATTCAAAGAAATGAAGAGGCCTGAATAAACTGACATAAGTCCAATACTAATAGGCACAATACACCTGTGTATTATGTCCCAGAATAAAGCGTACCCACTGGGGTACTTTAAAAAGCTCAGTATATTTGAGTACAATAAACCTGAACTGCATGTGTGTTTCTCATTAAATGCATTATTTTTCTCTGGTCTACAAAAGCTAGGCCTTATCCCTATATTAAAAAGCATATCTGTGTTTTGAGACACTGAGATAAGTAGACCATGATGATGAAATGGGACATAGTTCTGCAAAGATGTGTGTCATGAAAGTATAATTGAGAAAGTATTATTCTTTAAATAGGTTTCATGTGTTGCATTTATTAAACAGTATGTATTCATGACATGCCTGACTTCTGTATGCATCTGTTTTTGAATCAATGCATGGTTGACTCCATCCATCCATGTTATATACTAATCTAACTGTGATCTATTTCACTACAAACACAGTGGACTAGGAATAAACCTGTTTGAGTCCGGTTGCTGAGAGTTACTGCTCACAGGATAGACCTGCCTCCCCATCGGCATGCAATGAATTTGAGGTCAAACCTGCATTTTGTAAAAAAGGTGTTATTGTGAAAACTGTTGAGCAGGAGTGACGTGTCTTGAAGGTCTTTTCCTTTTCCAGCACTTTAATAATAGGCAGCTGTCTGGTCTCTACCCAGCAAGCAATTTTGCGTCTAAAAGACGTCTAATAACCGTCTAAACACAGCCCAGACGTCTAGGCTAAATCAAGGCTAAACTTGGGCTGTCAGTGAAAATCTAATAGACGTCTATCATAGCCCAAGATTAGACGGCTATTGAATGGCTACATCTATATGTCTAATATACAGCAAATATGGGTCTAGGCTAAAACAAGGCTAAATTTGGGCTGTCAGTGAAAATCTAATAGACGTCTAACCATAACCCAAGGATAGACTAGTCATCAAATAGACGGCTAACACATGACTAATCTATACATTTAATAGACAACAAAATGGCTAAAGGATTCTTTTCACTCGAATATAACGGGTTCTAAAAAATAACAATCCATCCAAACACATTAAATATAAAGGTTTTATTTAGAAAAAGAACATTAACAACCTAGACAACTTAAGATAATACAAAAAGATCAAAACATAAAAATGACCAAATAAAATGTTAAAAATAAAATTAAAAATAAAATTAGGATAAGAAATATGGAATATTAACAACATAATATAATTAAAAAAAATATATATATAAACTCTGTTGCCGCTGGGAAGTCGGTCATCATGGCATCTGCCAAATAAGAAACAAAACATTGCACAAGAAAAGCAATGTTGACATCATAATTGTTTACTTTATTTAAAGTAATTGTGATGAAGTCATTCTCTTTAGCTTGGATGCGCACTAAAGCTGGGCTATAAAAGGTTAAGATACATGTATGTGACATGTTTAAAGATAGTCATCATTTACTCACCCTCAAGTTGTTCCAAACCTGTATGGGTTTCTTTCTTCTGTTGAACACACACAAAAATATATATTTTGAAGAATGTTGGTAACCAGATATTTGATGGTAGCCACTGACTTTCACTGTAATAAAATGAATACAATGGAAGTCAATGGGGCCCATAAAGCTTTTGATTACCCAGGTTCTTCAAAATATCTTTTGTCTTCAACAGCCAAAAAGAAACAACTTGAAGGCGAGTAAATGACAGAATTTAAATTTTTGGGTTTAAAGATATTTTAGCCATTATGTTGCATTAGAACAATGAGGAAGATGATTGGGAAAGCATTGAATGGTTTAAGGCCAAAGTACATTTCTGATCATCTGTCGCATTATGAACCATCCTCTCAGGTCATCTGGGTCAGGTCTGCTTTCTGTCCCCTGAGTCAAAACTAAACATGGAGAAGCAGAATTCAGTTTTTATACATAACATATCTTGAACAAACTCAAAGAAAACCTGCAGTCCTGTGGCAACTCTTCATTTTTTTTTAAATCAGGGTTTAATGTTTGCCACTGCCTTTTATTAACTGGAAAGGAATAATGATACATTTCTTACACTGCACTTTAAGTTTTACTCTCCTGTTATCATGTTTTTTAATTATTATAGAACAATGTCTTCTTATATTTGACTTTTTAAATTCCCCAATGTTGCTTTTATGTTTTATGTAAAGCACTTTTGGCTTGGTAAAATATGCAATTCAATTTTGCCTTGCCAATTCAAAGACTCATATTTTCATATAATGATCCAAAGAGTAAAAGGATATTTGTGGCTTTCATAACAAATTATTATAGGTTGCACGTTTCATGTTTATCCCCTTGAAGGTGTAGATGTAGCATGCTAACCACATGGCTTCATTCTACAATGTTACTAAGCTAAAATCTCACCGTTCATACACGATAACAAATAATGTATATAATGAGCATATGTCAAAACGAAAACACAGATACTTACAAGGCCAAATCATGTCCTTTAACGTTTGCTGTTGCCCATTGTTGTTCTCCGTTCTCCTCTTCTTGTGTAAAAAAAATCCACTCCAACCGACAGAAATGTTTTTCGCGATATCTGCCGTTGCGTACAGGCGACAGTTGCCACCTAGCGGTTGAGAGTGGTAATTCTTTTTTTTTTTTTTTTTTTTTCTTTTTTTTTCAAATATATCTAGCTTACGATTTTCTTTGACTGTCTTACATTTTAAGTGAATGTTATGCGGGACAGCAAAGCTAAAACTAATTCAAATGTTTACAAATGGGTGGGCTAAAAGCAGACTACACATAGCCCGTCCAATTCAGAGCTAAATCTTGGCTACAGATAGACCGTGACATTAAATGACACATCTTGCAGATATTATTGACAATGCGAACATGATGTAATATTAACCATATATGTGCTACATTGCCAAAAACTACAATTAATCAGTTTTGTCTTTTGACTAAAAGTGGGCTACGAATAGCCGGTCTGTATAGGAGCTAAACCGTGGCTACACACAGCCTATGCACATATCATTTTAAAGAAATGATACCAAACACCTTGTAATCACTGTTAACTTTGCTTACATGATGGAATATCATACATCTCACAAGTTATTTGGACAAAAATTAGATGTAACCAAATTCAAGATTCTTTTGGCTAAAAGTGGTCTACTCATAGCCGGACTATATCAGGTCTATAGTTAACCTAGACGGTGAAATGACGGCTATTGCTTGCTGGGTACCTCTAAAGGTCTAGTCCAAACACAAAACTATACTGGTTCACTGGGAGAAACTTCCTACTAGGTACTAGGTTTAGTGCATTTCAACATCATTTATTGTAAACAATATAATTAAGAGAAGAGCCTGATAAGAAAGCACTTAAAACTGAAAGTCAGAGGATAGCTCACCAAGGGATTGTTAATTAAAGGGCATTTATCAGTTTCTTACATTTTAAGAGCTTTTGCTGACAAAAAAAGGATCAAAAGACCTCTGATTGGTGCGGGGTGGGTATTTAATATGTATGATGATATATATAGCCTACTGAGATAATTGGTCAGTGATCACATAATTTTTTTGTTTTTGTTTCCACATCTATGACCTAATTGGGCCATCAGCAATAGTGCATGCAATATAAATGTATTATTATTAGCCTACCTGATTACAAAAATTAAATAATTATTTCATTTCTGTTTTTGTGTCCACATTCATGACATAATTAGGCCATTCAACAATGCATGCATAACCTATTGGTATTTATTTATTTATTTTTATAGAAAATAAAAAAACAATGACATTTCAGCTTCTAAACAATAAGTTATGCATGCCACTATTAAACAATAAGACGTACTTACCTTAGAAAATGCTTCATTGTGATTGTCTTCTTTGCTACAACTGTGTAACTCACATTCGCGGATGGTCTGCCCGCCTGTACGAAAAACAATTGATAATAAAATCTACAATGTATGTTTCTTTAATTGTTGCATTGTATTAAACTGCCGTGAATAGAAATAGCGATAATGTCTTAAGGTCGTCAGTGTGGCGTTAGGCGGATTAAGACGTTGCCGTGGGCAACTGCTCCCACAACCAACATACGATTTCCACTTTCATATATTTAATGTGTAATGCGTTATTTCATCATATTCATCATTCAATCATGGTTCGTTTATAATAAAGTCAAATACCACAGGTAATATAATAGGCTACCAATCGGACTCATTTACCGCCGAGACTATATCTCGGTTTGCATGAGGAGTTATTCTGCTCTGTTCTCTATTCTACACCACGAATGAAGGTGTGAAAACTGCGTATCAAACAATACATCTGAGTATTTGATAAAAGATGAATAAATGACAGGAACATACGTTTCAAGATGTCGCTGGGAATGAGAATATGCCTGTCCTCCTCTCTCTGTAAGGCAGGTACCTGTTATTCCTCCATGATGAGCATGTGAATGAGGGAGGGCGGGCGCTTCAGAGCATCGCAATGCAGCGCTGCTGTGCCGCACGGCGGCGGAAAGACCCCAACAGACCTGTCACTCGAACCACTGCCTGTGCTGCTGAGGTACATTGCATAGACCTTTACACAAAGACTAGTCCTATAGATTATACATAGGTATATAGATAACTGGATTTCCATAATTTAGAATGAAATTGTTCTCTTCTAGCCAGGGTTTAAGACACATGGGGCTTGGGATGACCTACTAATAGGCTACTTAAATTATTATTTATATATTAAAACAGCCTGACTCTAAATTAACATTTTATTCTAACATACATTTATTGAAACTTCTGTAATCACAAAATTAATTTAATATATAAATATAATTTATAAAAGTGTAAACAAGCAGCTTTGTCATAATTCCAGCAGAAATACCGATATCTTACCAAAAATATTCATATAGGGATCCTTCAATATGCAAGGCAAGGCAAGTTTACTTATATATTACATTTCATACACAATGGCAATTCAAAGTGCTTTACATATAAATTAATTAAAATAGGGATAACATGCATGAGAAATAAGAATACCATGTGTAAGAATTAAAATAAAAACAAGGATAATTAAAATAGTTGTAAAGAGAATTGAAAAAATAAAAAGGTGAGAAATAGATCCCTATCTGCCTAATTTTAAACTCGGGTAGCCCATATGAGGGTTCGCAATGTCTCCTGGAACTTACAAGTTGGTCCAAGACGGCAGAGAACAGAGAAAAGTTGAGATCCACTACTCCAGACTTATAGGCTAGTCTACAAACCTAGACTTTTTTTTTGTTTTTTGGAAAAACTTTACAATAAGGTTCCGTTTGTTTACATTAGTTAACATAACTAACAATGAAAAATAAGTGTAAAAAAACCTCATGTCACAATTCAATAGCCTATTGAACTTGATACGATATTCCAGCAATACTCCAAGACATATGGTAATAGGTTAACAAAAAATGTACTAGGCTTGGTGCTGGTAACCAACACACTGGTGACTCCAGAATATGAAAATACCGAATTATTTTAGGTCACATTTATTGGAAACATAAGACATTTGGCATTATCAGGAGGACCCACAAATATTCCCCCACTGCATTGTTATACATTATACTCAACATTTTATGTAGTCTATATGTAGCTAGTTTATGTTGTGGTACTGACACTAAAACTCTGTAAACTTGAATTTTCAGTCATTTTCATTTTGGGTGAACAATACATATGGTTGCATTATTGCAATATATACACCTCTAGACTAAAGCATGTATCAAGCTTACTTAATTTTGACATTTACTAACGCAACATTTTTATTTATAATATTTAACAGACCTGAGCTAATATGCACTAACAATGAACTGTTACTTGATTCATTAACATTAGCAAAGATAAATAGGCAAGTTTATTTATATAGCACATTTCATACACAATTCCAATTCATGCTTTACATAGAAAAGGTAGTGTTAGAATAATCACAACATAATGCATAAGTGTAGAAAGAAATACCATGCATAAGAAAATAATCATATTTAACTAAAGGCTAAAATACTATTCCTGAATAAACTTAGGGCTCCCCGTCTGAACAAGTCAGTGATTTTCAGTTTACGAGACACAAATAGTTGCAAACCGTCTTCCTAGTGACCTCCTCCCTTTCAATAGTGAGTTTTTCAACACCTTCTGGCTCTAATGTCTTCCAGAGTACCTCTGATTGTTGTAAAGAGAATTAAAAAGAATACAATGATGATATCAGAAATAAAAATAACTACATTCAGGGTCCTTCACCCCTTAATACTGTAACATATTGCTAGTTAATGTTAATGCACTGACTAACATTAGTTATAATGGGACCTTATTCTAAAATGTTTGCCCTTTTTTATTTCTATTCATGCAACTTTTTAACTATTAGGTTACTTCTAACACAGTTGGTGGGTAGGCTGAGTGGGTAGGTCTGGGTGAACGTTCCAGAAGTCTGAAAACATGTTTTATAGGCCAGAAACTTTATAATGTAAAGCCAGCATTTCACAAATGTATGAGACAGTAACAGTATGAGACAAAACCACTTTAATGGTCATAAATAACTCCAAATGTGGAAACAGAAACAAAACATCCATTTAAAAAAACATGGTCAATACTAATAATACATCTTTGAAGTTTAATATGAAAAAAAAAATGTAAATCAACAGTTTCATAATTTTGTAACAAGTAAAAAAAAAAAAAAAGTTTTAAATAAATCAAGAATACTGAAAATATAAAGATACAAGTAATAATACTGGTAACAACATCTCATTGAGATGTTAGCACCTCTAGTAGTTTAAGGTAGTACTGTACAGTTCAGTGCATTATTTGTTTTCTTGTTTGAATGCACTCTGAACTTCAAATCTCAGCAGATTTAAATAACATTTATACGCAAACTAGTGCATGTAAAAATACAGACTGAAGGCACACTTAAATGGATTTAAAATCCATACAAATAAAATAACGAATTAAATACCGCCTTTGGAAAAAATGATAGACTCTACTCTATAGAATAGAGCCCACTTTAGTGTGCTTGGTGATTGGACCCCATCCTATCCAGATCGTCGTATCCTTCCTTGTGCAGCCGATCTACGTCTCCCTCTTGTTGGACAGTCGCAAGATGGTACACCCCGTCATTAGTGGCATATGGCTGATCACCAGTGTAGGTCGGTACGACATTGAACAAAATGAAACCAACTGTGATCACCACAAAAGACACGATATACAGGCCAGTGAACTGTAAAGGAAGAAAGGAAAGTGTTTTATTTATGTGTGTGTGTGTGTGTGTGTGTGTGTGTGTGTATACACATTTTTCTAGCCTGGTGGGTACTTCAACCAGAATGCACGCAGACTCATGGGGACTTGTGTCACTGTGTGGACCTAAATTGAGGTCCCCATGGGTACAAAAGCTTATAAATCATACAGAATGAGTTCTTTTTAAAATGCAGAATGTTTCCTGTAATGGGTAGGTTAAGGGGTAGGGGTAGTGTAGGGGGATAGAATATATGGTTTGTACAGCATAAAAACCATTATGTCTATGGTAAGTCCCCAGAAAGATAGCGCACCAGACGTATGCGTGTTTGTGAAAGAGAGAGAGAGAGAGAGAGAGAGAGAGAGAGAGAGAGCGCTCAAGCCAAGAAATAATATAAACAATTTAATACATCCACAAAAATGGCAAGAATTAGTGCAAACACTCAAAGTATCAATACACCTTGTCAATCATTTTAGCATGAGATGTTAGCCTAGAAATCTAGACGCACCCTAGCGGCAGCAAATCTAATCTGCCCCCCGAGTGTCGTCTAGCAACTCTCAAAACCCTTCTGAGCTGTAAACGGCAAATTCTGGTCAGGCCAATCACATCGTGTATAGAGTCAGTGGGCGGGGCTTAACATAATGACGGCTGAGTTGCGCTTGCGTGCTTCTTCTACTAAACACAGAAACTGGCGAACGGCGGTCTTTCGAATCAGCTTTAACCGCGACTCTGGAAGACATGGAGTTAAGCTTTTTGAGAAAAGAATGGCACTGAAGTCATTCTTAAGAAGGGAAGATGTGTTCTGAGTTATGCCGACCGGATATGGCGAAAGTTTAATCTATCAACTAGCTCTGGTTGGTTGTAGCGCTATCCAATTGCGTGTATGCCGTGCAGAGGGAGTTTGAAAGATAAACGTTTATCCCGCCCCTCAGATTGAGCCCTGTCAATGGTGAGTTTCCAGACAAAACATCTTGATGTGGGTCTGGCTTGTCAGGCTAATGAGACGTAGGACTGAGATGAAGATATTAGAAAATGTTTTACACATTTTGTCCTGGCACCTATTGGTTTTCTGAAAATGTATCCTTTCTACTCACCTTGTAGTGAAAAAGGAACAGGCCACAGAAGAGGCTGAAGAGGTCGGCAGTCAGCAGTGAGAGGTTTACAGCAGTGGCGCTGGTCATCTTCACCACGACAGGCATAAAACTGTACAGCCCATACATACACAGAGTATACGCAACAAAGAGCAGGCCTACAGAATACAAATATTTAGTTATTATTTATTTAATGAATGATGGATTCCAATGATGACTAGATAATATTATCTTCAAGCCAATGTCAATGAAAAAGAATATTACTCACATATTCTCCAGTTCCAGCTGATTACAGGTATTGCTTTATATTCAAGTATAGCCCTTCAAAATAAAAATAAAAGTATAGTTCACCCAAAAATGACTTCTGACTAAAAGTTTGGGGTCAGTAATTTTGTTGTTAAAAAACAAAATTACAATTTAAAATTTTAATACTGGTATTTTAAAAAAAAAAAAGTCATTACTGTGGTGTAATACTCCATTCTTCAGTGTCACATGATCAAAGACTATAGACATACAAAGACGGTGCACTCCGATTACTTGAAGAGAAACTGCAATAGTGTGGTGCAGGTATGACTACTTTATAGGCCAAACGCAGAAGCAAGTTAGCATTTTAGCATTTCTTGTTCCAATATCCCGAAGTCAAAAAATTTTTTTATTATTGTGTTTAAATGAATGAAAAGGTTCAAGACAATTTGTCACTATTTAACAACATTTAAGGTCCCATTCTTTGCAATTCCATCTTTCAAACTTTAGTTAGTGTGTAATGTTGCTGTTAGAGCATAAATAATACCTGTAAAATTATAAAGCTCAAAGTTCAATGCCAAGAGAAATATTTTATTTAACAGAAGTTCCTTTTCAAAGCCTACAGCGAACGGTCGGTTTGGACTACACCTCTGCACTTCCTGCTTTAATGACGCAACTAAAACCATTTGTTGACGAACCCTCCGCCCACAAGAACACGCAAATTCGTCCTTTTGCTCACGCAGGTCGAGAGGAAACGTTGTTTTTGTAGAGTGTGTTTGTCGCCATGCCATTGAAACGCTGTTATTTTCATCCCGGAGTCAAATCACCTTTGTTTGGCCTTCCCACAGACGATGTACGTAGAGATCAATGGCTATAGTTTATGGTTAACTCGGTTCTGGAAAATTATAATCACAATTTGAAACTATGTGCAGCACATTTTGCTGAGGACTGCTTCCTCAATCTCAATCAGTTTAATGCCGGATTCGCAGAAAGATTATTCTGAAAAGATGACGCAGTTCCCTCTTTGTCTGGAGAAGGCGTTGTTTATGGACCACAACCGGTAAGTGTATTTTATTATTTCAGTTGGTCCATTTAACAGTTTATGTAACTCATTACACAAAGTGCAACGCTGTTTAGCTTTGTTAACTAACGTTAGATGGTAATTGAAACGAATCCGAAAAACGTAGCATATAAAAGTGTAGTAATTCATTCAGACACCATCGATTGTTGGTGTTTGTAATGATCAGTTTAAACTACTGAATAGACAGTTTACCATTCTGAAACATCCAGCAAAAGTCTTTCCTGAGCAGGTTGTAATCGATCCTCTTCAATATTCTCCGGGTCTGATTCCGGCTCAAATTGATAAGGCAATATAGACATTTTTGCAATAACATTGAGCGCGCGTGTCTCCCCGTAGTGGTAAGAGACGGGACCTTTCCGGGCAACGTGCGCTAAGCTGCTGTCCAATCACAGCGCGGGAAGCGCTGGCCTAATCAGAACTCGTTACATATTTCTGAAGGAGGGACTTCATAGAACAAGGAAATCATTAGGCCGTTTTTAGGACAGAGGAAACAGCGCTGTTCAGATAAGTAAATTGTGTGAAAAATACTGTGTTTTTTTTACACGCGAATCAAAGCTTCGAAAACACGCGAAGAAAGGGACCTTTAAAATGCCACTCGAGAAATTTTGAAGTTATGCGTCTTGAAAAAGGCGGTTGCTAACAAGTGTCTAAATGGGACATAAATGGAATGAGGCAGTCGGTAAGATTAAACGTCACGCTGAGGTCAGTCCGCTTTTACAGCGTCATTATGCTTATAATGGTGCCCATGAACTATTCTAGCTCAAATGTTCTGGGAAAATGTTATCAGAATCTTAGTGGTGGTGATGTTGTATTCACGAGACCGTAGTCCCTTTATGTTTTAAAGGTCAAAGTTCATGGCAAATAAATTGAAAAAGCTACAGCTAAAAGAAAGAATCAATTCTGAACTGCTGAAATGAGTCGTTTGCAATTCCAGTCACACTTCATATTACAAACCTATGTAACATAAGACATTTACATAATGCCAACCTATGGTTTTCATCGGCTGCCTGAAGTTATAGCAGAGACTGGAAGAGTTTAGGTTGCGGAGTCAACATGTCAAGAAGATGGCCTTTTCAGTGCTGGAACTGATACAGAAAAACCGACTACATCGTTCATATTACTGTGTTTATAGCACTGAGGAAAGCCTCTGGAGCTGAAATTCAAATATGGTAATAGCCGTTTCGTTTCTGACCCATGCTGTGAGCAGTATACCAAAATCACAACAGACAGGGCCATATGGCCAATCAGAGCAGAGTTGGCTCTCGGAAAGGTGGGATTTAGAGACCGATTCTTTACATTAACTGTTTTCAGACTCTGAGAAATTGTGATGTGCTGCTTATAATATAAATATATATACTTTTTTTTTGCAAGTATTTTTTTTTTTGGTTGTATGTAAACCTATTCAAGGAGACCTCCAAAACAAAAAAGGAACCTTTTAAATAGCGTAATATGGCAACTTTTAGAACAGCATTTATTTGAAATAATCTTTTGTAACAGACCCCAAACATATACATATATGCCCTATACATTTTTTCTTTTTCAAAAGCAAGGACTTATGTCACGATGCGGGCATTTCACTTAGAACTGTTTATACTTTGAAAATTAGGTGACAAAAAAACTTACATCTGCACACCGCTGATGAGGGTGCCAAAGAGCCCCATCATGCCCAAGAACTCCACCCTGCTCAGGTTTTTCACTGTGTATTCCTGACAGACGTTAGACACAGCATACAGAGCAGCACTGACCAGGACTAGTCCATCCCCCAACAACACATGACTACCTGCAGTGACAGTAACACAGAAAAGCACAAGAAAGAGACAGAGATCAACTGTTTTTGAACAAGATTTCAAACAACAGACAAACAAAAGTACAGTCTATTATTAATTATGCATCTTCCTTGTCAAGATGATTACATCCCTTTCTCCCCCCAGTATAAAGTAAAGTAATTACTTGAGCCTTGGTCTCTTCCCGCCAGCAGATCTGCTCCTACCATCGCCCCGACCCCAAACAGGCACATGACCACAGCTACAAAATGCAATGGTCTGTAGCAAGTCTTCAAGAAGATCCGCGAAAGCACCATCAGAACCGGGATCACAAAACAGTCCAGCAGCTACAACACATTCAAATTATAATATAAATCAAATAATTCTATATAATAATATAAAGTGTGTGTACACAAAAAAAAAAAAGATTCTTACCTGTATACTTGTAAGGGTAGTGAACTGGTATGCCATCACAACGGTGTAGTTTGCTTCCACATCCGTAAGAGCCATCAGAAAATACTTCCACCATTTTCTTTTTAGAATTTGAACAATATTACTTTCATCTAAATTATGAAAAAAAAGGATTCATCTTTGCTGTGAACTGACAAAAATAAACAGCATATATTCTGTACTAAACTGCATTGCTGGAGGAAAACTACATGAGATGAGTTTTTGTTGTTGAGTAGTACATTTTAATTTTGCATGTTGAGAAGACTCAATAAATAATTTAAAGACTTTAAAAACATCCTACTTCATACTGAAGTTGATTATGAACTTGTCGCATTGACGTGCTTTGTTGTCGGAAAGAACAGGGGTCATGGAGGACACCAGAGGCCTGTTGCATAAAGCTAGCTGAACAAACTCGGAGTTTCAGAGTAGGTTTAGAGTTGACGAATCCAGATAAAATCCAACCTGGTTTAGATCAAGTTCAACAGTTTCTCAAACTGCTTGGTATAAACTTTCTCTGTCAACTCAGGTTTAATCCAGAGTTAGCGATTAAGGATTGACGTGTGGCAAACAGCCAATCACAGTGTCCGTTTGACTCACTTCGCGCAATTCACTTCTATTCTGAAGATTGACAGATCGTTTTGAAAATTACCATGACATTAAATACGTTTACAAGGTATGAATAAACGCTGCTACAGCGACTGTTTGAGAAGTCCGCTGAAAGAATATCTGACTAAAACAATGCATATATAACAAGAAATATGCCTAATAATTATAGGTTCACAAAGAGCTCAAATGAATACATATTGTTTAAAATAATTGTGAATGCAAGTTTTATATTTATATTAATATTTGGCTACTTATCAATTAATATAATAATTATATGAATATATTATATTAATTTAAGTAATTATAATTCATATAATATAAATATAATAAATAATTAGCACCAAAGGATAAGCAATTTTGTCTCTAATGTTATTTATCATTATAAACTGCAAATTCTGAACGAGATATATAAGGGGTGTGGCTTTATTGTGTCTTTACTTGCAGCTGATTGGTCCAGTTTGGGTTTGCGATCTCCAACCCAGAATTAAACCTGTTCCAGAGCAGGTTACCCGTGTAGTGTAAGTTACCATGGTGATGAACACTGCTAAAAACCAATCCACCTTCTTGAGCCCCAAAAAACAGAGTTTGCTCAATCTTGAACTTACCTGGGTAATAACTGAAACCAGCTTTGTGCAACAGGCCACAGGTTTGCCCATTTGTTGAGAAAATCTTATTATAGACAAAATGATATTTAGCGTCCCATTCATTGACAACAGTTAAATATTTTCTACTCTATCTAGACAGTTAGCTTGCTAACAATTCTGGAATCTCAGTCAAATACAGGCTATTTTTTGCTGTGTCAAAAACATACACTATATCAATAAACAGTTCAAGCATATTGTATGTAAATATGTACTACTTTAAATGACAAGACAAGGTTAATGTAGTATAAAGAAGTAAATAAAGTCAAAGCAGCAATCGTTCTCCCCTCCGCCATGTTTAAAAAGTTTATGGTGTGCACAACGCTGTAACTTGTATATAAAAATTATCCACAAGCTTCCTAATGGTAAATACGACTTGAGAGGGCATTCATGTACAATTTTTAACTAAGAAACTTGTATTTACGGTATGCCGATAGAATGTGAAGACACTCATATTAATCCACAAGATCGGCCATACAAGCATGAATCCTTAACCCTTTCAGACCTGAAGGCATTTTTAGCACTTTTTCTTTTTTCCCCCACTTACAAAAGTAAAGACTCATAACTCCAAAACTGTAGTAAGGAGAGCCAAAAGGTAGGTTTTAGTTAGTGCCTGTGCACATATTAAGCAATTTGTGCACTCAAAGGGTGAAAATGCAACAGGAGCATGTTGGAGGCTTGATCTGAATGTGTAACATCTCTGAATTCATATGCAAAAATAATTATTGTGCAAATTTGTTTTCAGCTTCTAATAGCTCTTAAAAAGACACGCAAATGTGAGCGTGAGCGAGAAATAGTTCACACAAATGAAAATTGTCATCATTTACTCAGTCAAACCTGTATACATTTCTTTATTCTGATGAACACAAAATTATATTTTGAAGAATGTCAGTAACCAAACAGATGGGTCCCCATTGACCATAGTATTTATTTATTTAATTTTTTTCAATAATATGGAACAAGTCTATAATGTTGGTTTTCCCATATTCTTCTATGGATATAAAACATTTTGTGTTCAGCAAAATAAGTGAAATTCATACAGGTTTGGAACAACATGAAGTTGAGTAAAATCACAATTTTCTTTTTAAGGTGCACTATCCCTTTAAATAAGTTTATTTAAAATCTGGAGCAATGCTATGATTAGCATGGTCATGGAAATATTCTGCCCTTCTAAATATCTGATAAAAAACAGTGAGCGATTGATTCCATGCAGGGAAGGTGTGCTGCAGCATACCTCTTCTGAAAGCCAGGATTGAAGTATAGGTGAGCAGCAGCAAGGTGTAATTGAGAAAGCTTTGCAGCATTGGCGTCTTCACCCCTGCATCTGTCAGATACTGACATGTAACTGCTGTCCCACATATCAGCATGGACAGGGCCTGACCCATTACAATAGTTTTGAAGAGCTGCCTATAAATACAATTCTCAAGTTACTATAAAATAAATATCATCAATATGCAGACTAAAGCAACCCCAAAACACTTTTAAACCAAGAGAGAGCAATCATACCATGTAAACACATCTTTGAGGGTGAGATTCCGTGGACCACAAAGGAATTTCCTCCAGTGACTGAGAGTTCCCAAGCTCCCATAAGCAAACGACCTCTCTCCTGCTTCACAGTCCATATTTCACACACAGAGACCTGGAAAATTCAGAGAAAGTGTAGAAAGAACTTTAATTTAACTCACAGGCTTTGATGTTGGGTAACATCTAGTTACTAATGGAGACATAATCTTAATCTCTTCAGGAATTTATGCCCAATAATGCTGACTTTAGGTGGGCCTCTTTAAACAAGAAAAGCCTCTTTTTTATTAATGCAACTCAAATGTCAATTCAAACATGATAAGGAAAGTAGTTCACATTAAAATGAAAATTACCCCATGATTTACTCACCCTCAAGCCATCTGAGGTGCATATGACTTTTTTTCTTTCTGATGAACACAATCGCAGTTATATTAATAAGCATTATAAATGGCAGTGACGGGGTCCATTGAGTTTGAAGCTCAAAAAAGTGCATCCATTCATCATAAACATAAGGCTCTAGGGGTAAAAGGATTAATTCACTTACAAGAAAATTTCCTGCTAATTTACTAACCCATGTCATCCAAGATGTTCACGTCTTTCTTTCTTCAGTCAAAAGGGAATTAAGTTTGAGGAAAACGTTCCTCAAAATGATTTTTCTCCATATAATTTACTTTAATGACAACCAACAGATTGAAGGTCCAAATTAGTGCGGTTTCAAAGGGCTCTGCATAATCCCATCTGAGGAATAGGGACTTATCTAGTGAAACCATCTGTCATTTTCTTAAAATAATAAACATTTATATACTTTTTAAACACCAATGCTCGACTTCCGTGTTCTGCTTTTGCACAACGTATGAAGCCATCACACTGAAAAGGTCACGTCGTGAAGGAAGTATCGACCCAGTTACTAAATCAATTGCTCTTTACAAAAATAAAGGTAAAACAACATTGTCGGACAATTTTAAAGTTGGAGGAGAACGTGAGATGGAGTTCATCGGCACTGGGTCGACACTTCCACGTACGTTGCATGACAGCCGTGATCATTCTGATGCGATGACATCATATGTTGTGCAAAAGCAGAACACAAAACGAAAGTCGGGCATTGGTGGTTAAAAAAGTATATACATTTTTCATTTATTTAAAAAAAATTACAGATGGTTTCACTAGATAAGACCATATTCCTTGGCTGGGGTCATGCAGAACCCTTTAAAACTCCATTGATTTGAATATTTAACCTGTTGGTTGCAATTGAAGTCTATTATGTGAGAAACATCCTGGAACATTTTCCTCAAGAAACAACTGATTTTCAATTGAAAAAAGACATACTTGAACATCTTGGATGAGATGAGGGTGAGTAAATGATGAACTAATTCTTTAATAGAAGGCGGGACAAGGTTTTCGATGGGGTTTGTAAGAAAAATATCCATATTTAAAACGTTATAAAATAAAATATATCGCTTCCGCCAGACCGCCTTCCGTATTCAACTGACGCAACATACGGCTTCATACGTAGAGCAAGTGTTTTGATCCGTGTGAGGTGTTGCACTTTCTGCGCAAGGTGGATACGGAAGGCAGTCTGGCGTAAGCTAGATATTTTATAGCAATTTAAATAAGGATTTTTTTAATTACAAAACGCCATCGATGTGCTTTAAAATGCCATTATTTATTTTATTTATCCTTTATTTTACCAGGAAATAATCCCATTAAGATATTTATCTCCTACCAGTGAGTCCTGGCAAAATGGCAGCACAGATATTTACAAGTTATTAACCCTGGAGCTGTGTGGAGTATATTTATGATGGATGGATGCACTTTTTTTTCAGCTTTAAACTCAATGGACTCCACTGCCATTATAAAGCTTGGAGGCATAGGGATATTTATTAATATAACTGTGATTGTGTTCATTAGAAAGAAGAAAGTCATATACACCTAGGATGGCTTGAGGGTGACTAATAAATTGGGTAATTTTCATTTTAAAGTGAACTACACCTTTAAATAAAAGTGTACAACATACTTTAAAAACCTATACATGATCATGACTCGGCAGCTTCTAAACTGAATTTAATCAATTTTACATAAAGGCTATCAGAATATCAGCATAAACCTAAAAAAAAAATTGCGAAATTGGCCCAAGCTTGTCTGAATGGCTTTGTTGTTTACATGTAGACTAGTGCTCCGGCCACAAACGCGGAACTGTGATGGTGTGCGGCGTACTTAGAGCACGTGGCGACGCGTCAGGCTGTGGGCACTTTTTAAGTTAGACCATATAGAATAGATCAATTCATTTCTTAGTCACATAGCCTACAGCGAAATAGGGTGAACTCATTCATGGAAAATAATTAATTATTTCGCGTTTTAGACTTTCTAAAAACTTTGTAGCTTTCGCAAAGCAAATCAGCAAGCTCACTACCTCCTTAGTTAGCCATGCTATTAGCTAGGCTAAAACATACACAACGTCACGTGTTTACAAGTAAACGAATAAAACCAAGGGTCTGTTAACTACCTGAATATAACTGACCCGTCATGTCCGTAGTATACTAGTAACCAGGTATGTCCAACCACAGCATCTTTTTCAATGAATGAAAGCGAGCTGCAAAAGATCATAAATCCGCTCGTCAAATGTAGGCCCCGCCCATTTTCCCACACAGCCAATTGGAGCTTCATGTACTTGATTTTTAGTACATTGTGACCAATGGCAGCGCAACACGGAAGTTGTGTGCAATGAACATGCATTGGGTATCCTGAGGCCCTGTCCCAAATGGCACCCTAAACCCTCGCGGTCTTCCTCTGAGTCCTGAGTCCGCACTTTCACGACGTAATGCCGCAAACTCACGAGCACCCTTCTTTAAGGTTAAATGACGAATGGGACACTCTACGGTCTTGTGGACTTAACGGACACGCGCACGAATGGCCATTGTAAGCATTGTAAGTCCACAAGACCAAAAGTGCAAAAGGGCCTTAATCGATAAGACATTTTCTTAAGTGTTTTTAAAGATTAATAGTTTGGAAAGGCCATTTTAACAGACGTTACATTCATTTCTATCGATGATGAATGCTATGTGATTTCAAAAAGAGTCTATATCTGCAACAATTGCAGTTGCTTGAAGATGGTCGTCCTTCAGGTTGTTATGGGGAAATAACTCATCGTGTTCTTCGATCAGGCCTGGTGCTGGCTCTAGATTATCAACGTTGTCAGGATAAATTAGACAAATTTGAGTGAGACCTCAACCCTCAAGTACGTTACAGGACAATTCGTTTGTCCCTGTTAGATTAAATGTAAATATTTCTTATTAAATGTTTATCACAATGGCTCTACTTAATGGTATGATGAAAACAGTTGTGTCTGTGTGTGTGTGAGAGAGAGAGAGAGAGAGAGAGAGAGAGAGAGAGAGAGAGAGAGAGAGAGAGAGAGAGAGAGAGAGAGAGAGAGAGAGAGAGAGAGAGAGAGAATGTATGTATAAACAGCAGACAGTGCTGCTGATGCAGTCTGTCGCAATGCTCCCTAGCAACCAAACCTTCTCAAACATCGCGAGATTGCACGGGGACCAAGTTGAAGAAACATGGCGACGTCTAATTTATTGAAGGTAGGAGGTCCCACAATATAAGACTATTTTGCATCGTTTGCGTCTCCCATGGTGTTATGACAGCGACCCTACGACCCGGCGACTGTCAGCTTCTAATTAGATCGCTACGTGACGCCTTCATTTGAAACTACGTTGTTCGAGTTGTTCATTGTAGCTAGTTAGGTTTTAAGCTATTATAATGTTTAGGGTTTCAGAGCTCTGTTCTAGGATGTCTCCCCTCACTGCACAACCTACAACCAGAAAAACTTCCTTCTATCTTGAGGCTGCATTTTGTGGATCATGAGAATGTAAAATATAGATATATGTTTTGTACTGAACACAACTGCAAACCAAAAGTTGATTATTTAAATGGCATATTTAATTCTGCCTATGCAGATTTATGTCAAGCTCGAAGCTCACCTGCTGCCTCTGGTCTCTAATGATAAAGCTGTACATAATATATTATAATACATGATAAAGCTGTAATAATCTATCTACATGTATTATATTGCACTGTACCTTCTGTTAGTGTTTTTAAATTTTTTGCCATAAAGTAAAATAAATTAAATGTAATGTATTTTTTAATGCATAAAGCCAATAACATATTCATAAAGAACTGTTTATTGTCCTGCATCTCCTTTCTCAGAATAAAGGCTCCCTGCAATTTGAAGACAAATGGGATTTGATGCGGCCCATTGTTTTGAAGTTACTCCGTCAGGAGTCAGTTACTAAGCAGCAGTGGTTCGATTTATTCTCGTAAGTTGTCTTCAGTGTGATATGGTCTGAGCTGACAGAAATATTGAGAAGTCAGTGTACTGTACATCAAGACTGAATGTGTTATATTTATTTAACTGATGGTGCTGTTTGTGTCTGATGGTCAATAATAGCAACTATGACTGACAGGTTAGGTTAGATTGTTGCACTATGAGTACAGTCAGACTTTAAATGATCTCACGATACTGTGTATGACTTTCAGAGACGTCCATGCAGTTTGTTTATGGGACGACAAAGGCCCGGCAAAGATTCACCAGGCACTGAAAGAAGACATCCTAGATTTCATCAAGCAAGCACAGGCAGTATGTACTGTATACCACTTTTGCACCTTTAATAAAGTGAGGATCATATTTAAATATCTCTGAAGAAATTAATCCCAGACCTGTAATCAACGCATGCTGAGTCTATTCTTGCTCTTTCTGATCTACAGCGAGTACTCAGTCACCAGGACGACACGGCTTTGCTTAAAGCCTACATTGTGGAGTGGAGGAAGTTCTTCACACAGTGTGATATTCTACCTAAGCCCTTCTGCAAGTTAGAGATCACCCTGCTGGGCAACCAGGGGAGCAATAAGAAGTCCAGCGTTGAAGACAGTATTGTTAGAAAGGTGGCTTTTTCTCTTTCCGTATTCTGGCCATATACTTTACATTATTATCATTTAAATGCAGTTGATATTATTGTAACAATACATGCACAACATCTATCCTAATCATTTCTTTCCCATTTTTTTTTTGCTAAAGCTTATGCTAGATACATGGAATGAGTCTATATTTTGTAATATAAAGAACCGGCTCCAGGACAGTGCCATGAAACTGGTCCATGCTGAGAGATTAGGAGAAGCGTTCGACTCGCAGCTTGTCATCGGAGTGCGCGAGTCATATGGTAAAGCTTTCATAATACTAAGCCACTCGGGTTCTGTCCAGATGGACCTCTCCTGATGAACACTCGTGTCTTCTGCTCTTTCCCGCAGTGAATTTGTGTTCCAATGCCGATGACAAGCTCCAGATCTATAGAGAGAATTTTGAGAAGGCATATCTGGATTCTACAGAGAGGTTCTACAAGACACAAGCACCTGCCTATCTGCAACAGAATGGCGTTCAGAACTATATGAAATATGTGAGTGTGTTTTCAAACTGCTGTCCTGCCTAAACTTACAAAAGCCTGGATGACACTAATGTTGTCAAAAATAACATTGATTCTGGATATTTGAATTTATTTTAATACTCATTATCTGTATTAATTTTATAGTTAGCTGCACCATGTTTCAGAGCATCACTATGTTCTTTTACTTTTAAGCAGCTCACGATTCTGTGTTTTCAGCGTCTCAAGGCCCATTCACACCAAGAACTAAAAAAAAGTTCTAAAAACCACAACCATAATGATTAACGCACAGCGAAAGGATATCGTTGCAATCACTTTCAGAATTTTTTTCCAACTGATGAACAATAAAAACAGCAGTCAGAATCCATCCAGACGACAAAACTGTTTGAGGGTTTAACTCTTGCAAAAAAGGAAATGCTGTATAATAAAATAGAAGTAGCGTAAAGTAAAATTATACTTATTTATTTTTATTTAACAGTGCAGTTGTATTATCATAGTAATGTAATTATGTCTTAGAAATAATAATAGTATTGATAATTTATTATTATTATACAATCAGAAATTTTCACCATAGTCATTTTCGAACTCTTTAGGTTTTGTTGTGGCAGTTTTTTCCTGTTATCGATTATGGTTTAGAGTGTCGATTTTACAAGGTGTTATATTAAAGTTAGAAGTTCCAGTATCATGACAACTCTTATTGAAACTTCATCTTTGTACTCGGATGGTTTGTTTAACAAACGTTTATGTGTGTGAACTGTAAATCACAGCACATTTCTGAAGTGTCATAATTATTTTGTAGTTCTAATGTGATGCTTTTGATTGACAGGCAGATGGCAAGTTAAGAGAAGAGGAGAAGCGTGCACTTCGATATCTGGAAACCAGACGTGAATGTAACTCCGTCCAGGCAGTGAGTGTTTCCCGCTCCAAAAAAGCTCCAAAACAAGACCCCGTGGTGTGCAGCATTATTAAATAATGCTCAGCATGTAGTGCGCACTTGTCTTTTGGCATACTAACATCGGGTGATCGGTTTGTGCCTTTTGCGTTCATTCAGCTAATGGAGTGTTGTGTGAATGCGCTGGTGACGTCGTTCAAAGAGACAATCCTGGCCGAATGTCCGGGAATGATCAAGCGGAACGAGACAGAGAGTGAGTACGGCAGGAGCTCTGGCACCAAAGGCTCAGCAAGTTCAGGTTGGCAATGGGACCCAGCTCCCATCTATATCTTGCCAACACCTCCCTACCCATCCCCCCATCTGTGTGTTTGTGTGCTAAAGTCCACCAACCCATTTCAACTGTAAACAAACACAGCAACATACAATATGTATATATTTTATATGTAAAGGGAAGGAAATCACAAATTTTTGTGTTTGCATCTGGAATACTTGTGTGTATTTTCGCTTTAGCGCTTCTTAGACAGGAAATAAATGTTTATTTTTATTGTTTCAATATGTTTTACTGTTATTGAAGTGTGTTTTTTCTGTTGTTGGTGTGTTTCCTCAGAGCTGCACCTCATGTTCTCGCTGATGGACAAAGTGCCCAGTGGAATTGAGCCTATGCTGAAGGACCTGGAGGATCACATCATGAACGCAGGTCTGGCTGATATGGTGGCCTCAGCGGAGACCATTACTACAGTGAGTAGAGACAGTAGCTGACAGTGCATCATGGATCCTATACATGAGTCCAGTTGTTGTTAGTGCAATCACTGAATGTGCTGAATTTGAATTAGGGATGTTTGGGACTAGTTGACTAAACAAAACTGCTGTTGCTAGTCGACATTAAAAATACTATTTGACATTGGTTTCTTTTGCACATTTATATTTTGTTTTAGTTTTTTTTTTTTTTACAAAGGCTACATTTAAACACAGATGTACAAGCAGTGAGTGCAATACCTTGACATGGGCTGATTTATGTTTACTAACTTTTATTTGAGGAATTCTGTTTATAAAATATTTAGCTTGTACTAAGTGGTATTGCACTGCCTGTGATTCAGTTGATTTGAATACATATGTCTAGATTGGTTGATTTAAGGGAATGCTTAAGTTTAACGTACAAACATGATAATGCAAGGCAAGCACAGTGCATGTGTGTGATCTATTGTTCGGTGGAATACAGTATGGGATAGACTATTTCAAATAGATTGCTTATACAGACTGTTTTTGACTGCCATCTGGGAGTTTCTAAGACTAGTTGACTAGTCAGTTATAACATTTCTGTTAAAAAGTTATGGAAATTAGTCGTTGCACACATCACTAATATGCATAATATGTCTCTAAATTATTTCTCAGAATTCTTAATTAATGCTCTGTATGACTTATGTTTTATTTTTGCAGGACTCTGAAAAATATGTTGAACAACTTCTAACGTTGTTTAACCGCTTTAGTAAACTAGTTAAGGAAGCATTCCAAGATGACCCACGTTTCCTAACAGCCAGGGATAAAGTAAGTCTCAAGAATTAACCTGAAATCCAAAGCATTCACCGTTAAAGATTTCCCTAAAAAAATACTAAATATTCATATAATCTATATTTAAAAACAAATACACTACTGTTCAAAAAGTGGGGTCATAATTATACTTTTATTCAGCAAGGATGCATTTACATTTCTATTTCAAATCAATACTGTGTTAAGTTACTTTTTTCAAAAAAAAATTGTTTCCACAAAAATATTATAACTGTTAATAATATAACTTTTATTATTATTAATAATAATAAGCACCAAATCAGCATATTAGAATGATTTCTGAAAGATCATGTGAGGCTGAAGACTGGAGTAATGACGCTAGAAATTTAGCTCTGCCAAATTTTAAAATGTATTGCAAACTATTATCTTAAATTGTAATGATAATTCACAATATTACAGTTTTTAACAGTATTTTTAATCAAATAAACACAGCCTTGCTGAATATAAGAGTCTTCTTTGAAACATCAGTAACGCTTTAGGGTCCAATTCTCCTTATTAACTAGTTGTATATTAGCATGTGTATTACTAGGATATTAGCTGTTTATTAGTACTTATAAAGCACATATTATACGCCTTATTCTGCAAGACCATATTCTACATCTCAACTACCTTACTAACAATTAATAAGTAGTGACCAAAAACCTTACCGACCCCAAACTTTAAAACAATAGTGCATCTTTTGTTTCTTTTTTACATGTTGAAAAGTGAAGTGGAGAGGAGGTGGTTTCCATTTTTCATTCTTATTTTATTACCATATTTTACATGCATATTTATCTACGCAGGCATACAAGGCAGTAGTGAATGATGCAACAATATTTAAACTAGAGCTCCCTCTAAGACAAAAAGGGTGAGACATCTCATTATATACACATATCTTTTTACCTGTAGATCTGGGGTATATTTTACTTACTATGGATGTGGTTTGGATTATTTGTCCTTTATTTGCAGTGTGGGTCTGAAAACACAACCAGAGTCCAAATGTCCAGAGCTGCTGGCCAACTACTGTGATATGCTCCTTAGAAAGACTCCACTGAGCAAGAAACTCACCTCAGAGGAAATAGAGGCCAAGCTGAAGGAAGTGGTGAGTGTGTAGTTGGAGTGACCACTAAATATTTGTAGCAGAGTTATTTGCAAATGTTATTCTCGTCTCTGCTTACAACTGCCAAATCATATGCGATGTGTTAATTATTTCTTTTCATGTACTGATTACAGCTCTTGGTTCTAAAGTATGTTCAGAACAAAGATGTCTTCATGAGGTATCACAAAGCCCACTTGACGCGCAGGCTTATTCTTGACATTTCTGCTGACAGTGAGATTGAAGAGAACATGGTGGAGTGGCTCAGGGTCAGTGGGCTTGAAGGCACGCTTATAATTATCGATGAAAGACTTTTTCGTGAATCAAATTACTTGAGTGTGTGTGTGCAGGAGGTTGGTATGCCAGCAGATTACGTGAACAAGCTCGCAAGAATGTTTCAGGACATCAAAGTATCAGAAGACTTAAACCAGTCCTTCAAAGAAATGCATAAACACAACAAACTTGCATTACCAGGTCAGATATGGCTTTCTTATAATGCTTCTGAACTATTCTGTTGTACATTCAAACTAATTATTATTATTTATGTCTTGACACTACAGCCGACTCGGTCAATATAAAGATTTTGAATGCGGGGGCATGGTCTCGGAGTTCAGAGAAAGTGTTTGTATCGTTGCCCACCGAACTAGAAGATCTCATTCCTGAAGTCGAGGAGTTTTACAAGAAAAATCACAGCGGCAGAAAATTACACTGGCACCATCTCATGTCCAATGGCATTGTGAGTGACAGATTCAGCCCTTTGTATAACGCCATGCTCTAATTCCTATGAAAATAAGGAAGACCAAAAAACTTGCCCCTTTCAATGAAGACTAATTTGTTGTGTGTATGTTTTATAGGGTCATCAGTAAAAAAAAGAAGCAAATATGTCTTGAACATGGGGTGGGGGGGGGGTTAATTGGTCTATTTAAGGTAATTAAATATAGGTTTTAAGGGAAGAAAAAGAAAAATGAATGCAAAACGTTCTAGGTCTAATCCTAGTTGTCAAGTAATAAAATTAAACTATTTGCTAATAATACGTTCAGCATGTAGCATTCCAGAATGCTCTGATTTATTTGACATTAAAAAATGCACAAATTCATTAGTATTTGGATATCTCAAATGTTGAAAACACAAAGCGTTTCTTGCCTTGTCGTATTAATTTGAATACAGCAATCGTTCAAAATGGCAAGTAAAAAGTTTGCGTCATTGGTCATTACTGTCGGTCATTGAACATTTCGGTCAGGAAACATTTGTCAAAAAGTAAAAGCTACTTTTAGCTACTTGCATGTTACCGCTCAATTAATTTTAAGAATCCGCCGTTAAAATAAAAGTGCAATGTTGGATTTCACACTTGTCCTCTGTAAAGCTCTGTGAACCCATTACTGGCCACCTATCATTTTGACATTGATGAGCACAAATGTAACTTTTAAAACTCTTTGTCATCCTAACAACAAACAGAGCAGTATGTAATGGGGTGCAGCAGAACAGTATCATGAATATCAAATAATGGGGATGAACAATTTGACCATTCTAATTATTGAGTGGGACTTTACGGCCTAGGTAAAAAGCACTAAACTTTGATTTTCACAAGCTCCTCTACTGTGAATTGTGTTGCAGAGATTCTGTTTCAAATTTGACATTTTATAGGGGTCCGTCATGTCAAGGGAACAGGTCACGATTGCTCTCATCTCTTCTATCTCTAGATCACATTCAAGAATGAAGTTGGACAGTATGATTTAGAAGTCACGACATTCCAGTTAGCTGTGCTGTTCGCCTGGAACCAAAGGCCGAGAGAGAGGATCAGCTTTGAGAATCTGAAACTAGCCACGGAGCTTCCAGACGCCGAGCTGCGCCGGACCCTCTGGGTAACGGAGCCTTTATTTTGATAGCATTTCCCCAATTTGTGTTTAAAATAATTCACTGTTAGCTATGGGATGAACATGGTCTGATCTTGTGGAATGAAAATGAAGGGATCTGATATGATTTGACTTTTGGTTGCTGAATGCTGCCTAACTTTTGTTGTTTTTAAATGTGTAGTCTCTTGTAGCTTTCCCCAAACTAAAGCGTCAGGTGCTGTCATATGAACCTGTGGTGGGCTCTCCTAAAGACTTTGCGGAAGGCACTGTATTTTACATAAATCAAGAGTTTTCTTTAATGTAAGGACACTAATCACTTGTATTGATGATGAATGTTGAATAATTCAAATAATACTATAAAATGTGTGTTAATTGATTAAAAGCATAGAAAGTATATTTTAATCACATTGCATGCATTATCGTTTAAAAGTTTGGGATCAAAAATACAGTGAATATGACATTAAAATTAAAAACAAGTGTTTTCTACTATAATATATTTTAAAATGTAATATATTCCTGTCACGGCAAAGCTGAATTCCCTCAGCATCAGTGTCAGATGATCCTTCAGAAATCATTCTAATATGCCGCTCAAAAAACATTTCTTATTATCAGTCACAGTTGTGCTGCTTCATATTTTTGTAGAAATTTCAGGATTCTTTTATGAACATTTATTTAAACATAATGTAAAAAGTTAAAGTCTTTATAGTTATTTTTGATCAATTTACTGCACCCTTGCTGAATCTTACTGACCCCAAACTTTTGAACTATGTTTGATGGTATACACATAAAAAGTTATCTATTAATTACAAATATTGCTGGACTATTATGTTATTCTTTTAACTGCATGTTTTAACAGACCTCAGTTCAATGAAATGATCTCTTCTGCACAGAAAAAACTCAAAGGTCCAGAAAAGAGGGAAGATCAATTTGATTGGTCGATTACAACTCACCACAGAGAGAATGCGTGAGGAAGAAAATGAGGGCATAGTGCAACTTAGGATATTACGCACACAGGTATTGAAGTTATTGAAACTATCACTGCCACATTATCTATCTGTCTGTCTATTAAAATAAAAGTTGGATGTCTATAGAAGCATATGGGTAGCAATATTCAATTTAAAATGCAATATGTAAAATGGCAATACATTTCTGTATTTAAATGTACAGTTTCCATACCATATGTTCAACGTTTGGAGCAAAACAATCATTCAAATTCAAAAAATATAATTCATATTTGCTATTTCCTACATATATTTTAATGTTTTATAAGTTACAAAATGAAAATATATTACAAAAATTATTAGATATGTTTAACATGTTAATCATGTCATTATTTAAATGTTATTTTTCTTAATTGCATTTACATGAATTGCATTTTAATTCAATGTCCTGCAATGAATGTAGCAAAATTCAGTATGGATTAAAAAAAAAAATGCTTTCAGAGCCCATCACATCCCCACCCTGTCAATCATTACATCAAGGCAAGACCAGGTGTTGAAAACAAAAATACAGAAATGCATTGCCATTTTAAATTATATATTGCTACCCATGCTTCCATAGATGTGTGTATGTCATGCTAAACCCTATGTTGTGGGGGACCAAATGTCCCCCCAAAGATAGTAATACCTAAAATTGTTGACTTTGTAGAGACTTTTTTGGGTCCCCATAATGAAAACATCTTACTAAACTTGTCTAAATAAAATAAAATCATACTAAATTATGTTTTTTGAAAATGTCAAAAAATGCAGAATGTTTTCTATGATGGGTAGGGTTAGGGTCAGGGGTTAGTATACACAGTTTTTACTGTATACAATTATTATGTCTATGGAAATTCCTTTTAAAACATGGAAACCCAACGTGTGTATGTGTGTGTGTTAGATCATTTTAGAATAATTATGACTATTATATCTATGAAGTTAACCTAAACAGAAGTATGGGAATTATATAGGCATTTCATGAGGTGCATCCTTGGATGTTTTGAAGGAGTTCCTATGTTTTCCGAGCACTTGTTGGCTGCTTTTCTTTACCATGTGATCCAACGGGTTCATTTTGTGTATTTTTATGAAAATTTTTGTTTTGTAAGTATATTAATATGCAGGCAGTTTATACTTGTTTACTAAGCTCAATTCAAACATTTGAGCTTAAATCATGAGAAACATTTTAGTCCAGACATTTCTCAGATACTAAAGGAAACCTCATTTGTCACCAAACTCCACTTCTTCACTCTGTACAGGAGGCTATCATTCAGATTATGAAGATGAGGAAGAGGATCAGCAATGCCCAGCTTCAGACGGAGCTGGTAGAGATCCTAAAGAACATGTTTCTACCCCAGAAAAAGATGATCAAAGAGCAGATCGAGTGGCTGATAGAACACAAGTACATCAAAAGGGACGAGACGGACATTAACACGTTTATCTACATGGCGTAGCCAACCACGCCCAGTGCACTTGAGGACGTTTTTTTAGACACTAGCACTCCTTTGGAGGATTCCATATCTGATTTCAGCTCACTGCCCAGCCTGGCCTGCTGGGTGACTGACTAGATATCAACACACATCACGCTGAGAAATTGCTAACGAATCCCTGCCTTACTTCACAAATCTATGAAATGAATAAAAATGAACTTTGGAAGAAACAGAGGAGTAAAGTGAGCAGAATTCTGTTTATAGCTCATTTATATGCATCAGATACATTTCAGCGATCTTGGGCAACTTAAATGCGTCTTTTAATAATGTTTTGTCACTTTTGATGCCAACGCCCCAGGTGAAAATATGACTACATTCTGAAAAAAGCCATCCAGCTGTGTTTGTTTTGAGTTCACCACAAGTTTATCAACCTAGCTCTGAACATCCAATCAAATTCATTGCATTAGGAAAATGTAATGTTTAGGACAATTTTCTCTTTACTGATCAAATTATCGTCATAATTCACAGCATTGTATGTTATTGCAAATAATTACAGGCCTCAAGCGTCTTTTCCTCCTCAGTAGTTTTTACCCATCAGCTCTCAGTCTCTGCTTAGTTTGTCTCCCTAGTGGCAAGTTAGAAACGTGCACTGCCGCTGTCCATGGTGCTGACGGGATGGACAGTAGCTTCTGATTATAATACTGCAAGAATAGTATTATGTTGAGTCACACGCTAATGCTACTGAATAATGGCACTATTTCAACAAGAAAATGACATAATGCATCATCTCGCGCGTGTGTCTAAGCATACATTGGCGTCTACCCCTCCGCACATGCTCAGACTAGGAGTCCCCCCTCCGCTCGCAGGCCCCTCCCAGACACGCGTGAGAGAGTGATCTGGAGCTCGGAGAAGAGCCTCGGTTGCACGGGACCGCAAGAACGTCGCTGGATCCCGGGAGGACCGGAGAGAGAGACGCCACCGTGGGACTGGAGTTGTGCTCAGGTACTGGATTATTTCACAATCAGCGAGGCCGTGTTGGTCTATTACACTAGCAGTGTGTGACATCTGATCGAATTTGACACGGTTTAGAATGCGGGACTCTAATTATCCGTGCAAACGAGATGAGCGCGCTGATTTATGTTAATTCTGAGCGCGAGAGGTAAATCTTGCCACCTGACGGGACGCGTGCAACGGCGGGAAAAAATATTATCGTGCTCTTTATTTGATAGAGGTTCGTGGCTGTTCAAGCACAATTTGTCATGTGTTTAAGGTAGTGTGCGAACTGGAAGCCTACTGCTTCTGTTCGGTGTGTTCTGATAAAGGAGCCTAATTGTTGTTGAACAGGAAAGGAAATCACTTTCCGTGGCATGTTGTTCATTAGTTGTCCCCACGCCTTGCGTTTCTTAAGATAAGTTTGACCACCGGTCTGACAGGAGTGTGTGGTCCATAGAACAGTTAATGTAACAAAATCATCTTATGATATGTTTGGGTTTGAACTAATTAGATACTACACAACATTTGTCAATATCTTTTATATGAATTACATACATTTCATGACTATTACCTATTGCCATTAGCTGGTTGACCCGTCACCATGTTATAAAAATCTGCCTGGCTACCTCAAACTGGTATAACCAACTGATAGCTGCATGTTGCTGGTCCAGCTAATGATCATCTCAGACTGGCTAGAAAACCAACTGCCATGTTCCAAAATACCACAGAATCTTCAGTTGGGCTGTTAATAAATTTGACTAATTTACTTCTCTAACTAGTTCAGGTCTAACAGGGTGTTCATCAGTCTGGTCATTAGGTTAGCAAGCCACCATCTTACATAAACCACCATAAATGTGATTACTAATCAGTAGGTTTGTTTACCAGCTAATGATGATCATCTTAAGACTATAAAACACCCACAGTGTTACAAATAACCATCTAATGCTGCCTTCACATGCTATTGGAAATTTCATAATTCCCACTTAAGTAGTCCAAGCATGAAAACCATATATTTACAATGCTATCCAGGTTTCTGCAGATTCTGTAATTTTGGTCAACTGTAGGCTATTATTCACTGTGTATAAAATATACAATAGGCTTCAAATGAAACAAATAAATCATACTTTTTACAGCAGTAGTTCTCCCTGCCACCATGTTTGAAGTTTATGGCACGCCAATCTCAGGAATTTGGCTATCAAAATTATTTCCGAAACTTCCCAGTGGGAAACGTGACATCAGAGGCGTTCATGTGCAGTTTTTACCTAGGAAATTCACAATTACTATAGTTTCGAGTGCATGTGAAGACAGCATAACAACCACCAAATTGTATTTTCCAGCAGGGCTAGTACTCATTACAAGCTTACTAGTCAAATTAGTTACCTGTTTAATGAAAAGAGTCTTAATTAGATCTCAATGCACCATATTCATTAATCAAAACATCCGATAATATAAGAATAAATTGATGATGTTCTTCTGCGCTTTTTATGTGTATTTCTATTAAAACAGTACATAATTATTGTTGTTTGTGACACCATTATATTTGTGTAGAAATTATATTACCTAAAGTCATTCAATTTGTAATTAGTAACTAGATTGTATTTTACAAGTAACCCATCCAACACTTTCTGCAGTACATTTTGAACTGAGCATATTTTGCAATAGTGATGGATTCAGCAGTGCATGTTTTAGGCACAGTCTGAGTCATGGAGTGCTGGGGTAATTCTAGGTTTACTATATGGTTGGTGAGATGGCATAGTACATGTATTAATGAGGTGGCTGCAGTGACGCAGCTGGGATACCCTGAAATGGTGATTGTCGGAGACGGGAGGGGGTTTTCATCAAGCTCTTCGGTGCACTGTAACTCTGCCAAATATCCAGTGCAGTTTCCTCTCTAGTGCTCTCACTCGTTTTACCACTTACTTTAATCCAACAGTAGGACATTCAGTAGGTAGTGCACCATGTTGGCCTTGCTGTCCCGTGGGATTCATACAGTGCATTTTTTCAGGAACTCAATATTCCGGGTCTCAGTTTTTTTTCAAATTAAGCGAAATGCTTAATAGCGCAGAGACCACAAACCCCATCTTTCCACTACCCCGCTTATAAACTTTTATGAGCTGGAGGTGCATAAGTTGGGTGTAAGAGAGAGAGAGAGAAAAAAAGGCCTCTATCTGTCTGTCTTAGTTTAACAGTGCAAATTCGTAAAGCCAATATTGTGCTTCTGAACAGATGCATGATAATCACATACTGTTTTTGTTGCTTTGATCTCTCGGTTTTACAGTTCGGTACCCTGAAGTGTGAATTCCACTTGCAAGCATCAGCACTGCCTGCATGCTTCCTCTCATCAGGAGGTAGAGGAGAGACCGTTTGCTTGTGTGGTGGACATCTCACTGATGTCACGAGTCAGTCACGAGACAAGGCCAGGCACCATCTGCCATGCTGGCTGTCCAACTGCAGTGTTTTCATTTCCCCAGGTGCTCCAGTCAAGTGTACCTAACAGCGTTTCCTGTACCAAACCAGTCCCTACTCATGAACTCACAATTTCTCTGTTAAAAACTAAACTAAAGAGATGCTACAAAGCATTTGAAAGGAAATGTTAGGGTTCTGTGCAAGATGAGCTCGGCCAACTGTATTTGTGGCTTAGTGTTGATTTCCACAAAAATTGATAACCACATGTCCCTGTTTATTTATATATATATATATATATATATATATATATATATATATATATATATATATATTTAAAAAAAAACTAAAATCTGATTCATAATGAGGCTCTAACAATGGAAATCTTACAATGGAAATGATAAACGTTAAAATACTGTTACAAGTATAGCCGTGTTTCATAAACAATATATGTTAAATAGATAGTTCATCCAAAAATAAAAGCCCATTATTTACTCACCCTCAAGCCATCCCAGGTGTATATGACATTCTTCTTTCAGACAAATACAATCAGAGTTATATTAAAAAATGTCCTGGCTAATCCAAGCTTTATTATGGCAGTTGAATGGCAGCCCAAAATTTTAAGTCCAAAAACTGCATTTGATTTATAAACTTTAAAAAAAATTACCAACTTTACCAACCATTATAAACTTAATCCACACGGCTCTGGGGGTTAATAAAGGCCATCTGAAGTGAAGTGATGTGTTTGTGAAAGAAAAAATATCTTACTATCTGTACCATTCTATCATATTTAACAAGTTATAAAGTAATCTAGCTTCCGGCGTACCACCTTTGGTATTCAATTTTTGGAAAAAGCGTGACTTCATACGTTGTGTAAGCACTTTGAACTGCGAGAGGCGTTACACTTTCTGTGTAAATTGAATATGGAAGGCGGTCTGGCGGAAGCTAGACAGTTTACTTTATAAAGTTTTAAGTAAGGATATTTTTCTCACACAAAAGCATTGCTTCCAGAAGGCCTTTATTAAAGGGATAGTTCACCCAAAAATTAAAATGTGATTTTTATCTGCTTACCCGCAGTGCATCCAACATGTAGGTGTGTTTGTTTCTTCAGCAGAACACAAATGAAGATTTTTAACTCCAACCGTTGCAGTCTGCCAGTCATATAATCGTGTGAATGGGTAACAATTCTATGAGAGTAAAAAAAAACAAGCTTAGACAACATGCACAAAGAGCCCTGTGGCTCATATAATGACACATTGATGTCTTAAGACACAAAACGATCAGTTTGTGTGAGAAATCGAGCCGTATTTACATTTTTTTTTTTTTACCTCAAATACAACGCTATATCCAACAGCCTTCACCCGCTTCAGTTCCGGTAAGGTCAATAATACACGCACTGGATATACGAGCCAGAGCGTGAATAATGACCTTACCGGAAGTGTATTTGTATTTGAGTTAAAAAATTATATAAATATGGCTCGATTTCTCACACAAACTGTTTTTTTTTTGCTCTCATAGAATTGTTACCCATTGAAATGCATTATACGACTGGCCCACAACAACGGTTGGAATTAAAAATCTTCATTTGTGTTCTACTGAAGAAACAAAGACACCTACATGTTGGATGCACTGGGGGTAAGCAGATAAACATCACATTTTCATTTTTGGGTGAACTATCCCTTTAACCCACCAGAGCCATGTGGATTACTTTTATAATGGATGGATGCACTTTTTTGAACTTAAAATTTTGGGTTGCCCTTCACTGCCATTATAATACCTGGATTATCCAGGACATTTTTCTGATAACAAATCTGATAACTCATATAAACCTAGGATGGCTTCAGGGTTAGTAAATCATGTGGTAATTTAAATTTTTGGATGAACTATTCCTTTTTTAAAAATGTTGTGGGGGGGGAAAGCACATTTAATCTTTTCTTTGTACAGTTACACAGATTTTACATCTTTCAAAAAACATGATCATAAACCCTAAACTCAGACTGCAAAAAGAGTACGATCATGCAAGTTTGCACTACAGAACATCAGGACGATCAGGCCTTTCCTTACAGAGCCTGCAACACAACTTATCGTCCAGGTTCTTGTCATTTCTAGGCTGGACTATTCTAATGCTCTTCTGGCTGGACGTCCAACCTCTGCAAATGATTCCAAACGCAGTAGCACGTCTTATCTTCAATGAGCCCAAGTGAGCCCATGTCACACCTTTGTGTGTCTCTCTGCGTTTGCAAGCTCGCATCGAGTTCAGGACGTCGTCGCTTGCCTACAGGACAGCCACGGGCTCTGCACCCTCCTACCTTCACTCTCGTGAGTCTATGTGCCCTCAAGGAGCCTCCGGTCTATAAAGTGAGCGACGCCTCATTGTTCCCTCACAGAGAGGCACAAAATCCCTCTCAAGGCATTTTCATTCTCTGTTCCTTGCTGGTGGAATGATCTTCCCAACCACTTTCAGACAGTCAAATCCATTATTTTCAAAGAAACAGCTGAAAACTCATCTATTCGGTGAGCAATTAAAATAATAATATATTATCCTCTAAGCTTTCACTATTTTTTCCTCTCACTTTTCCTTAGTCCCTCATGTTCTAGCTTGTACTAACTTGAAGCATGACTGAAACGTTGTATTACTGGTACTTCTCATGTTTATTGCCTTCTTAAGATGAATTGCTTGTTGCATAACATTGGATAAAGCGTCTGCTAAATGTAAATGTAACCATAAAAAAATATACAGCTTAACATCTCAAATAATACGTTTAAACAATAGATTTCATTTAATAAAATTCATGTTGCTCAGTGTAACATCGCTTTGTAACTTTACATTTTACAGTTTTCTTTAATAAAATGTAAAAATTATTTGTGCTAAACTGTGTTTTTTTGTACATTTTGATTTAAATGTATTTTTATATTTAAATGTTTCTTTTTTATTAATTCATGTGCTTTCGTCATTTTTGTTTGTTTTAAATTCTTCAAATTATATATATTTTTAATTTTCAAATACAGTATTTATATAAATATAATATTTTCTAACATTATACATGTCTTTACTGTTACTTTTGATAAATTTAACGCACCCTTGCTCAATAAATGTATTCATTTCTTAAGTTCTTTCCGCAAAAAACAAAAATTAAGCAAAAATACTTACCTACCCAAAACCTTTGAACGGTAATGCAATGTTACAAATGCTTTGTATTTCAGTTGTTCTTGAACTTTTTCTATTCATCAAACAATCCTAAAAAAAAATGTTTTAACATTTTCAACATTGATAAAAATCAAATATGTTTCTCGAGCAGCAAATCATCATATTAGAATGATTTCTGAAGGATCATGTGACACTGAAGACAAGAGTAATGATGCTGAAAATTCAGCTTTGCAATCAAAGAAATAAACTACATTTTAAAGTATATTCAAATAGAAAACATAGAAGTTATTTTACATTATAATACAATTTTACAATATTACTGTTTTTTGTATTTTTAATAAAATAAATGCAGCCTTGGTGAGCATAAGAGACTTAAATGGCAGTGTAAAAAAAAAAAAGGTTGTTTCATAGATTTAGTTAATAACAACAGTGTTGGTAATCAACATTTTGCTTCAAATTCACAGCATGTATGTCATTTTTAATCCAGCATATTCCTTTAATGAACATAATTTATCTTATTTTTATAACATCCAAATATGATGTCATTATTATCATCACTAATTAACGAGATCATCAAGATATGGAAAAGTCTTCATCCTACATTTGGTAACTTGATATTGCGTGACCATATAATGGAGCTGTAATCATCCAAAGACATAGTCTACGTTTTCACTGCAGAGCTGCTTAAAGTGGAAATGTGACTGTAAAATGACATAAGCCAAAGTTTTCTGTCATTAGTGCTGAGAAAATGGGCAGAAAGCTGAAGACATAATTAATCTTCCTGAAGGTCTGAGAGTGGAGATGAATAATTCACAGCAGCTCGGCTCTCGACACTAGCCTCTGAGAGAGCTGTGATTGACAGACTGCCCATGCATTTCTGACAGGTCGTCGCAAATGTGCAGAAAAATGGACGGAAGGATCCTTTTCTGGATATTTGAACTGATATGGCGTGTTGTCTCTGGATAAGATGTTCTCTAGTTTCGCTCGTCTGAACTACTTTCAAACTCTTGAATAGCTCTTATAGGCTCACTCAGTCAAAAAAAGGTATTCCCCAGTCAGTGGAAGAGGGGTGCTAATCCGACACACTCATCCCAGTAGGTATCGCTTTTACTCTACTAGTCTCTGAGATAGACACAACTCTGTAAGGATATATATGTTCCAGTGCAACCTGGATTTAAAGCAAAGTGCCACAGCAACTCCTGGTCACAGTGACATGTTGTTCTGCAGGTACAGTTCCTGCCGTGTAACATCACCTCCTCTTGCCAAACATAGTAATTGTGTAGATTGTTGAGACGAGAGGGACGTGTTCCTTCAAATCAATCTCTAAAAAGCAGCTTCATTGTCATCGT
The DNA here is from genome assembly GCF_024679245.1 of Pseudorasbora parva. Taxonomy (NCBI): domain Eukaryota; kingdom Metazoa; phylum Chordata; class Actinopteri; order Cypriniformes; family Gobionidae; genus Pseudorasbora; species Pseudorasbora parva. The sequence continues at coordinate 20,495,505 of NC_090189.1, forward strand.
ATATCTTTTGTGTGTCAAGTCTAATTGCGTTTTCAGATCCTCTCAGTCTCATGGAGTCTGGCCAGGTGCACACTTATGACTTTGTTTGGTCCACAATTCAGCTTATTCTGGTCCAGAACTGCCCACTTAGACATCTGACCAACATGGAAAGTGATCAAATAGAGTTAGTTTTATTTAATTTGGCATTTAGGGTTTACAGTACTGTTCAAACGTGTGGGGTTGGTAAGATTGTTTTATGTTTTTTGAAAGAATATGTTTTTGGTGATTCTTTATTTGATCAAAAATACATTAAAAACAGTAATATTCTGAGATATTATTACAATTTAAAATAACTATTTTCTATTTAAAATGTGTTTTAAAATGTTATGTATTCCTGTGGTGGTAAAGCTGCATTTTCAGCATCATTACTCCAGTCTTAAGTGTCACATGATCCTTCAGAAATCATTCCTATATGCTGATTTGCTGCTCAAGAGACACTTATGGTTATTATCAATATTGATAACAGTCCTTTGATGAATAGAACATTTAAAAAACTTTAATATGTGTTCCTTGCTGAATAAATGTAATAATTTCTTGCACAACAAATTTGTACTGACCCCAAACTTTTGAGCAGTAGTGTATAAAATAAGATACTTTAGATAAGATTAGACCAGCATGGAAAAATGTATTCAAATAATTACCTAGTTTTTGCATGAAACTCTATATGCAATCTAAATTGCATCAGTGGCCAATGAGCTGTGGATCAACATTCAAACAAATACCGGTAGTATTACTTTTCAGAAACCCTCCACCTTCCCCAGCTCCACCTGTATAGATCTGCTGGGGGTTAAGGGAGTAGTTCACTTAAAAATGAAAATTATCCCATGATTTACTCACCCTCAAGCCATCCTAGGTGTATATGACTTTCTTCTTTCTAATGAACACACTCATAGTTATATTAATACATATCCCGACACTTCCAAGCTTTATAATTGTAGTGATGGGGTCTATTGATTTTGAACCTCAGAAAAGCACACCCATCCATCTTTACCGTTCTCTACACAGCTCCATTGTTAATAAAGGCCTCCTGAAGCTAATCGATGGGGTTTTGTAAGAAAAATATCTATAGTTAAAACTTTTTAAAGTAAACCATTTACACCAAACCACCTCCCAATATTCAACTTAAAGCGTTAGTTCATCCAAAAATGAAAATTCTATTATTAATTACCTACCCTAATGTCGTTCGACACCCGTAAGACCCTTGTTCATCTTCAGAACACATATGAAGATATTTGTGTTGAAATCCGATGGCTCAGAAAGGCCTCCATTGACACCAATGTCATTTCCTCTCTCAAGACCCATAAAAGGCACTAAAGACGTTGTTAAAAGTCCATTTCACTACAGTGGCTGTAAAATCATTTTATGAAACAACGAGAAAAGTTTCTGTGCGCAAAAAAAACGAAATAACGACTTATATAGTGATGGGCCGATTTCAAAACAAAGCTTTGAACCGTTAAGCATCAGCGTATTAATTTATGATTCAGATCGCTTGTCAAGCCGCCAAATTGCTGAAATCATGTGACCTTGGCGATCAGAAAACTGCCGCAACATATCACTAGGACGTAGCATAAGCGTTTTAAACCATAAAAGGCGCTACACTTTCTGTGTAAGTTGAATACAGAAGACAATCTGGTGGAATCTAGATAGTTATAGTTTTAAATATGGATATTTTTCTTACAAAACCCCATCGATTCCTTTAATTCATGTATGTTACATGTCTAACATGCATGTCACACAGCATGTCTTCCATGCATAAAGCAATTTCTGTGAATGTAACTGCAGTAACAATTCTCGGTACTTGCTCTTTTGCAGCAGCATAACAGATCTATTCCGCCCAGAACATTAGGTAAAGGAAGTATATGTAAGAATGTGCCCAAAACTGGTAGTGCAATCCCTTTCAAATAACTGTAGGGCAGTGTATCCCCTCCCCCCCTCACCCCTGACTCGAGGTTGCCAGATCCAGCAGGAACATTTGTAGCTGCAGCTGTGGTAACTAGAGCAGATTTGGCAACCCGGATGCCGAAACACTACTGCCTTTGTGATTGGTCGATAGGTGGAGGGTGGAGCTTCAGGCCAAAACACAACATGTCAACATCAGTTGAGGGCTGCAACAACAACTTTTAAATGACAATATCCTGGCCGGACTACTGTCAGTGATAGAAGTATTTGAAATTAACATGATTTCTTAATGTCTAGTGACATATCAGGGCCATTCTATGATTTAATTGAAATTTCTTACATACAGTTCCTTTAACATTGCCATATTCATTACCATTCCAATATATCTATAACCATACCAATCTCCAGACAGTTGTCATGAGAGAATGACATGATGGTCAACTTAAAAAAGGTGTAGACTTGTGCTTGTGAATATCTAGTTAGCTTTATTGTCTCAAACTAAATATTGGATGCTGCTAAGCTGTCAAACATTTCCAACCTACTAAAACATGTTCTTTCATACTTCCAGGAAGAGCATAAAGTCACCCAAATATTCTAGAACTGAAGATTTCAGTTATTTTGTACTGTTTTTGTAAGCGATATGCAACCGACGGACAATTAACAGACACCAACCTAGAAAGTCATGAATGCGATATTCACAAATGTTCCTGAAAAAGAAGGTGATGAGATCTTAACAGCAACCTTATGCTGTGTCTGCACTGCATCTGTCTTACATTGGCATTTCTTTCTCTTTGTGTCCCTCTGTAGGCTGAAAGATGTTCTCCTCTGTGAAGGCCTTTGAGGGGCAGCATTACTCCACCCTCAAGAGGCAGTGTCTGCAGAGTGGAGCGCTGTTTGAGGACCCGCTGTTTCCGGCCATAGACAACTCTCTCTTCTACCTGGGTAACAGGATTGGCCGTGTGCACTGGAAAAGACCCGGGGTCAGTGCTTAGAATGCACGGTTTACATTTGCAATTATTCATTTAGCCGATAGCAAAGTGAATGAGATAAACAGGAGGGCTGAATTGCTTGTGATTTCCATGATCCCAAGAGGTTCTTTAGCAGATTCCAGGTTAAAAAAAGATTAATTTAGCTTTGTCAGACCTTTAAAACAGACCCTTGAAAATTAACACATTCAGTTCCTTTTAAAGTAAATCCACTTACATTTGCATTATATTTATGCATGCTTGTACCATATTTTGTTTTCCCTGTTAATCAAACTTGGGAGATTAGCGTTCCTTGCGCTAATTGTCTGCTGTTTCAGCTACAGGAATTATAAAACATACAAGCTCTATATTCTTATTACTTTTTTATTATATTTTTATCTAGAAATTATGCATTAAATGAATCAAACATGAAAGAAAATATATTTATAATGTTAAAAACATTATTCTGTTATTTTGAACGCTCGTCATCAAAGAACCTTAAAAAAATATTTCATTATTTCAACCAAAAAAATATTAAGCAGCTCAACTGTTTTCAACATTGATACTAATAATACATCTTTCTAAAACACCGAAAGAGTATATAAGAATGATTTCTGAAGGATCATGTAACACTGAATAAATTAATCACAGGAATAAATTACGTTTTAAAATATGTAGAAAACATTTATTACAATATTACTGTTTATACTATATTTTTGATCAAATAAATGCAGCCTTTGTATATAACATGAACATGAAACAATCGTATTCTGACCCCAACCCTGAATAACTGTGTAAGACAAAAATGTAGATAAACATGCAAATACTGTATAAATGTTGCTTAAATGACAAAAAAAATTGCTTATAAATTTCCATACATTTCATTAAATGTAGGTTATGTTCTTTAGTGTTCATAAGCATGCTATATTTCCTTTAGTCTTTTTCTTATGGTCTACATGCTCAGCAGGATGCTAAGAAATTTAAAATCACAGCACAGATGTGCTAAATTTAGGATTCTGCTTGTTATCGTGAAATATATATGCTGATCACTAACATATAGTTGGTAATCCATCATTAGTATAATCAATAATCTGTGTTAGTCAAGCCAAGGCATAAGAAAAGGTCAGCCTGAGGCTTTCATCCATAATGGAGGTCTATCATCCATCACCGGTTGACACAAAATTCCAAAACTAAATTACAGGTTTTGTTTTGTTTTGGACTTTTTTTTTCTGAGAATTGTTAGACGGGGTTGGTTTTGAGACAGCATGTCAATGTTAGTTCACAAGGACACATTAGATCTGTAAAACCTCATTGGCTGTGTGGAAATCCTTAACAGGCTTCTTGAAGCATCGTGATGGTTTTCCTGTGCTTCATTACTGGGTTAATGATACATTGCAGCTTACTAAAAACGATCTGTAACATTTTGAATCCCAGAGATGCTGGGAATGTTATACTCCCCCCCTCTGCGCCTGTCTTGCCCAGGGGCATGCTAAGTGTCAAGACTGTCCAAGTCAATTATCCCTTTCTCTCACTCACACACTCCTGGAACGATGCCCGACCCAGAATCTCATTCTCACTTATGCTCGCTCAAACACACCAGTGAAGTGCTCCAGTCCGGGGTGTCTGAATTGCACCCATAGCAGCTTCTGATTATTATTTGAACATTAATTACTCACCCTCATGTCGTTCCAAACCCATAAGGAACACAAATTAAGGTAGTAATTTGAATCACTTTCAAGGTAGTAAAGAGATCATTAAAATAGTTCATGTGACTACAGTGATTTAACCTTAATGTTTTACTCTCTTACGCTATTCATGTTGTTAGGCGATTCACACTGTGCAGTGCTTCCTAGTTCTATGGCAGAATGCTGGCTCACTATTGGTTGAGCACCACATGCATGCATTGTGGTGCTTATGTGAATCACGTAGGAGAATGTCATGGAGGAGAAGAGATTGTTGAATAAAGTTGTTATATTTGTTTGTTTTTTTGCGCACAAAAAGTGTTTTTGTCACTTCATAAAATTAAGGATGAGCCATTGGAGTCACATGGACTATTACAATTTTTTAATACCTTTTTGGACCTTGAAAGTGTTACATTTTGTGTGATTTTTGCAGTAAAATATCCCAAAACCAGCAGGCCAGTATTATATATTTGTTCATTTGAGTTCTTACAATATGCCAAATGTTTCTAACTATTTGTACATTTTAAGAAAATAAATATATTTTAACCAAGGAACCAGGACATCTGCGGGAGTCGCCTGTCAATTGCGTCATATCTGCGTTACCCTCGGTTTATGGTTTTATTTGGCAGAAACGCTTTACTCTTAGCAGTGTACAACAAGTCTCGCAGCAGCCTCTGAGCGAACACACAGAGCAACGTCATAACATAATTTTAAACTCACTTAAATGTGTGTCTAATATGATAAACAGAGCTGCGTTACCTCATACTCATGACCGGAAATGGCGCCGGCTACTATGTCCCGTCATAATAAAAGTCTCGCTGCTCTTGAGGCGTGTGTTGCAACAGTCGCTCCAGCGGCCTTGCTCACCTCCCACAACTGCTCTGTTTCATACTACAGTAACATTAATAACTGCATCAATGAACATGATTTCTGCCCGAGTCCTATCCTGATTCATTCCCACCGGCTGGGAGGTGAAGAACACATGTCCCAAGATTCTGAGCTCAAACTTGGCGTCATCAAACTACGGCTTTGTTTTGAATACACGCCCTCTAGCGGATGGAAAAGTTACATAGTGTAGCTTTAATTAAATGTTAGTTAACCCAAAAAAGACAATTCTGTCATTAATAACTCAGGGTGAGTTATATAAAAAATACTGGAAAATTAATAATATTGTGAAATATTATTACAATTAAAAATAACTGTTTTCTATTTTTATATGTTTTTACATTTTATTCTTGTGATGGCAAAGATGAATTTCCACAGCTTCAGTGTCACGTGATCCTTCAGAAATCACTCTAATAGGCTGTTATGATGCTTAAGAAACATTTCTTAAAGGAACATTCTGACATTTTGAGACTTTAGCTTATTCGACGTATCCCCTAGAGTTAGATAAGTCCATACATACCATTTTTGTGGTATGTATGGACTTACATACCACAAATGTAATATGTAAGTCCATACATACCACAAAATGATATTGTATGGACCATTGGAAAATGTTGGCATTATTTTGTCACTTATTGAGCAGTAGGCTAGATGGAACCATTTACCTCCTGTCTTTGTGCTAAGCTAGGCTAGCGGTGGATGCGTCAGACAGAGTCATGGCACGGAGATGAGAATGGTTTGTATGGACCTATCTAACTGTGGATACGCTGAATAAGCTAAAGCCCCAAAAAGTCGTCATGTTCCTTTAATATTATCAATTTCGAAAGTAGTTGTGCTGCTTAATAGTTTTGTTGAATACATGCTACATGTTTTAAGGATTCTTTGATTAAGACAAAGTTCAAAAGAACAGCATTTATGTGAGGAAAAAAAAGGTATTTACTTTCACTTTCAATCCATTTATACATTATTGTTAAATAAAAGTATTAAAAAAAATTCAAATCATACTGACCCCACACTTCTGAACAGTAGAAAGAATGCTTAGATACTTTGCTAAACGAATAGCTATTTTGATTCACAGAGAACGCAAGTAACATTTTTATATATATATAAAAAAACAAACATTTTTCTTTGGAATTAAATGTGTCTATGAAAGAACATGTATCAAGAAAGTGAATGGTGCTAAATTTGATTCCATGTTGACTTTAAATCACTCCACATCAAGGAGGAGTGTAATGATTTTGCACGTTGACATGTTGTTTGTTGTCCCTGAACTATACAAATGAAATTCTCCTTACTCTATCCATGTTTGACGTGAATGAAGACATTACCACAAATCACTGTGAATGAGTAAATGGCATTAGGAGCTTTAATGCAGTTCTCCGCAGCTGCTTCATATTTCACTGTCTTTTCCCCCTTGGGTCCTCGATCACGCTTTTTTAACCACTTACCATTCCTCACTCCCACCCGCATCCTATTCTACTTTCCCTCCTGCCATTTCTTGTCACCTCCACTCTCCAAAGAGAAGAAAGACTATATTTTATGAGTTGAAGCTAGTGGACTAGGGGATAGACGGTCATTTATCCAAACTCTGGGCTCACTGGTGTCTGAGGTTGTGTTCGTTGATTCTGTGATTGGTCTGGCAGTTTGATCTGTCTTATATTTCAAAGCTGGCCAAGCAGACTCAGTATGACTCATATTAGTGTGTGAACTCTCAATACATGAGATAATGTGAAAGAAGCGGGTACACACATAACACTCCGAGCCGCAGGAGAGAGTTGCCCCTTGGATGCCATTTTGGTCTGTGATTAAAAAGTGTGTGTGTTTTTGCAGAGGTGGCTGGAGTGCTGAGCTATAACACAAATGACCTTGCACTCGAATCAGTCCGCTCACCCATCCTCTTAACACACACACACACATGCATACACACACGCGCGCACACACACACACACACACACACTCCATAATAGCTACCAACCCACAGATGTACCACTGAAAACCCTCCTCTGAAGAGAGCATTTATTTTACGCACAAACAATATCTTTTCTTTCTCTCTGTCAGTGTCTTTGTCTCAGGGTCCTTTGTTCTGTGAGTGAACAGGGGAAACAGTGGACTTGTGAAGGACTTTTAGAAATTATGTCAATTTTCAGGCTTTTTAGCTGTGAAGGTAATAACAAAAATCTCAAAGACTAAATGTTTGTCAAATAAAAGATGATGTATTGCATGCTGGAGACAAATGGTTCTGTCTCTGCCCCTGTGACAAGATAGGCCTATTAAGGTTTTCTATAGTTTAGCCTGACTGGAGGTAACCCAGACTTAACCCAATAAAATATGTGTTGTATGGTATAAAAACCATTACGTCTATGGTGAGTCCCCAGAAAGATAACGCACCAGACGTGTGTGTGTGTGCGCGCGCGCGTGCGTGCGTGCGTGCGTGCGTGCGTGCGTGCGTGCGTGCGTGCGCGTGTGTGTGTGTGTGTGTGTGTGTGTGTGTGTGTAAAGGTGCACTTAGGGCACATCCAAATCCACTTTTGCTAGCCAGGCGCATGGTCCACAATGGTTGTTCCTAGGCTCTTAATGAGTCATGGATGTGTTTTAGGCGTAAGGTGTAATAAGCCACTCTCATCCCACATTCCCTTTAAAAGCAAGTTATTGCTTTTTTACATAGCGATAACTTAAATAGCGGATTCACTATTTACAAGGCAGAATTTGCAAGAGGAAAGAACGAGCGCTTATGCAGAGAGCAATTCTTTTATTTGTAATATTTAAAAATGTTTGTGTGCTTTTGCGCATCCTTGTGTGTGTGCAATAAGCAGAGTGTATGCACGTCGTTGTGTACCACCTATAGGAACATATATTACTAATGCATCCTTTAAATAACACAAAAGATTATGCACTATTGACTTTAGACTAGTCGTATTCAGTTGCCTCAAAGTAGCAAAAAACTATTTGCCTGAACACACCTCGTTTTCAGAACCTTGGGCGAACAGATGGGCATGAGTGCATTTGTTATTTAAACATTGACGCTGTTAATTTCATTAACATTTATGCAGCCTATGATGGCATTAGCTTAGCAACATGCGAATGCCAGAGTGAACGGCTGTACTGCCTATCATGTAAACAGTCTAAATATGTAATATCTTGTTTTATACGGTTTATTTCCATTTGGATGCCACCTTAGTAAATAGTTGTCTTTGTCTAGAGATCAGACAGCAAGGTAGCTCGATTGATTTTCAGCTCGAAAAAAACCTTTGCTCAATGCTTTTTTTCTTATAACTGTCTGGGGTTTTTTTCTTTCACTCAACCCCACACACAACTGACATTTATTAGACAAGTGTTTTATTGATTAATCTGAAGTCAGAGCACTTTTGAAGGTTGTTGATTAAATAGCAGAATTCTAAAGAACTGTCAGATAAGGGGAAGGCAGCAATTAATCAAGTTATAGTGGATTGATATTTAATCAGATCAATGAAATCCAAAATGACCTACTGTAGCATTGCTCTTAGAGGGACGACAGCGGCTCGAACCAACTTGCCGCACAAAACCGAATTTGTATTCCTATATGTTTGAATCAAACTTTGACTGAATAACATTCTGGAATGAATGACAGAGTGGTAATATTAGAGGGTCTGATGGAAAATCAGTCATGCACTGTGGGAGTATCATGCTTTATATGCAGGCCACAAACAAAAACAGTTTTAGTGTCGAACGTCCGGGTTTCTTGGCTCTGGAATAGAGAAGTGTGTCTACCGTGTGCTGTGTGTGTGTGTTTTGCCTCATCAATTTGACATCATTGCACTTCGTTCTCACACACCATGGGGGCATGATGAAATGTCTCATCTCTAGTGGTTTTTCGTAAGTTGTTGAGGGGGTGAGAGAGGCCAGCCGCTAAAAGAATGAAATGTGTCGAGTGCTGGGCTGGATGTGTGCCGGCCGGGTAGCGAGGAGAGTCCTCGCCTGCTGAGCTGTGGAAATGATTTCCGATAGCACAATGTGAAAGACAAATGAGTGTTGTGAGAGTGAGAACTTGGACTGTGAGAACATGTATTTTATACCTTCAACAGAACCAGCATGGGTGTCATGCTTATATGGATTTTCAGGGGATCCTGGCTCAATTGACAACTGGAAAAAAAAACACTTTTTTTTAGTAATTCTTAAAATATAAATGTATTCTTAAAGGCTTTTATTTAATTTTTTTATTTGAACTTGATATTGATTCTTAAAATTGATTTATGATTTATGATTTATTCTGATTCCTAAACAAATTACTATTTTAAGCCAGTCATTTTAAAAAGACTCATGACTCAGGAATTAAAGTGTCACATTTACCTTTGTATGGGACAAATTCATTCATTTCAAAAGGAATCAAAGCAACCTGGAGTAAATGTAGATTTCACATCAGAGTGAAGTGCTTTTGTTGTGTGTCTGTTTTTATTTTATTTTATTTTTTACTTTTAACACTCAAATTTGCTGTGTTTTTCCATATAAAGCTGCTTGGTTTGAAAGTGACCTCAGAGGAAGCTGTGCTTTGTGCATCACTACACTAGTATTGACAATGGACCAATCTAATTTTCACTTATGTGACAGCACCTTTACAAAATGAATCCGTTATACTTCCAGTGATATATATTTGAATTAAGGCGGTCAAGCGATTAAAATGCCTCTTGTAATTAATTACTTGATGTGCCCATTTTTATTTTATCGCAAATTAATTGCACATCAAATTTGTCAGGGAAATTACCCCCAAAAAAATATTTTAAACTCATTATTGTTTTAAATGAGAAAAAAACATCATTAATTTATTAATTCATTCATTCAATTCTCATTTCAAATGGCTGAAAATGTCTCTCTTTATGAATGGGCCATTGAATCGTTGGTTCACCCGATTCAAAACGTGGAATTATTAATTCAATATATACGCTATATTCAGTGCCAAAAGTTTTAGGTCTGCCTTTACATGCACATGAACTTTAATGACATCCCAACTTGCTCATCCATGTCTTGATGGACCTTGCTTTGTGCACTGGTCATGTTGGAACAGGAAGGGGCCATGCCCAAACTGTTATCACGAAGTTGAGAGCATGAAATTGTCCAAAATGTCTTGATAAGCTGTAGCATTAAGAGTTCCATTCACTGGAACAAAGGGGCCAAGCCCAATCCCTGAAAAACAACCCCACACCATAATCCTACACAACACCAAACTTTACACTTGGCACAATGTAGTCGGGCAAGTACCATTCTCCTGGCAACAGCCAAACCCAGACTCATCCATCAGATTGCCAGACAGAGAAGCGTGATTCTTCACCGAAGAGAACACATCCAGTGTCCTTTTAAAAGGCATAACCATTTTTAGGTGCTTATTAAAGCATTTAGTCTTATACCTTAGCTCATTTATGGCAGCTCCTCTGAGAGAGATTCAAAATATGCTATAGCCTGTGAGTTGCTACGTTTCCCTAAGCTGCTGCCACTGTGCTCAGTGTATGTCAGCTGTTTAAAGGGACCCAGACCTTTACTTTAGGTCATTTCAAATCTCACCCCCTCCCCGTTGTTTCTGGGCTATGTGTCCCGGTGGTTGTGACGAGGCCGGTGCAGAGGTGTGCTAGATGCTGTCAGAGCAAAAGAGAGGCATTTGATTTATAACAGCTTCAGTGCTGCACTACTTCACCTACATTCATAACTTTTATTAATTAATTAAAGAACCTGTGCCCTGCTTCCATATTCAACACTTTTGCAAGTGTTTTTTGTGTTTTCCCCTCTTTTCATAAATTAAAATATACTATATTTTGGTATGTACAATGTTTTAGACATGGGGCCAGATTTACTAACTGCTTGCACCAACGCAAATCCTCCTCTGGTGTAAAAAAAATACGGTCAGGATTTACTAAAGACATGCAGTGAAAAACTGGCACTAAAAAGGCATGGACAGGTTTATTTTTGCAGCTGACCTTATTGCATATGCATTCGTAGGATTTTCCTTTTCAGACGCAACATTTATGGAAGGAGAGTATTTAAATTATTCTTGCAAAGTGATTTTCTAAGGTTTGCGCTAGTCAATTTAATAGTATTTGCGCCATTATGTAATGCCAAAAAAAGTATGTCCTAAACCTGATGCATGTCCTAAATTTGTGCTGCTCATGGTAGATTGCATTGGTCCTTATGGCCCGGCTGTGTCTGTGTTCTTTAATTTACGCGTCGTCAGTAGACCACACACAGAAAATGTTCACGCTTTTTTGGCTTTGTGCTCTCACGCTAATTTCTCCTGTTTAATAAATCTGGCCCATGGTCTTTGCATGCATTGTATTTTTTATAATACATCTTATTTTACCCTATGTGCATGTTTGCTATTCACACTATGCTTTTTGTTGTTGCTCTCTCTCTCTCTCTCTCTCTCTCTCTCTCTCTCTCTCTCTCTCTCTCTCTCTCTCTCTCTCTCTCTCTCTCTCTCTCTCTCTCTCTGTCTTTTTCTCCATCAGGAGCTGTGCAATGATCCTCACTTGTTTGTGGATGGGATCAGCGCCCATGATCTGCACCAAGGACAGCTGGGAAACTGCTGGTTTGTGGCGGCCTGCACTAGCTTGGCTTCCCGAGAGTCTCTGTGGCAGAAAGTAAGTCAGTGGAGTGTGTAAACATGTGTATATCCTTTATGTAATGTTCCCTCTAAGCTGCAACAGTGCTCCCGTGCAGATGGAAAACATAGAGATACCAACATTTAGGAAAAAGCTAGAGAGTTCTTGAATCTGAGTTAAATGAAGGAACAGAGTCCATCTTAAAGGGTTAGTTCACCAAAAAATGAAATTTATGTCATTAATGACTCACCCTAATGTCGTTCCACACCCGTAAGACCTCCGTTCATCTTCAGAACACAGTTTAAGATATTTTATATTTAGTCCGAGAGATTCTGTCTCTCCATTGAAAACGTATCCACAGTATACTGTCCCTTTCCATAAGGTCCAGAAAGTTAATAAAACATCATCAAAGTTGTCCATATGTGACATCTATGGGTTAGTTAGAATCTCTTGAAACATTGAAAATACATTTTGGTCCCAAAATAACAAAAAATACGACTTTATTCAGCATTGTCTTCACTTCCATGTTTGTTTTCAATCCGCGTTCGTGACGTGTTATCTGGTGTGTGCAAGCTTCGTTTATAGTCTGAGGGAGACTGCAGTGAAATGAGAGAATGAGAAAGCGCAGCTGGTATCTTGTATCCTACGCAAAATATGAATTGGAAGCGTTTCAGATATTTCAGTATCGAAATCGATAGTTTTGACAACACTACATTGCACTTAGTTTACTATTTCAGATGCCTTTTTAAAAGACTACAACTGAAAAATGTATATATTATTTATAAAATTCAATCCGCCAAAGAGACTAGTAGGACTGACTGCGTTACACTCCAATGCTGAAACCCACGGGGGTTGGTGGGTGTTAATGTCAAGCCTTGTTTGTCAGAATATCTATATGTTATCTTATATATTGAGTGTGTTAAGATATCAGGATTAGCAAAACAGTCTCCCTGGACTCTATTAGCGACTATAAGTGACAGGCTGCCATAGGAGCTGTGTGCTCTATTAGGAACCATTACCTGGCGATGGTTAAACAGGGGGGAGATCTCACTTTGGCTTCATTAATGTACACACACACAAACCTTGAAATCCCAGCCGGTAGTACTTCAGTTTCTTTTTGTAGCTTTGGTGGTGGTAGACAGATAAATTGTGTTAATTAGTAATAAATGTTAAGTTTCAGTCTCCCTGCGTCCACCCCAGGGTGTGAGGTGTTTTCTTCTGCATGGGGAAACATTTCCTCTCCCCTAGAAACACACAGCTCCATGAAGGAGATGACTTATGGGGCTTTCCCATGTGACTCCTCTCCCCTGCCCTGTCATTTGTTTTCCTGACAGGGTTGGGCATTGATAAATGAGGGTGTGAGTGTGATACTATCTATGCCCCGTGTCTTTGCAGCAACCTTTTATCCCACCCAATCACATGCACTCATAACGGATATATACTCAAGGGCAGTGGTTCACAACCAGAGGGCTTTAGCAAACTTCCAAGGAGGTCTCACTGACCTAAAATAATTGAAAACAAGACCAAAAATAAGCATTTAAATTAGAGCTGTCAAACGATGTAAAAATATTTGATCGTGATTAATCGTATATGGTCATGAGTTAACTCGCGATTAATCACAATTTAATCGCACATTTTTATCAGTTCTAAATGTACCTTAAATTTATGTTTTTAAGTTTTTAATACTCTAATCAACATGGGTATTGACAAATATGCATGCTTTATGCAAATGTACGTTTATTATTAGTGAAACCATACTCAGAGCATGAAGACTAGACATGTATCAAAAGTCACAGATGTTTTTCAAAGAACTAATTCATGTCTCTTAAGCCTAAGCTTAAAAATTCAGAATAAGCAGTGATTTCTCTCATTTTAAGAATATAAATAAAGGGAGTTTTTAGCACTGGCAGCCCTAATTGAAATATACCGAAACAACTAAAATTCAAATCACACCCTCAACTTTTCTTTGAGAAACCAGTGTTCACACGGTCTAGAACTAGAGGTAGTCTTTTTTTAAAAAGTGTAATTTCTGAATCTGGGAAAAGTCTGGGAAAATTAAACGGTTAGTTCACCCAAAAATAAAATTGATGTCATTAATGACTCACCCTAATGTTGTTCCACACCCGTAAGACCTCCGTTCATCTTCAGAACACAGTTTAAGATATTTTATATTTACTCCGACAGCGTATCTAAGTGTATGCACACTACTGTCCATGTCCAGAAAGGGAATAAAAACATCATCAAAGTAATCCATATGTGACATCAGTTAGTTAATTAGAATCTCTTGAAGCATTGAAGATACATTTTGGTCCAAAAATAACAAAAGCTGCTTTATTCAGCATTGTCTTCTCTTCCACGTTTGTTTTCAAACCTCAAACAAAGATTCAAATGAATCAGCGTATTGATAAGCCGAATCAGCCAAATCATGAATCAGTAAGCTGATTCATTACTGTTTGAATCTTTATTTGAGGTTTGAAAACAAATGCAAAAGAGAAGACAATGCTGAATAAAGTCGTAGTTTTTGTTATTTTTGGACCAAAATGTATTTTCGATGCTTCAAGAGATTCTAATTAACTAACTGATGTCACATATGGACTACTCTGATGATGTTTTTTATTACCTTACATCACCTTTATTATCTTAAACTGTGTTCTGAAGATGAACAGAGGTCTTACGGGTGTGGAACGACATTAGGGTGAGTCATTAATGACATAAATTTCATTTTTGGTGAACTAACCCTTTAATACAATCTTATAACTCCACAGGCATTTGTATATATTTATGCGAAGCTCAAAAAATATATTTGTGGGATTGAAGTTGTCTTTTTTGTTGTTTATTCTCATCCTTGAGTTAATCCTTATCCAGAAAATGCAATAACTGGAAGAGTCATTTGGCTTTTGAATATTGTTGTGGACATTGGGGTGCCTTGGAGATTGAGAACCTTTGCTCAAGGGCACTGCCACCACAACCCAGTGAAGTTATTTACATCAATTATTCAAAGGATTAATGACTATGACTACTAAAAGCACAAGTTTTGCTTTTATTCATGAATAATTTATTTATTCATATTTATTTATTTATTTATTACTTTAATTATTAATGTGATTTATAGTGGGTTAACTCCATTACATTCTCATCACAGTCACAAAAACAGCTAAACAATCACACAGATACAGCTCATCAAATTTCACAACATGTTCAAGACCTGGTCATAATTTTATAGGTCTTTCGGAACATTATTTTATGGTCTAACTACTGAAAGTACTAAGTCTAGATTAAGCAGACTTAACATAAAGCTGTCGTACCCTTCAGTTTCTCTCACTTGGAGGTCTGGAATTCAATGGAGCACTCGATGCTCTCCTGAGTCAAGCCGTCTTCAAAGGCAAACAGAAAATACATCACCTTGCGGACCTTGGCCAGCTCGGCTATCCTCTCGCCAAACTCCTGAGCGTCAGCCTCGTAGCATTGGATAAGATCGTCGTCTGCGCTTTTCCAGAAGAGCCCTGTCGGTTCGAGGAGCTGGCGGGTCATGAGATGGGTGAGGTCAGGCGTCCAGAGCTGGGAGGTGGCGATGATGTTGAGGCGGCCAGGGGTGGACATGCGGATGTTCCAGCGGGTGAAATGCAGGGCCTGTTCGGAGAATTCCAGGCTGTAGACGTGCTCGCTGGGCCTCAGGAGATGTTCTCCGTCCTGGCGTTTCTGACCCCGCTGCTGCAGAGACTGTACGCGCAGACGCATCATCTCTGTCAGCTGTATATCAGGGTTGAACGTCAGCTCAAGAGACATGCTCCTAGAGAAGATGTTTTGAAACCTGACTGGAAAGGTTTTTTTTTCTTGCCTGGCCGAATTAGGCTTGTTTATCCACTGTGTGACCTCCTTGGCTCTCTGCTGATGTCTTCTGCGTATAAGTGCCACAATCAGCCTTTGCGCTCTGAAACCAACTTATTTCACAGTGGGGGGTTTTGTGTAGATGTTTGTTGCTCCCAGCAACAGCAATGCTAGGTTCAAGAGGGAATTTGAGACATCTGTGTTTGTTACATGTGTGTTTGTTCCACATTCACCTGCCTGTAAAGCTGACCAGAAGCGCTGGCTGATTCTGTTAGAGGTGAACAGAACTGTGGGTCGGCGCGTCACCTGCAGTCAGTATCACAATGAGTCCAGATAATAGACCTGCTCCTCTTGGAACAATTACCACAGAGGTGTACTTGAAATCTAATCTCTGTACTGTCCCAGAGGACTCGCTCAGGATGAAAGAGATGTAGTTCTGCTATACAGCCTCCAAATCACCCCGGTGTCCTACCCACAACCGATTTTAACATTCAGGAAAATGTTGCTTTTTTAAAACTTTTTTATGAACATTTAAAGTGATAAGCAGCAATTCATTAAAGACACAATATGTAAGATTTATGGATTAAAATATCCAAAAACCACCAGAACAATGTTATATATTGTGTTGACTTGTGTAAGTACATTACCCCAATGGTTTCCAAGAATGTTTAAATCCAGCTGGTTAAAAGTCCTTATATCTCGGGATTTAAACATTCTTGGAATGTTGCTTATCATGTCATAAAAACTGAATGTTTTCCTGAATGTTAAAGTCTGTTGTGGATAGGACACGCACATTTTTTTTGGAACATTGTCCTGTTTAACACTGTGAAGCTGCTCTGAAACAATCGTCATTGTAAAAGCGCTATATAAATAAAGTTTATTGTTTGATTGATAGGACACCAAAGTGTTTTGGAGGCTGTATAGCAGAACTACATCTCTTTCATCCTGAGCGAGTCTTCTGAGACAGTACAGAAATTGGATTTCAAGTACACCACGTGGTAATTGTTTGGTAATTGTGCATCGCCTATCAATGACATAATACTCGTGTTACCCACGGTTTCCAGTTTTGTTTTTTAAAAACCATGGAAACACCAAAGACGCTTTAATATGTTTTTTTATTAGACAGATGAGCAACTGTTTGGATATATTTAAAAGCATTTCATTAATATATAGCTTAACAAAGTTAGTCTCGTTGTTTAAATCTCGTTTTCATGATTTACCATATGTACCATGTTTTACCATGCCTAATATCGACACTATTACTGCAGTGTGCAAATGTCTCATTGTAGCCGCGTAGTGAACGAATTATACCATAACTTTCAAAACGGCACTGTGTTACCCCACAAGCGGTGGAAGTGCAAGCGGTCGTCTGCAGAATAATAAAAGCTCTGCGAAATTAAGGTTCATCAAGCTACGTCTTTGTTTTGAATAAGTGACATCTAGCGACAAGAAATTACATATATATTATATTAATTATATTGCTGCTTTAAATAGTACAATAAAGCGTATTGGAAATTCATATGGTTTAAAGGTTCATTTGTATACAGTTTTTTTATCATATCTTTTCTTTTTATGAAATATTGTCATATTTAGTCTGATTAATACGTTTTCATTTAAATTAATACGTTCAAGTCATTTAAATATAACTTAAAAATGTTACACAAAATTTTTAAAGGGGTCATATAATGCCATTTTTTTACAAGTTCATATGCTTCTTTAGTGTCTAAATGAAAAGTTTGTAATATACTTTAATTAAAAATTCTCATTAATATTGTAAGAAATCACTAATTTTACCTGGTCAAAAACAGCTCTGTTTCAGTGCATACAACTTTAAATGTTAATGAGCTTTGCTCATCCCGCCCCTCTGTTCTGTGGGGCGTTTTGACACAACACACGTGGAGTGTTGCCTTGACAACAGTTGAGGGTATATTTTGGAGAAAGATTGTCAACGGGAGTCTCTGAGGACGCATCTGTGCAACCGTATCAGTTTGAACTAGAGTCGGACCCGGAACAAGATGACGGCCCCAATGAAGTTTGAAAATTAAGGCTGAATCAGAATGTTTCTGAATGGTTGATTAGCATAATGTCACGTTGATCCATCTTTGTATGTACTGGCAGGGTAACATAGTGAGATACGAATGTTATGTGTTAATGATGTATTCGTGAGATCATTGACAAATTGATGTTACAGCTAATGCCAATAAAAACTTTTTATCGGTAAATGTAGGCATGTCAGTGATGCATAATGTTATCTATGCAGTATAATAACTGTTACAACACAATTTTTTTTGACAGTAACAGACATAACAGTAACAGTGACAGTTACAGTTTATAAACCATCTACAAAAGTAAGCTTATTGTAGTGTTACCACGTTAACCCTAATACCCTATTGGGGACAAATGTGGGCAAAATTATTTTAATTAATTTTTTAAAAATACTTCCCTTGATCTGAGCGGTACAAGACTTGGCTACTTTTCCTAAGTTTGCCACCTGAACACACACAAATAAAACACACTCGATGCTGCAATGTTAAGTGGGTGAAAAAAAAAAACTCCTTAATTGTTCGTTCGTGGACAAAAATGACCACCCATAGGAATCAATGGGAAAAACTGTAATTTAGAGCATTCTTGATGTTTTTTTGTAAAAAAAAAAAAAAATTAATCCAATGCAATGTATATCTATCATACACACAAATGAAGGGCTGATCCTGTACAACATTCTCAACATGGCAAAAACTCTCAATCATACACACAAACACACACACAAACACAAACAGCGCATTCAATGAGCCTATGACAGAGCTGGGCTTTTTTTTTTTTCCAAATAAAAACTCACTCACACATACAAAAAATGATCCAATCAATGATGACAACCAATGAAATGATCCAATCAACCACCTGGCTCATCACCCCCTCGCTCTCTCGCACGCGCGCGCGCGCACACACACACACACACACAAACAAACAATGCATTCAATGAGCCTATGACAGAGATGGGCTTTTTTCAAATAAAAACTCACACACACATACAAAAACAAAGAATTGAATGAGCCAATGTCTGACCATGTTTTTTTGGTATGAACCAATCATCCACCTGGCTCATCAGACTCTCTCTCTCACACTTACACACACACACGCAGGCACACTTCAGAGTCAGATCAAAGTGCTACTGCAAGGTGTGTTTATTACTTCGAAACAAAACGTTTATGCAGCATATGCTACCTGAACTTGCAGTGACAGTTATTTTATCAGTTCACTGCAAGCAGCACAATGAGTAAGTCTGTACTTCCAACAGAAAACCAGAACTGTATGTGGAAAATGCAGAGAATATATCTGCAAAGAACATTCGGTTACAAGTACCTGCTGCCACAAGTGCATGCAAATAATGTAAATAATTATTATTGATTGTTCTAAACTGTTTGTTCTTACCTTTTTGTTCTTAGCTGTTTTACTTATTTATTGTTATATATATACATTCTTACCCGTTTGGTACTAATTAGTTTTAAAATTAAAATTTGATGGTCTTTCTTTGAAATAAATTATAAATGATCTACTACTTTGTCTTTTCCTTATAGCATAGTCCTATTTATCTAAGCATATTTTGGCATCTTTGTATAGTCTCACCTAACACAGATATATATTTCTTCAAATTGCAATTTTAACTTGTGATAATCAAAAACTTCAGAGGTCAAATTCATTTTATACAGTGGTTCACAGAGTTCAGCCTATATGCAGCCATTGAGTACTATACAGTCATCTAGTGGCTATTAATATAATTTGTTTTTTTCTTAATTTAATACCAATATGAGATACTAGATGGCAGTAAAGACACCTCATCTTTAGGTTTTAACTCTCAGAACTTAATGGAATGATATTTTTAATGTAGTTAAATAAATATTAAATATAACATAAAAATAAACATAATTTACAGAGAAAATGTGGTACTCTTAGGAGTAAATAAATTCAAATACTGCAAAAATAAATAAAAAAAACACCATCAATGGATAGAATAAATTTTATCGAAGACAGTGATATAACATTTATAATAATTAAAAAAAAAAAAATCACACCTGAGACCTCCGTGCCCACATTTGTCCACGAACGAACAATTAAGGGCTGTTAAGTGAACGGGGTATGGGGGCAGCGTACATCAGTTTGTAATAACACAATAACAATAACGCGTTGTTCATTATAAAGTAGGATTATGAATTGAGAACATCATACATGGAAAGCATGCCGTAATGTAACTTACCCTGTAATCTTTAGCGTGTAGCGTGCACGCGTTTCAAACGTTAAACTCACTTTTTCTGGAGGTGCAGCAGGAACACAAATAGTTGGTATCAATCCTTTTTTCAGGAGCAGCTTCTTAACCAAACCTGCTTTATACTGACTCTCGTATATAAAGCAGTCTGGTGATAAATTATTATTGCAAACATGAAAGCATTGACGTTGATCGGGTTAATTTTCCCTTTGAAAGCAAAACTCAGCCACTTCGTCTTCAGCAGTTCCGATTTAGGAACATCAAAATGACTGCTGTGTTCGTTATTACACCCAAGAACAGAACGCCACAATCGCTTGGACGCCATTCTGCTCCAGCGTATCAACAATGGCGGACTATGATGAGCTCGCTCAAGGCGGGTCTGAGGTGAAACGCTGCTGTCAGTTAACAATCGTGGGAGGGGCGTCCGGACGGCTTGATTTGAGACAGGGGAAAACATATAAGGAGATTTTTTTTTAAAACACGGAATGGATTTTTATCATTATAGGATGGATGTATACAGGCACTGCCAACACACATTTCCATGCAATCATCTTGTAAAAGTGTGTGTACCATTATATGACCCCTTTAAACATTGTCTTAGCAACTAATTGTAATAAAGTCATTTGAAAAACTAGAATTTCTAAAAACAAAACTAAAAAAAATTACAACAAATCTACTAAGACTTCAAATCAAAATTAAAACTAAATATCTTTAAAAAAAAATGAAAATTAAGGTTTGGTTAGGTTATTTTGTTAGAACCTGCAGGTACTAATAAAATGATGCTGAATATGTCTTATGATTTGTCACCACTTGTAGTCAGCACTCATGTCACTTCTGTTTCTTTCAAGGTTATTCCAGACTGGAAGGAGCAGGAATGGGATCCAGAGAAGGAAGACTCTTATGCAGGAATATTCCACTTCCGTTTCTGGCGGTTTGGGGAATGGATGGACGTGGTGATCGATGACCGTCTCCCCACAGTGGACAACCAGCTGGTGTACTGCCATTCAAATGATAGTAACGAGTTCTGGAGCGCCCTTGTGGAAAAAGCATATGCCAAGTAAGCAGTTCAGGCAGCAGACAAATGTAAAAAAAATAAAACTATACAGAGATTAACATTAAAGTGTGATGACAGTAATGCTAAGTTATTTCTCTGTACCAATCAAGAGTTTATGGTTGCTATGAAGCCTTGGATGGTGGAAACACTGCCGATGCCCTGGTGGACTTCACTGGTGGTGTGTCGGAACCTATGGACCTTCTGGAGGGCCAGTTTGCTGAGGATGAAATGGCCAGAAACCAGCTCTTCGAGAGAGTGCTCAAGGTCCATAATCGAGA
The DNA here is from genome assembly GCF_024679245.1 of Pseudorasbora parva. Taxonomy (NCBI): domain Eukaryota; kingdom Metazoa; phylum Chordata; class Actinopteri; order Cypriniformes; family Gobionidae; genus Pseudorasbora; species Pseudorasbora parva. Next base: position 20,516,959 of record NC_090189.1, read on the forward strand.
TGGCCTCATCAGCTGCTCGATCAGGGTGAGAAAGACATAAAACAAGTTTACAATACAATCAGCACAGGTCTGACTTTATTTTATTTGAATAAATTTGAATTATTATATTTATTCCCATGATAAACACGTTATAGAAGCCCAGAGCGCATATTGTACTTGTTATTGTGTCTCGTGTCTCACATTTTCCAAGATTTGTATTCAGACACCCATCCATCTATTAATCCAACCATCCATCATTTTTTCTGCTCTCATTTATTTTTCTTTCACAAAAGTGTACGTTCCCAGAGTCAAAGCAACCTTTGGTTGTGTGTGTCTTGCTTGCGAAATGAGCTTTGAAACTTTGTGAACATTTTTGAATATCTTCTTGATAGATTGAAGGGATAGTTCACCCCAAAATGAAAAGTAGTTCATGATTTACTCATCCTCAAGTCATCTTAGGTGTATATAAAATTCTTCTAGATATTTTACTTTATAAAGTTTTAAATATGGATATTTTTCTTACACAAACGCATCATTTCTCTCCAGAAGGCCTTTATTAAACCACGGAGCCATGTGGAGCAGTTTTATAATGGAGAGATGCACTTTTATCAAAAACTAAGCAACAGATCACTGCCATTATAAAGCTTGGAAGAGCCAGGACTTTTTTAATATCTTTTTTATAACTACGATTGTGTTCATCTGAAAGAAGAATGACATATACATCTACAATGACTTGAGGGTAGGTAAATCATGGGGTAATTTAATTTTTTTTGGGTGAACTATCCCTTTAAAGTTTTTTTTTTCTCTCAATAGAATATCGTATAAAATGAGTATATGATATGATAATAGTTGAGTCTAAAAAAAGAACTGCATTTTTTATCAAGCAACATTTGGGAATCCATTTAAACAGCATGTACCAGACAGGTCTGTCATTTATGCGGCTTGTCTAGGGTTTATAACAGAAGCAACTTTATCAAGTTTCACTTTAACTTCAGAGCTTTTGTTCAAATATGCAGGAGAAAATGACTTTGCATTTACGTAAAAATGTTTAGATATGCAAAATCTTCCTTCCATGTCCATGTTCAGTCACTAGCTGTCCGTCCATCCAACCTAGTCTTGATAATGTCGACACAATTATTCATGTCACATAGAGCTTACACGCCTGTGCATATTGTCAGCTTCATTTGCACAGCATGTCCTCTGCTCGTTCAAGTGTAATAAATGGGCGTGGCTTGTCTCCTACTGATTAACATCACTATGTTTTACTGTACTATGTAATAGTGGACTATTGATAATTGAAAATTCACAGACAGGGATTGTGCTTGCATTCTAATCAAGGATAAAGATGGTTATGGTTTTGGATAGACTTAATAATGTCAGGTGTTCAGCACACAAACTGAAATTTGACCTTTGTTCAGGCAACCACTATAGAGGACATGGAGGCGAGACTAGACTGTGGGTTAGTGAAAGGCCACGCATATGCAGTGACTGACGTTCGCAAAGTTCGCCTTGGACATGGCCTGCTGGCGTATTTCAAGTCAGAAAAGCTACACATGATCCGCATGAGGAACCCATGGGGCGAGAAGGAGTGGAGTGGACCCTGGAGCGACAGGTGAGACTGCCCCCTCCTGGATTGGAGGTCGTATAGCAGGGGATTTGTGAAACTTTTTGGGGTGTGTTAGTTTATTAAAAGCTAATAATTGATTGTTTATTTAATTAATTAATAAAAAAGATTTGTTTTATTTTTTTTTACCTGCATTTCATGGGACCAATTACCAACTTCACAGAACTAAAACATGCAAATGTGCTGTTAAGTAATTGAAATATTAACTTAAAATCACAGAGGGTACTTCAAGTAAATATTGTAGGTCAAGGCTGACAACAAATTTGAGAATCCCTGGCGTGTGGTGTCAACGATAATCAACTTTTTTTCCCCCTTGTTTTTTACCACTTTTATGACAGGAAATGTTGGGAGATAAGTTGCAAGCCAGACTCAAACCCAAATTTCCCACATGAGCGCCAAAGCTCAATGTGTCAGAGCACTTACTTTATGACGTGGCATTGTAATCACATCTTCTTACACATCTTCCCAACAGTCAATTTTATATCATCTTTACAAAAACATAGTGCAAGCATATACATAAATGATTTGTCTTTTTGCCTTCTCTATGCTTTTTGCAGTGTTGTGCCATACATCCTCAGAGACTAGAGAAAACCATTTCTCTCCCTCCTCTTGAGATGATTTCATTATAAATAACACATAGCAGAAGTGTCTATTCTTATCGCGGGCTGGTGTGAAATTGAGAAATCAACCAAGGCAGGCAGGCTGAAATAAAAAAGGAAGCTGCTGTGATTGAAACGCAGAGGTCTGAGGGTGTTTAGACATCCACCTCCTTTCATTTAAATAACTGTGTTGCCTCTTGTTTGATGACACCTACCCCAAATATCCACCACTGCAGGGAAGAGCATATTATTAAAACGGGGCTGTGTAATTGGAGAGAGGAAAATCTTCACAATCCTTCTGATCACACTTTATTCAAGTGCTAAAACAGGCAGGCTTATATTGGCCTCTACATTATTTACTGGCTAGCCAGAAGAATCTTATTGAGGTTAAAGCAATCTTTCTTAATGTTTCTGCTTTGATGAATTATTTATTCTGGGCTTGATTAGAAATACCATACTTGGTGAAGTGCTTTATTTCTTTCAGAGTATCCTAGAAAATCTTAGTTGATGGTTATGGACACAGGCTGTCGTCAGCGTATATAGTGCTGTCGTGTGTGTTTGTGTGTTTATTTCTCACAGTCTGGTATACGCCGAGTAATCACTGGTCTGTTTTGTAGCTCAGAGGAGTGGAAGAAAGTGAGCAAGAGTGAGAGAGAGAAACTGGGCGTCACTGTTCAGGATGATGGAGAGTTTTGGTGAGGCTTGCTCTGATCTTACCTTCTAGATCAGTCTAGATCACTGTCTCTGATCAGGTTCCAAAAGTCTGAGACCACTAGGGAAAATGCTTCTATTTTGCAATTGTATAATTTAACAATTTTACTGGTTATTTTGTAACACACTGCAGTAACTAATCTAAATTGTCATTAGGTATTATGAACAAATAATGAGTCTAAAACTCTTTAAAGTAAGGTTAAACTCACAGTTTTTTTTACAGAATTTTAACATTTAGGTTAATGTTAATTTATTAATAAATATAGTATTCATTGCAACTCCTTTTTATTGCATTTATTCATCACTTTAATGCCAATTAAGAAATGTACTATTATTAATTAATGTTTTTTCATAATACATAAATGTTAATTTAAACACTTATTATGATACTAATGTATCAGTATATGTAGAAATTGACATAAACCTAGATTAATAGTAATTAATTTGTTATGTTTTATGATTTATCAGTTTTTTTAAATTCATGATATCTAATGAATCTTAACGAATGGAATCTTTTTGTAAAGACGTATCATTAAGTGTGAAGTGTTCAAATTTGAGTAAAAAGTAGTGCAATTGAACAATCAACATGAATTAATTTAAGTTTATTAAATTAAGAATATTAAGAATATCTTAGTATTTGATATGTTCCACTATGGTCCTGTTGGTTTAAAACTTCTTCCCCAATTGCCCTTTTGATTTAAAATCTGATTTTATTAGAGGAATCTCAAGAATCCAAGCTTTAGGACTGTTGTACACCACTGCATCTGATAAACACCTAAATTCTCCAGTTATCATAAACTTCACTTCCCTTGCTGGCTATAAACTGCATCACCAGGATGAACTTTGAGGATTTCTGTCACTACTTCACCGACTTGATCCTGTGTCGATTGATAAACACATCTTACTTGAGCATTCATAAGACCTGGGAGGAGGAGGTGATGAGAGGCTCCTGGATCCACCGAGACGACCCGCTCCGGAACCGCACCGGAGGCTGCATTAACCATAAAGCCACTTTTCTGCAAAACCCACAGGTCAGTGTGCCTGTGTGCATGTGCCTTGCAAAATGTTGTTCTTGTCCTGGAGGCCTTTAAAGCTTGCAGGCTTAATTGGAGTGAGTTTAACGCATGTTTTCCTGCCCACAGTATGTTTTTGATGTGAGAAAAGTGGAAGACGAGGTGCTGATCTGCCTGCAGCAAAAGGAACGCAGAGCTACTCCCAAGGAGGGCAAAGGCGAGAACCTGGCCATTGGATTTGACATCCATAGGGTACAGATCGAATGCACACATAAATATCTTTATTTTATATTGCAGCACATTACAAGCCTTCACATCTGCCTGTCATTATAGTATAAGAGACTAAAGCCAATGATATAAGAATGAAAAAATGAATAAAATTGGGATTCTGTCAGTCCATATTATATTTGTCCTCTCTCCAACCACCAGGTGGAGTTGAATAGAAAATACAGAATGCACTCAGCTCAGCAGAAGGTCGCAGGGTCGATCTACATCAACTCTCGCTGCGTCTTTCTGAGGAAAGAGCTGAAGGAGGGGCGTTACGTCATCATCCCTACAACCTTTGACCCTGGTCAACAAGGAGAGTTCCTGCTCAGAGTCTTCACTGATGTGCCTTCAGACTGCAAGTAAATTAGTTTTCAGAGAAAATGTGATCAACTTGCACTGTCCTATTTAACCCTTTGTCATATTCTTTATATCTTTCTTTCTGTGTACAGTTTCAGTTTAAATATGTAATACATTGAGGACATGTACCTGGCAGTGTAATTTTACTATTATGTATATTCTATTATAGTTTGTGATGCACCGAAATGAGAAAGCTGGGCCAAAAAACGAAAATACAGGACGCACTTGGCAGAAAAACAAAACCGAAAAATAAATATATGAATTTTACCTAAACACCAAAATGACTATTTTTGGATTTTTTTATTGATAAAAATAAAAATTATTTTAATAGTCAAGTAATTATATTTAGCAATCAACACTAAAACTAAAATTGTAATTTTAATTGCACATAAGGCAGATTTATAGAAAAATTTTAATTAATTAATGAAGGCTGTAATAATTTGTTTTCAAGACAGATTTATTCAAACATACATTAAATAATAAAGACATCACTTACAGGTTGAGTAAAAATATAATGAATATGTAACTCAGTGCATATATTCAGCAAAATGAGAGTTATTTTTTCTGTGTTTATGGAAATTGCTATAAATATATAGCTTTCTTGAGGTTAATGTAACATAAAGTGACATTTTATAGCATACAAGCTGTTTTGATAATCTTTCCCTGGTTCATGGTACATTTTGATCATTTGTAATGTATTTTACAGCATACCTTCTGGTGTTCACCCATGTTTATGCTTCTTGCGATTATTGGATGGCTGCTAATGTTTAGTGTTTTAAGTTAAAATTTTGTTCCTGCATCAACAGAAAGCAGCACAAACTAAAATATTTTAGATTTAAGGAACCATATCATTACGGATCAAAATCAAGAAATTAATATTGTCAATCCAAAGCTAGTTTCCATACAGTTGATGTATTTAACTGTGTTATCTACATTGTGTGCGTGAAACAAACATTGAACTCAAAATATGCCATCAGAGAAGCCGCAATTTCGGTGCATCGTTAATAACAAGACTGGTATCTGGCCAGAAAGGCTCATATCTTTCCTGCTTGTATTTCCTTAGAGAATTAACACTGGACGAGCCTCCTCAGACATGCTGGACTGGGATTTGCGGCTACCCTCAGCTGGTCACCCAGGTGCACGTATTAAGTGCCAACGGCCTGCAGGGCCAAGATGCCAATGGAGGTATGCCTACTATTTCTATATAAGCAACAGACATATACAGGGGCTTTCACACTGGGTAGTTATGGAAACTTAATTACAAGAGCCACCAGGGCAGACCCCCGAGCATTACATTTTCAACTAGGGTTGTTTTCCTGGTTGAATTCGCACCAATAGTAGGAACTCTGAATTGACATCAACATGGATGTCATTTAAGCGTTGCATTCAACATCTGGAGGATTTGAGGACGCTGTGATTATGTTTTCATGGGTTTCGTGACAACGGAGATGGAATCTAGACATATAAGTTATGCGATTAAAAGAGTAAAAAGGAGGGATAAGATACAAAAGATACTCGATCTGGCGCTGCATGCAAGATCTCACCCCATAGGATCAAAATGATCACAAGAACGGTGAGCAAAACTCCCAGAACCACATGGGGGGACCTAATGAATGACCTGCAGAGAGCTGGGACCAAAGTAACAAAGGCTACCATCAGTAACACACTACACAACCATGGACTCAGATCCTGCAGTGCTAGATGTGTCCCCTTGCTTAAGCCAGTACATGTCCGGTGTTACGTGTGGTTGTAGAAAGCAATAAGAGATCCAAGACATCCAAACAAAATGGGTTTGTTTAATAACAGATAATTTAGAACAGATACATCAAAAACACTAGAGAGAAACTTCAAACTAAACAAGATCAGCACACACTATACAAACGTTAGAACCGACAATGAGTGCAGGGAGTGAGTCCAAACATAAAGGTGTACTAATGACGAAGACCAGGTGCAGGGAATCTGGGGAGAGCGGGAGAGATGATGACGAAGTGAGTTCAGGTGTGAGACAGGGAGGATCTTGGGAAATGGAGTCCGGGAACGGGAGTGACTGTGACATCCGGGCCCATCTGAAGTTTGCTAGAGAGCATTTGGATAATCCAGAAGAGGATTGGGAGAATGTCATATGGTCAGATGAACCCAAAATATTTAACTTAATATAATCATAACCAATAATAATATTTTTTTGCTTAAAACTAAACTTTTCGTGTTTGGAGGAGAAAGAATCCTGAGTTGTATCAAATAATACAGCACCACAGACAAAGGCGACAGGTTGTTTGTTGCTGTTTTCCATATTTGTGGAGTCAGTTAGTGGTTTAAGTATACTGTATATAAAGTTAAACTGTGTGTTTACACTGCTTTTTAAAAATGGTGGATGTCTGTTTTGTATGGCAGAAAAGCGAATTATGTCCTGCCAAAAAGCATTCCCATTACTAAAATCATTCTCAGTTCCTGTGGTGCGAACATGCCAAAATGCGGGTACCTCCACCAATATACAGGAACTATGAAAATATTCCTCCGGTGCGAAAGCCCCTTATAAGTGTGTATTTCGAGGCACATAAAATCAATAGCTGAAGATCAACACTATTAATCTACATTGATAAAAGGTGCATTTATGATTTCTCTTCTTAATAAAATGTCTTGCTTCTATATTTCTTTGATGCCCTTGCATTTGAATGTGATTTTACTAATAACATTTTGCATAGTTAATTTCTCACCATAGACCCTGAAACCAGGGCTCTGTAAATTGAGGTCATGTGCAATTTTAAAGGAGAGTTTACCCAAAAATGTGGATTTTCTGTCATCAAGTACAGACTGTAAATTATGAATTATTCCTGTAACCCATTACAGATTCCACATTTTTGTGCTGCTTAATAAGAGCATTTTACATATAGAAATCTTTTTTGACCGCACACAGAGATGCACCGCTTGATCTCCCACAAGACACGCTCTGACTTCTACACAGGAGGTACTGATATTAGCAGCCACTAGCATCTCCCTCCCCTTATAGAATTGTGAGCATGTTACAAGATTCATTCGAATTCTGAAATGTATCTAAATCTGCCACACTGTTCTTTGCACTGAATGGTGAAAGTGACACATTTGTCATACACAATGAAGACACAATTTTAACATGTTTTCAGTGTGGCTAGCTTTACTTTGTGCTCTAAATTCTTTAGTGTCAGTCTGTGCCTTTGTCCTTTGCTTAAGTGTTTCTGTCACCTCAGCACTGTGGTTCTGCATTTATGTTCTTTGTTGTTGTTTTTTAAACTATAGCTAATAATGATAATGTGTACAAATAAGAAAACAATACTAAGATATTCCTCAAAAACCAAGATTAATTCCACAACAATTGCAAAGTTTTTGAGTGCTGTGTGTTTGTGAATTTGTGACTGAAGTTTTGAAGGTTGTGAAGTTTTTGCTGAAATTTGTTGTAAATGAATGAATGTTGGTTTGACATCAGAGTTCAGTGTGTTTGGTTGTTCAGAGAAAACAAGCGTTTTTATTCCTGAGTTGTTTCCTAGCTACAGTGGTAAACAAATGGTATTCACAGTGATGATGTAAACACACTGTAATGTTAAAAAAAAATGCTGGGAGAACTGGATGGAAGTAAACTTTGGAGCCAGCTATTTTTTTCTTTATTTTATTTTAATCTCCAACTTGACTGTATTCAATGCATGTGCATTGTATTTGTTTCATTATGGTGCACTACAAAAATAATTTTCTTATTCATTATTTTTGTCTTAAAGTGTTAATTCACCCAAAAATGAAATTGATTTCTTGACTGACTCACCCTAATGTTGTTCCACACCCGTAAGACCTCCGTTCATCTTCGAAACACAGTTTAAGATATTTTATATTTAATCTAAGAGCGTATGGAAGTGTATGCACACTATACTGTCCATGTCCAGAAAGGGAATAAAAACATCCTAAAAAGTAGTCTATATGTGACATCAGTTAGTTCATTAGAATCTTTTGAAGCATCAAAAATACATTTTGGTCAAAAAATAACAAAAACGACGTATTTATTCAGCATTGTCTTCTATTCCGTGTTTGTTTTAAATCCACAAACAAAGATTTGAATGGTTATGAATCAGTGGATTGAATCATGATTCGGATAGCGTGGAAAACTGCCAAACTAAAATCACGTAACATTGGTGATCTGAATCATGAATCAATACGCTGATTCATAACCTTTTGAATCTTTATTTGAGGATGCAAAACAAACAGGGAAGAGAAGACAATGCTGAATAAAGTCGTAGTTTTTGTTATTTTTGGACCAAAATGTATTTTCGATGCTTCAAGAGATTCTAATTAACTAACTGATGTCACATATGGACTACTTTGATGATGTTTTTATTCCCTTTCTGGACAGTATAGTGTGCATACACTTCCATACGCTCTCAGACTAAATATAAAATATCGTAAACTGTGTTCCGAAGATGAACGGAGGTCTTACAGGTGTGGATCATGAGTCATTAATGACATCAATTTCATTTTTTGGTGAACTAACCCTTTAAGCATCCAAAGAACAAGGTAAATGTATTTTAGACTTGAATATAAATATACAGTCACGATCAAATGTTAGGGGTCAGTAAGAGTTAGTTAGTCAGTAAGTTTACTTAATGTTACATTCTATTTCAAATGAATGCTCTTCATTGGAACTTTTTAGTCTTTAAAAAAAATATATATCAGTTTCTGTTTTTCACATTGACTGGTGGTAATTGCTGCTGAAAATGTGGCTTTGCCATCACAGGAAAAAACAAATATTCTATAATATATTCAAATAGAAAACTTTTTGCCAGAAAAAATACTGATTAAGAAAATATTTTTTCAGCTTGTCAGTGGTAAAGACAGCAAATGTATGCACTGATTCCTGTCATATATAAAGTGTGTTGCTGACACGCTTTGTTTTTCTTTTTTTAGCCTCTGACCCATATGTGATCATTACCTGTGAGGGGGAGAAAGTTCGCTCCCCCGTGCACAAAGACACACGCTGCCCTAATTTTGATATTAAGGGAATATTCTACCGCAAAAAGCCAAAGGAAGGCATTCACATCGAGGTGAGTTGGAAGTATGTAATTACATCTCTTCCTCTTTCAGTCCTTTTCACCAACTGCTTCAGATCTCCTTCCCTGTACTGATCACACTGATCTGTTCCTCTCTCCTTATTTCTGCTTTTCTTCTCTATTTTTCCCGCTTAACCCCTCTGACCGCTCCTTGACGAACTCAGATCTACAATAAGAATGTGATTGTTGACACCTTCCTGGGTCAGGTGACCCTCTTTAGTGACCCTAACGACCGCCAAGAGCAGCACACGGTCTACCTTAAAGACAAGGGTAGTCGCCAAGACAACAATCTTCCAGGCACGCTGACTGTGCGCGTGATCACCTGCACCACTTTAACCAACATCTGATCAGAAACTAAACGCAGCCTCATACATATCCCCACTTCCAGCTTGGTTTCCTCATTCACCCTCAATGCCTTTAGCACTCGTAAATTTCTGTTTTTTTTTTGTTGTTTTTTACAGTAAAGGGTTAGTTCCCAAAGAAACGGAAAGTTCTGTCATTATTCCAAACCCCTTTGCTGTTATGTTTTCTACAGATCAAAAAAGGACAGTTTTGAATAACCCTCACAGTTGGTAGTGACCACAGTAGTCCATGCAGTATTTTTGAAGCCATGTGATAGCTTTATGTGAGAAACAGACTGAAATTGAAAGTCATTATTCAGTGATAATCTTCTGCTCCAGTGATCTGTTAACTTGAGAACACTTGTGATAGAATTGAATCAGTGAATTGATTAAAAATGGCCCCCTATACCCTCATGGACTATTCCCTACATCACCCACTAATACAGTTCACTTGAGGGAGTAAATAAAAATGAGTGATGCAAAACTGGCAACTTCTAGTCGGATGTCCTCATACTCAGATTCTAGTCAACATATGAGTTTGATACTGCTCCAATGGGCTGTGATGATTAGAACCAATCAGAGCAATGGAGTTAGTGACATATGTTGAGCGACGGTTGTTGTGTTGTGTACACTCATTGTCGCGGTGCATTGTGGGATTAAATAAGTGCACTCGAATAATGTCCACTATAGTTTCGGACCACTACTAATAGCTGTCTTCTAAAATATTGCCCTATTTAATGGTATAGGGGGCAATTTTGGAAACAGCCTTGTCCATTCTAATTAATTAATTAATCATTCATCTTTTGTGCCTGTTCTTTTCAGTGAACCATTTAATCCCTGATTCATTGATCGGATGTCCAATGGTTCTTAATTTAACGGTTGACTGGAGTGGAAGATTATAGGTAAATAAAGAATTCAGTTTTGTAAAGTAAAGCTATTGATACTCTTCAGAAGACTTTGTAGAAGTTGTATGGACCACTTTTGTGGTGTTTGGAGCAGAATGCTGTTGTGGTGAAAACGGCTACATAAAGATAAAAAAAATATGTTTTTGTGTTCCAGAAAAACAGCACATGGGTTTTATAACATGACGGTGAGTAAATTATAATATCGTTTTAAATTCTCAGTGATCTAATCTTTTAATACCACCCGGTCATGAACTGATATTGTAATAAAGGGCTATGCATTGTGTTTGCATGAGCAGCTGAGGTGGTCAAAGGTAGAAGTAGATCCTTAAAGAGTCCTAGGCCTAGTCCATACGTACATGGGTATTTTTATAACCGGAGATTTGCCTTACTATTTAGTATTATTATTGCATTCCTGTGTTCGGCAATACAATGAGATAACTGCGCATGTATCTGTATACATGTGATAAGCGCTGTTAGCCGAGTAATTAAAAGCTACGAAAGCTGTCATTGCATAGACTCGACTCATGTAAACAAAATAGATAACTGCGCACAATCTGACGTCCAACAAAGGAGAGAAACGGCGCACACTTCGACTTCACAAGCTGAAATCTCCGGTTTCACCATCTACACGACAACGCTCCAACCGGAGTTTCTATAAATCTTCACCCTGGCGCGTAGAAAGAACTGCGGTTTTAAAAATACCTGTGTTCGTGTGGACAGGTACTAGTCACATGATCGGCCTCATCTGCCAGATCACTGAATGCAGCCCAGTCCAGGGAAACTATTCAAATCTGACCCCCCCACCACCCCCAGCCCTCATCTCTCTTTCCATCCCTTCTCTCCTCCACGCATTCAGTCATCACATATTCAGTCAGTGTCAACACATGTGCACTGATGTGGAGGTCCACCTGATTACAGAGACCTTGACCTTGTTAGCAAGACCGGATCAGCGCTCATTAAGATGAATGATTTCAATGACCGGTGGGAGGCAGCAGGCACGTCTTCAGATTCTCCGGGTCACGACACTTGGCAACAGGAGTCTCAAATAGAGCCTACTGGAGCATGAAGACAAGTGCTTCTCCTACCAGTGGACGCAAAGTACCAAAAGCCCACCCGGACTATCTGCCATGCCATTTTCTGCCTGAAAACATGGATGAGCATTAAAAAATGCCAGGGAAGTTTGAGCGTTTCACCTTCATCCTGCATTTAATATTCTGTGTGTGTGCGTGTGTTAGTGTGTGCGTGTGGGTGACCGAATAATTATTAATAATTGACAAGCCATGTCCCACAACAGAAGTTGTATTTAGAATGACATTTGTCCTAATAATTACTCTTTAGTAACTATAAACTATTTTTTTAAACGTCATCACCATGATGAGAAACCAGCAGCCTGATGTGTAGCTATTCGTCACAAAAGAAAAGGGTGCAACTTTTGCCAAGTTATTTTATTGTTTATACATAGAATAAAAAAAATTAGCTTATATTTTTATATTGTCAGTTTTCATTTTCATTTTAGTCTAAAAAAGTATTAATTTTATTTTGTGCTTTTATCGTTTTGATATATTTCTGTTTAGCTTTAATTTCTTTTTTTATTTCAGTTCTTGTTTTCAGTAGTTTCAGTATTTATTTTAGTTACAAATGACACTTTGTTAAAAACATCCGGCATGCATAATTGCATTAATTAATAAAAAGTTAGAAAATCTAAGTCATCTTAAAACATGGAGGCCTGGTTTCACAGACAGGGCTTAGACTGTTTTTGGGGCAGATTTAGTTCAATTAGAGCATTACTGACAAAAAATATTTTTTTAAATGTCAATGCAGGTTACTTTCAGTTAAAACAGCTCACTAATGCTTTGTATTCTGAGACTGGCTGTGAAACTAAGGGTAAATGAAGTAATCTTAAGCTAAAAACATTTAGCTTTGACTCATTTTAGTGTGGCCTAAAAATCAGATGTATCCAAGTCTTTTTAAATAATAATAGTGTTTCTTGAATCAAATGTCTGCAGTTTTTAATGTTTTAAATCATACCAGGTCAAAATATGCTTATAGTGCACAGGGCTCAATGCTAAGGATTTTTTCTATTGGTCCAGTTGGGAAAGTGGTTCACATTTTTACTTGCCTTGACAAAACTTTTCGTGACCCCACTACACAAAATTAAATCATTACTTTAAGTACTGTTTTCATTGTTTTTGGACCATGTAACCTAGTATTGTAATAAACAAAAGTTGATAGCGACTGATATTCTACGACCGTTGAGTGCATGAAGTGTCAAACATTCCAACCTGATCTCACAGAAATTCGTACATTTTACGAGGTAGCTAATTCGTACAAAGTTTTTTGCGGTTAATTAAATGCCTCATCCAGGTATTAAACGTTTTTTTGGTGGAATTTTCAGTGTAGTGTGTACACACTACTCGCACTATTTATACTACAAAATGGCATAGAATAGTGCATAAGTATGTTATTTGGGATGTACCTAAATTTAATATTTTATTTATTGATTCTAATATTGATACATTCACAGCAACAGCAATTAAAGTTACAAAATATATCCAGTCAAGAACTGTGATTAATTTTCTCTTTGTCTTTTGTTTTTTGATTAAGGACACAGGCAGCGTTAGGTCTTGTTAGGCTGCTGTCACTTTAAAAGCTAATGCACTGATCCAATACTAATACATATGTTTTGTTTCACAACTGTTTACGCTAACTTAAGACAAACAACTGTGTTTACAACAAAATGCTGCAAGATGGGGATTTTGACATGATTTTTTTATGTCTGTCCATTCAAGTGCAAAAGACTGTGTACATGCTTTGGGTGTGTGCACAGAACTCAGACACTGCTTGAGTACAGGAATTTTCAGTACAGTTTTCTTTTGCATCTTATTTTGCTTGAATGGTTTACGATGTTTAAATTGGCAAGACCTAAAAACATGTGGAAATTATAAACTTTGTCAGCTATCCTGTCAGAGTCTTTGACACTGGGCCATTGGGCAGTCCTTATTGTTGAGCCCTGCTGTAGTATGTACGTGTATACTGATTTTGGTGTTATGGTTTTCTGGTCACCTGTGTGTGTGTGCGTGTGCGTGTGCGTGTGCGTGTGCGTGTGCGTGTGCGTGTGCGTGTGTGTGTGTGTGTGTGTGTGTGTGTGTGTGAGGGAGAGAGAGAGAGAGAGAGAGAGAGAGAGAGAGAGATCCACTAGCCCTCAAATATAACCTAAGGATCATTGAAAGGTTATGCACATTTAAATCAAAGGGAAAGCTATCATTGCTAGTGGTGCTCAAAAGATGGAAAAGCAGGCCTTTGGACCCATCAATATCTCTGGGTTTACCTCACTCTTGCTCTGAGGATCGTGAGACTGTAAAACAAGGATTTGTCTGTGTCTTAATGACTTTTTAGTCAGACTCCTGCCAAACAGCATGTGCCATTGTTTGAGATTCGCAAGAACTACTGCACGATTGCATTAACTGACATTCTGTACTTCAGAGAAGATCCTTTTTTTCTCTCTCTTAGCTTCTCTTGAAAATGAGGAGCTACACTGTTACTACAGACACGTGGTGACTATCATCACCAGCTTTGTGTCCTTTCCAATGGCTAGTTGTGCTGTTCCACCAGAGACTGATACAAAACTCTTTGTGCACTACAATGTCATGTTTATGCTTCATGCCAATATTTCAGTCACTATAAGTGAGTTTGGGGGGGGATAAGTCCACATCAGTCTTTTATCATGGTTGACTATGTTTGATCATCTTCTGATTTGAATATCAGCTACACTGGGGGGGAAAGCATACAGAAAATTTACTAGAGAAAGTGCATAACATATTAAGATTTATTTATCCAAAAACGGCAAACAGTTTTCTAGAGTATAAACTTTTTTGAAATAAATTTTGTTAGAATTAAAATAAATAAATGCAGTTGCCAGTATAAGAAACATAATTCAAGACATTCTCTGAGAAGAAGTCTTAATCTGTTATGCAGTTTTGTTTTAAGGATGTTAAAATTATTCTACACAAGACAAAAACATTGATTAAGAACATGAACGTGATTTCTGCTTGAAAATTTGAGGATTTATTCCTTCATAACTCATCTTTGCTAATTTATTATTGCCTCTGAAATGTAATTTTAAGTTTTTTTTTTTTTTATAATAATAATAATAATCTTTAAATTCTTCCGCAATGAAACGGATGTGAAGGCCAAAGGGTACAAGAGTTACCTGGAGCCTGTTTGCAGTTTTTACTATTTTTTGTCAAAAATCTAGCATACAAATCTCAAACATTAGGTTATAATGACTAATGTTTATAAAATTTGTAATGTTTTTAAAGTTGAGCTAGTATTGATACTCAAACCTAGATGAGCAAGACCAGGACAGAGGTGGTTAGAGAAATATGAACAGTGTTAAATACCAGGTTTGAACAATGCAGTGCCAATCAGAGTAAAAGTGTTGGATCACAAGATCACGCTGAAGCCCGCTGGATTACCCAGTGGCACATCAGAGACAAAATGATCTTTTTCAGGGATGAATGACACTATTTCTTTAGCTCCATTACATTACAGTTTTATACAACCAAATTGAATTGGAAATCCCCAACAATAGCCCAGTCATTCTTTTACAGCATTCATACCTCCACAGGCCAGATTATGACGGTTAAACAGGGGATTTAGCAAGGAAAATTTCATGTCTGTGGATGGATTTTACTTATCTCCATTTTGACCTCTGACTGATTTAGATAATTGAATGCAGTTTATACTGAGCAGATAGGTGTTTGATTGAAAGTATGAATTCAAACAGCAAAAAATTGACATATATGAGAATTTAGCCACCTTTTTGATTTTAGATATGGAGACAGAATGTTGCACAGATGTGAATTATTTCCCTGAAGTCTAACCTGTGGCGCGATCAAAACATTGCTCTGTTTGTTTGAGCAATCTGACCAGCAACATTGGCTTAACCAATGGGGTGAGTTTTGGCCAGGGCTATGTGTTTGTCTGACCAATGGCAAACGAGGGGGCGAGTTCTGGAATTTGTGCAGTTCAGTTAGGTAATGTGTGCAGAAATTACACACTTTATACCTTTTAATCTGACTAAACGAACTAATAAATAGCCTTAAATCCAGTCGGTTTCTCTTCAGCTGTGAAAGATCGACAAAACATTCATTTTTCTTTTACTTTATTTCATCCAAGGCTTAAATATGTAGGTTTTGATTTCAATTAGAATGCTGTGAAAGATGCCAATGTGCCAGTACAGTTGGAGCCATATGCATTTCCTGTAAAATTTATTTTCTGTCTATTTTGCCAAATAGCTAACACATGTGGCCAATGGCATATAATAAGAACTGTTGAAGTTCAAATGCCTTTTAATGTCCTGGTGTGAAGATTTCTTTATATTTTAATCAATTGTTTGTGTTTTCTTGAATTCATTTACATTTTTTTAGCAACGTTCAAATGGTCTTAGAAGGTCGTGGTTCACTCGGATAGTGGTGCATGCTTCAGATCAAATAGAGGAACCTTTGCCATGTTGTGTCGAGTGGATCTTGATGCTGCTTTCATGTGAAAGAGTAATCTTGCATTGCATGTGGGTTTGTGTTTGTTTACAAACAGGATTTATACGCAGTAGGAATTTATACAGTAACCCAATGTTTGCGCAGCTAATGCAATGTACGTATGAAGGAAACAATAACATTTGCAAGGATGCCTAGTTTCACGCTCTCACGTAATTTATTCACAATCTCAACATGCATTATGTCCGTGGAGACTTTTAACTGCTTGTATTCACGAGGCAAATTCAAATCCTCTGAAGCACTGGCATTGTTTCGACTCATATGATCACGTGAATGATGTTGCTGAGTGTTTCTGCTGGCCGTTCTTTGCTCTCTTTGATGTTACTGGCTCTCTGGCCTTGACTGCTGCATGTACTTTGGCTGAGTGAACCTCTTTTCTTTAACACACGCCGTCACAAATACTGTCATGCCATGTCGGACTTTCTCTAGGCATCTTGATAGAGTACAGCCTTAATAACCAGTGAATGCTTGTGGAGCGAGTGAATCCTATAGCTCTTTTTTGACATGGGTCAGATGTCCAGAGAATGAGCTTGTGATACTCTTGTATTTTTTCTGCTGATGTTGAACTTGAAACCAACGTATATATACATAAACAGAAATATACAAAATATCTTGCATGGTATCATTCAATGAAACATAGCTGATATTATCTTTATAACAAGTATCTTTTATCAGCATTTTATACTCATTTGTTTACTGTTTTATATCTAGCCATTGAATTTTGTGTTCAAAAAACAAACAACCAAACACAGACATATATACTATATCTTTGCTGATTGTAGGGTTTCTGTATCTTATCTCTGTTTAAATGTGTTTTTATTTTGCGTGTAAGTCTTTCCTGGGTTACACTGTGGTTATTTGATATACTTATTTGAAGTACTTTTTTTTCTTTTGTATTTTGTCAACTTGTGGCATGACTTTGAAATAAAAGATTTAAAAGAAAAAAAAATTGTGTGTTGTTCTTTATTTTCTCAGTCAAATTTTATTGTATTTTATTTTATTATTTGTTTTGTTTTGTTTTGTTTCGACTCAGCAGCATAAAGGTGGGTTAATTATGATATCATTTTAGTTACTGTTTTTATATTGTGTCTGAGAGACCCCAGTGGTGTATTTTTAAAAATATATATAATTTCATTTAAAGCTCTTATTTTACTATATTTTAAAATCTCCTTATTATGCTCCTTTTTACAAGATGTAAAATAAGTCTCTGATGTCCCCATAGTGTGTATTTGAAGTTTCAGCTCAAAATACCCCACAAATAATTTTCATAGCATTGTAAATGTGTCCCTTTAAATGCAAATGAGCTGCTGCTCCCGACCCCCTTTGTGGCACAGGGCGGAGCTTCAAGAGCTCATGTCAGCAGACGCGCACTGAAAATGTCCGGTACCTCAAGAAAAAGAAAGAAAAAGTGACAACATGCAGAATTAAACAGGACATTTCTAAATGGTTAGTTGATGAATTTATGTAGCTGGATGTGTGGAGTTAGCTAAGTCACTGATTAGTATATTCTGTCATGATGATCTATAAATCGCTCATGTGGGAACTGTTGTAAGATGCCTTCAGAGCCAGAATATATATGGTGCATGAAGATAGAACAGGTTAGTTTAGTAGTTTAGTTTAATTACGGTTATAACTTATGCAGTTATCTTGCTTTAATGACATGCTGTTGCATTTGTGTTGTGTGGGGGGGATGTAAATTTTAGGGTTTGTGATTCATGTTGTAGTCCCTACCAGCCATTTATTGTAGTCATTAAAAAACAATTCATGTAAATGTAAATATTTCCCTTTACATTGAACTTGGTTGTTTGTGCTCAAAAAGCAACATTACACTAATGTTTTTTTTTTTTAAAGTTAAATCATAATCAATCACCCCTTTAACATTTTTCTGTTGGTTTTTCTATTTTGATTAGAAAAATATCAGGAAGAATCAGTGGTTAATTAATATTAACAATGTTTTTCAAGCTATTAAAATGGCTGTGGCCTTGAGAGATTTGACTGTTATTTATGGGTGTTGTATATTTTGGATGCATGCCATTTCCATTTAAACTTTACAATCAGTTAATCAGACACACCCATCATTTGTTTATAAATACAAAAGCTTGACCTTTTCACGTTTAGTTTGCAGAGCAGGAAACTAGTGGTTGAGGTGACCAGTAGACCTTTGTGTCAAGCCTTCCCTCCCCCACAGTGACCGCCTGCTGCTTAACCCCGCCTCCCTCTAAGCTGGATCAGGAGTTCCATTGAAGGAGACGCTGAATGCTGCCCCTGCTCTCCTGCTGCATTACCCAGCATCCCACATCAACAGGTAGTCCACAGTAGGACATGCGTAAGAGGGCAACAGCACAGTTTAGCGACTGTAGAAGAGTGCACTTTATACTCTGATTTCATTTACACCTGTCAATCCCCTGACTCCAGATCTGCTCTTGAACCTGGACGTGTGGACATACATAACATCTGGCGACAGAAGGACGAGCAGATACAGGTGCAAAGATATAAGAAGACAGAAGGGAAAAGCAAGGCAAACTCTTGAGTCACTGTGAGGTGAGTAAGTGTTCAGGGCTTAGCCGTCCAGCACCTCATGCTCTTTTAAGGCTTTACGGAAAGCTACTTACTGCTGACTGTTTTCTGCTCTGCCGCTCTCTGTACCAGGCCTCGGAAGGAACCATTTACACCTTCCTAGATATTAAAGAGAAGGGTTGTGAATTACTTTAACAATACGCTTTTTTCCAATAAAAATATAGAATTTACTTGAAAAGTCAAATTGTGTGATAAAATAAGACTTGAATTAAGTACATTTTTACTACCCATTGGCAAATTGATTTACTTTTTTAAATATGTATCGAGGTTAATGCTTAAAGCAAGAACAGATAGCCTGGAGGTAAGGAAAAATAAATATAATTTAAGATATATTAACTTATGTTCTTGTAAAGACATATATATATAATATGTGTGGGCGGGTATATATCTTTTCTTCTATGACAAAAAATAACCATTAGGTATTAGATATATAATTAGTATAAGGTAACACTTTATTTTACAGTGGTATTGTTACACAAATACTGGATAAATTTGCAGAACTTTGCATCATTACATGCAACTAATCCTAAACCAATCCCTAACACTATAGTAATTACATGTAGTTAATACAAATTACTCAGTACTTACATGTATAATTACATTGTAACAAAGAAAATGTAACCAGATATTATCATCATGGTAACACTTTACTATAAGGTTTCATTTAATACCTCAGTTAAGATGAACTAACAGTGAAAAAATATTACAAAAGCTTTTATTAATCTCAGTTTATGCTAATCTCAACATTTACTAATACA
This sequence comes from Pseudorasbora parva, assembly GCF_024679245.1. Classification (NCBI taxonomy): domain Eukaryota; kingdom Metazoa; phylum Chordata; class Actinopteri; order Cypriniformes; family Gobionidae; genus Pseudorasbora; species Pseudorasbora parva. The sequence continues at coordinate 20,536,711 of NC_090189.1, forward strand.
TCAGATGTTGTATCTGTTAACATTAATGAACCTGAAATAACAATGAACAGTTGTATTTTTATTTATTTGTTTTAACAGATCTGGAATGAATGTAATACTTATTGCTATAATGCATTACCGATCCTGATGAAACCTCAGCGTAAAGTGTTAACATTATCATTTATTACTACTACTTCTTTTGTTTTATTAAAAAAAAAAAATTATTTACTTACATTTATAATATATATATATATATATATATATATATATATATATATATATATATATATATATATATATATATATATATATATATATATATATATATATTAATATTAATTTATACCTACCACATTTCCAAGCTTTTTCATTTTGTAATTTATTTGAACTGTTTTAAAGACATCCACGTGTTGTTGTGTGGATGGCAAGAAACATCTTCTATGGAGAACTGAATTGCTTTGACATGCTGCTGAGCTGACAGACACAGAGGAAGTGACTGTGTTAATCTGCCTCTGGCACTCAGTGACGTGCTGGATAAAGCAGTTAAGAGTTTAGAGGGGCACGAGATTTAAGACCTTTAATGAGTCTTGGCCCAGGGCAAACGAATTTGGTTATGAAATCCAAATAAACGTCTGACCTGTAAGTCTAGAAAAACACGAGCAATATTAAGAGAACAGGTTGATTATTTATTCAACGCAAAAGAAGATATTTTGAAGAATGTGGGTCACTAAACAGTTGATGGGACCACATTGACTTCCATAAAAATACTCTGGTAGTCAATGGGGCCCATCAACTCTTGAGGGTGAGTAAATGATGACAGTTTTCTTTTTGGGGTGAACTATCCCTTTAAGTTATGTGTCTCTGCCATTAAACCAATCCCCATAAATTGTGAGATTAGATGTGGTTAGGCTTTTTACATTTCAATCTGTAATCTCTTTAAATGTGCTTGAACAATATAGCGTGATGGGTTTTTTTTTTACCTCCAAACTGCTGGGGAATACCTGTGTAGAATTTATTACTATGTTTTCAACTCAGTTTTTTCAATAAAATCAGTGTAGTTTATTTAATTACAATTAGCATCTTGGCAGGCTAGCTTCAGAGTAGCTTCTAGGATGTTCAAAAGTACATTTATAGTTTTGTGAATAGAGTGAATGATGTATTTTTGTAGGCCTAGTTAGCATCACCTACAACAAAAGTTTATGATTCTCACACTTTTTTAAAGAATAAAAAAGCTAAATGTAGGCTAATTGACAAAATTCCTAAAAAAAACTCCTAAAAAAAGTTATGTTGAATTTTTAAGTTCATATAACCTAATTGTTTCAATTATACCCAAAGTTTACTACTTACTTTTAAAGCAACAGGTTTCCTCACTTTTTTAAGTTAAGTCAGATGATCACTTTTTTACAGTTTACCTGTTCATCTGATGATGTTTAATGTCCTGACAACCTCTGTAGTCCAGGGTTGCTAAGTGTAATTGTGATACTTTAAAATAGGTGCCATGGGTTGATTTTCTTCCTGTGGGTTAACGGTTTCTCATATTGCGTAAACTGAATTTGACTGAAATCCTAATATTGTAATGTTTCACTCATTTTATGTTCCTCAATTGATAAAAACTGCTAGAGGATTGTGAAGGAGTTGAACTACCTCTGAGCTCAAGTGAGCTTCTTTATGAATACATTACAATGCTTATTATGATTACTAGTGCTAGACTGTGATTTTAAAGTTAAAATTCAGTTTAATGCATACACACACAAAAAAAAATTAATGATGTGTTATACCAAAAAAAGATAATTAATGTCGTTCTCCTTCGTTGCATTATCTCAAAATTTGAAGGCAACCAGGTAGCTTACGTTTTGAAGTTAAACCAACTATTTTTGTACCATGTAACAATGACTGTAAAGTATGAGAATGGCATATTCACATATTTTCGGGATAAGGTCATTGGGCTATTTTTGTTTTGCAGACCTGGTAAGCCTGCTGTAGTCCCATTTATCCACTTGTTAACAACCACCTTTTTCAAAAACAAGTTATACATTTGAAATACCTTTGCAAATCTTTCTACAAATTCAACCCTTTGCATCTTAATTTTGAGGACATCACAATGGTTTCACCATGTGACACACTAACATACTGTCCGTCTGTGCTTGAAGGCCTAGCGCGATCCAGAGCAGGTGATGTGATGGCCCTTTTTTTGACCTTAATCTTTACTGAGTTTGCGAAACTCAAATGAACACAAACCTAGTCCATATACAAATCTATACCAATGACTTCATTAGAGGTGTCCCCTATCAGAATTGTTGAATCTTTCTATAGTCGACTGATCTATGTGTGTGTGAATGGGTTAGGAGGGGCACAACAATAGTCAGCAGAAGGGTAAAACTACTTTTATTTTCCTTTACACACTGCACACTGCACACAGCAACAACTTTTAATAAAGCGACCAAAACTGCCTGCCAACTGACAATGGCTTTCTTATTTAGGTTTAAATAAAAGCTAATGTGGTGGATAAACATTTGCAAAACATTTTCTCATAACATTTTAAAGCCGTGATCGAAATATAGAACATCACACAAATATATAAAAGAACATTTTGATAAATAAACCTTAAAAAATTACCAGCCTAGAGAGGAAAAGAACACTTTGAGTGCATTACATGCACGTTCTTAAGCCAATAATGCCTAATAAGCCGAAAATAAACATGGTCATGTAAACGCGGCAACCTGTTTTCTTTTATCGGAGTAAGGTCATAAACGGCGCAAGCATAAACCAGTCGCACAGGTTGTGTTTTTTTTTTTGCCTCTTACCAGATTTCGCTTGGCATGTAAACGCATGAACCTGCTTTCTGTCTGCTTATTGAAGTGCACATGTGTGATAGGTGACAAAAAATGCTAACTTAGAGCAAATGCATCCACCATCCAGACAGAGCAAGCTAGCATGTATTTGAATAAAATAAGGACATATATCACAAGCAAAGAATCTTTTAAGACCCAGAAAATTGTAAAGATGTGTTCTCATCTCATGCAGCAGAAGGTTCAGTCAAAAGGCTGCATCTGAGAGAATATATGAGCCGTAAATCTCCCGCTGACCCGGTGCATGCTTTATTTAACATCACAACTGACGTAACATTTGACATACTACAAGTCAGATATGGATATTATTTTTGACGTCACTACAAGGAAATTACCCAGTTTATTAATAAAGTCATTTAGCTAAATGCAGTTTACTTGCATTGTCAGTTTACTGGTTTGCATGTAGGCTAAACGGGGAAAACTGGTTATTTCAATAAGCTGATATTTGTGAGTTATCAGCTTACTAGTGTGCATGTAAACATGCTCAGTGTTAAGTAATCCCTGCCGCCAAGATGCTCCTCGTCTATCACGGATCAGTTAAAGTGAAACTTAAATCTGTCTGTAACAGTGATTGTTGGATTTATTCACACACACACACACACACATACGTTACACATATTTATTGAGCACTTCTTTCTTTTCACGTTACTTTTTACAGCATTATCATAATTAAAGGCTGTATATATCTTAATATAACCGTACAAAACCAGTAGTTCTTTGTGAAATTAGACATTGAGCACCCCCATATTGCCAAAATGGTACGACCCTCGTTTCATAACACCCGCGAAGATTCGACTGTGGTCGAATCCGGCTCCGCATATCGATGCATCGAATCTTCGACTATTCGGGGGTCACCTCTAGACTTTATTTAGACATTGAACCACTTTCTGCACTCTGCATCACATTCTTAGAAACAAAATTGGTCTTTATATTGTGCTTAATCTGTGATTAACATCCATACTAATCTTCTTATTGAGTTTGCCATGAGGCAGCACATGAGGTAACACATACCTCGGTCTTACTCCCCAAACTACCATCTCACATTTAATTTGATAATAGTGACATGACCTTATGAAACTGAAATAGATCTGTGAGGCAGTCAGGTAATTTTATGATGCCTGCACATGATGTGGTGAGGATGGAATTGGTTATGCAGTGTTGAAAAAGACACAAATACAAAACGGACAAGGAAATGATTCAGCCGGAATATACAAACAACAATTAGCGAAATCTATGTAATCTCCTAAATACTCCCTCTCCTTCACCTGACCTATGGACCGCATGGATGCTGCTCCGTTTAACCCTATGGAGTATGGAGCATTGCATCTGTTATTTTATTATTTAATACATAATATGACATATTGATGGGTCCACGTAGCACAATAAAATAACACATTGAAAATCTGGGATTAAAATCTAATTGATTATTTGTATTATTATTTTCTCTTCTGGAACAAACTTGACATACAATGCATATATTTATTCTTACATTGGGGCGGCAGTGGTTCATGTAGGTTGTCTACAAACCAGAAGGTTGGTGGTTCGATCTCCGGTTCCACCTGACCAAGTGTCGAAGTGTCCATGAGCAAGACACCTAACCCCAAACTGCTCCCGACGAGCTGGATGGCGCCTTGCATGACAGACACCGCCGTCGGCGTATGAATGAGTGTATGGATGGGTGAATGTGAGGCAACATGTAAAGCGCTTTGGATGGCCATAGGGTCTGTTGAAAGCGCTATATAAATGCAGTCCATTTACCATTTACATTAATTACAGACCCACATAATTCTATAAACAAGAGTAATTAACAGATTGAATTACACAAAAACCAAACATGTTTAACAAACAATAAAAACAATGGGGAAAAAAACATTACATTTATATTTTTATTATTAAAATGATTTATTAAAAAAGCATATTAATATAAAATAAATAATAATCATTTAAATATTACAATAACAAAAGCAATCCATTAATTTTCCTCCACAGATTTACACATACTAAAACCTTATTGTCAAACTTACTATTTTCCATCTAACCCAGTTTTCACTCATCATATTTAACTCAAATGAAAATATAAAATAACAATAACTAGAAATAAGAGCAAAGGTCAACTATAACAATTATAAAAACAATAAACAGATAAGATAGGGTGCAATCAGTTGGACGTACAGTGGCACAGTGCTCATTCAGTAAATGCACAGCTGAACAGATGTGTTTTGAGTCTGGATTTGAATGTGGCTACTGTTGGAGCACATCTGATCTGTTCAGGAAGCTGGTTCCAACTGCGGCTGGCATAATAGCTAAAAGCAGACTCTCCTTGCTTTGAGGGAACTCTTGGTATTTCTAACTGATTTGATCCTGCTGATCTGAGTGATCTGTTGGGTTTGTATTTAATCAGCATATCTGTGATGTATTGAGGTCCTAGGTCATTGAGAGATTTATAAACAAGTAATAGTACTTTAAAATTGATCCTAAATGTAACTGGAAGCCAGTGTAAAGACCTGAGGACTGGTGTGATATGGTCATATTTTTTGGTTCTGCTCAGAATCCTGGCAGCAGCGTTCTGTATGAGCTGCAGCTGTCTAATGGTCTTTTTGGGAAGTTCGGTGAGAAGGCCATTACAATAGTCCACCCTACTGGTGACGAAAGCATGGAGAAGTTTCTCTAAGTCTTGCCTGGAGACAAAGCATCTAATTGTTGCAATATTTTTCAGATGATAGTATGCTGATTTAGTTATTGCTTTGACATGACTACTGAAACTCAGGTCTGACTCCAAAATCATTCCAAGATTCCTGACTTGATTTTTTATCAGGCCTTTATCCTCAAGATATGCGTTCACCTTGAGAATTTCATCTTTGTTTCCAAATGTAGTGATTTCAGTTTTGTCTTTGTTTAACTGAAGATAGTTTTGGCACATCCAGTTGTTAACTTCATCAATGTATTTGCACAGGGAGTCAATGGGGCTGTAGTCATCAGGTGATAGTGCTAAGTAGATCTGGGTGTCGTCAGCATAGCTGTGGTAAGCAAATTCAAGTTAAAGTTCAAGAGGTTTATTTTTCACATACACAGTTTTATACAGAAAACAACCGGCAGTGAAATGTAAACAGGTCCGCTCGATGGACATCAAATAACAATTAACACAAAAAAAACACAATAAATTATAAAATAGAAATAGGATAAAGGTGCTATATATATACATATGTAGAATTATGAATAAATCAAGTTAAAAAAATAAGAGGTGGAATAAAATAAGTGAGATAAAGTAAACTGGAAACTATAAAAATAAATGTGGATAAAGTACAGGAGTGTAATGTGCAAACAGCATTATAATGAGTAGTTACATGGTAACAACAAGAATAAAGTGCAGTGCAATATCAGTATGTGGAGTTTGTTTATACTGAAGTGAGGTGAAGTCACATGTTGTTAAGTGACAGCGTTCAGGAGTCTGATGGCCTGTGGGAAGAAACTTCTCCTGAGTCTCTCAGTTTTAGCCATCAGGCTACGGAAGCGCTTACCAGATGGCAGCCGGGTGAAGTGAGGGTTGGCCGGGTGATTAATGTCCTTGATGATTTTTGTAGCTCTACCTCTGCATCGTTTGATGTAGATGTCCTGCAGAGACGGGAGAGCTGACCCTGAGATGCGCTCGGACAAGCGCACCACTCTTTGCAGGGCTTTGCAGTCATGACTGGTGCTGTTACCATACCACGCTGTGATGCACTGAGTCAGTAAACTTTCTATCGCCCCTGAATAGAACGTTTTCAGGATAGCTGGTGAGACCCGGAATTTCCTCAGCTGGCGCAGGTGGTACAGTCTTTGCCTGGCCTTTTTCACCTGTGTCTGGATATGTGCAGTCCAGGTCAGGTCCTCGGAGATGTTCACACCCAGGTATTTGAAGCTGCTCACTCTCTCTACTGGTGTCCCGCTGATCATAAGAGGGGTATATGACCGTTGCTGTCTCTTCCTGAAGTCCACAATCAGTTCTTTGGTCTTGTTAACATTCAGAAGGAGACAGTTGTCTTGGCACCATGATGTCAGTTGCTCCACCTCGTCCAAGTATGCCCAGGACAACAGTATCATCCGCAAACTTGATGACAGAGGTGGAGCTGTGTGTGGACAAACAGTCATGCGTGTAGATAGAGTAGAGCAGGGGACTGAGGACACATCCCTGTGGAGCTCCCATACTCACGGTGATGGAGGTGGAGGTGAACTGTCCTACTCTCACCACCTGAGGTCTGCCAGTGAGGAAATCTTCAATCCAGTGACAGAGAGAAGAGTTCAGTGCAAGAAGTGGTGCAAAAATTGACCCTTGTGAGGCCATTCCCAAAGCTACCGCTACTGGATTACTGTGACTGAGTTTGGGAACAGACACTACAATTAAATACTGAACATGTCTGTTCAATATAATGAGTAAGTCACCGTGCGAGTGTCACAGCACTGAGCACTAACTGCAGGAGTCAGATTACATTTAACATCATGAGCTGATGAGCTCTTGTGATGAGAGCTGAGGTAATCGCGACCACATTCACGGCATACATTCACAGGCGCATTTTCAGTTCATGCCTTTGGAAGCTTAACTTTCATAGAAATTAATTAGAGAAGTTAAAACACTTACATTGCTCTCTGTCTCAGCATAGCTCAGTTTCCATGAATGCCTGAGGCTGCAGCTGAGCTGAGTGTTGTGAGTGTGATCTCCCATCCCCCATGTGCTAGTGTAAAACATGAGGAAATGGCTCCCTCTGCTGGCTGAAGTCTTTAGCCTTTGGCCAAACATTCCTCCTATGACACAAATATTGTCAATTTGCATCATTGGAGGAATTTTTCCAGAAATAAATGCATAAATTTCTTGCCTCAGGGGGATATGAGGGGGGAAAACACAATCATTTGAATATACTCCAGGGATTCTACTGATACAAAGCCACATGCTAATCGCTGAAGTAACCCTTTAAATTGTTTTATAAAAACACTTGCATAGTCGTAACAAAGTTGTACAATTGTATAACTTTACAGAGAAAGTCAAGATTTTTCACACTAAATTCATAATTTTGTTTATACCGCGTTATTATTATACTATTGCAACTATTTTGGACCATCTCTTCCATTGTAAGTGTCTCACTCTCTTATTCTTGACAAAGAAAGGAAGGTACAAGTGTAAATTAATTTTGCGATCAACATTATGCCACATAAGCTGTAAACCGTAAAGAGTTTAAGTCACTAAGCCTGATATTCCTTAATCCAAGTTATTTCCTCCATTGAACATAAGAGGGCTAGAAAATCAACCGGTTATAGGGACAGTTATGTCATTGCCTCTCATGTTCAATCTATAAGCTTCTCCTTGTCATTGCTAGTGACTAATTCCAGACCACGACTCTTCTAGCCTTTAAACCACTGAGGGAAGCTCATCGGGAGTTTTATGCACTGCTCTTAATGGCTCTAATGACATGTAAGGACTAGAGGATGCTCTGTCAGAGTAAAACTATTGTTGGATCTGCTTCCACAGCTGTGTAATTATCCTCAGTAACACAGGGTGTAAAGAGATACATCAAGAATAATATGCCTTCAGGCAGTTTCTTCAAGTAACTACAAGCAGTATTTTATTCAGAATGCATTCTGTGTGATATTCTGTAGTACTGGTGATAATGCCTTTCTAATTTCTAATGTCTCAGGATGAAATGTCATAATTGGTGAGTATCCTAAATTACTTAATTATCTTCTCTGTTGTTGTTTATTTTAAATAATAAATACAGCATGGATTAGATGCTCTAAATTGATCAAACGTGACAGTAAAGACAATTAAATTGCTACAAAAAAGTCTATATAAAATAAATGCTGTTATTTTCAAAGTTCTATGAAGCCAAACATTTTTGGTTTCCACAAAAGCCGCACACATTTCACAGATCATGTGACACTGAAGACTGAAGTCATGGCAGCAATTTAGCTTTTCCATCACAGGGATAAAATACATTTTAAAATGTATTAAATTATATTAAATTAATTTGACCCTAATGTGCTGTATATTTGTGGTCTAGTCTCTGGGACAGTGTCTACTTTGTAGTTTGTCCCACATTGGTAATAGAATTAGCTTTTCTGTGCTCTGAAATATTAGAGATGTTTTTGGTCTTTAATATTCTTGGGATCAGTAGCTATATTGTAAAAAATGTTCCTCCATTGTAATTTTAAATATGCCCCAAAAGGGCCATTTTAAAATGATGCGGTGTGAAACTATGATCAGATTCGTGCTTTTATTAAAAAGGCTGTAGTATATTTTTTTATATAATTATATAGTCCTAGGGTGTGGACTATTTTTTAATATAATTTATAGTCCTGGGGTGTGAATTGTGTTTTTTTTTTTTTTTTTATCATTTCATGCTGTACGGCAGTATCTTTGCTTTGATCTTTTTTTTAATTGATACAACTAATTGATTTAATTTTAACGTTCACTTATTCTCTTTATTTTGATCCTGTATAGGTCCCTCACATGGTGACTTCTAATGTCAAAACTCTAAACCAGAAACATGGTCATTCTGCAACAGGTAAGACTTGTTCTCAATGTTAAATGTCTTTACTTGCTCAAGGGGTGCTGTAATTTGCCAATTAAGACATCATACATTATTAACACACCTGGATAAATTGAACTAAATCCAGTTTTCCACTCCAGTAATCATTTTGATTGATGCTGTATTAAATCATGTTCCAGTTGTAGTGCAGTGGCAACCTTGCATTCTCAATAAGTTTTATTGCAACACAAGTCCCTCCCATTGTGGAACTGTAGTAAAATCATTTTGCTGGAACTGTTGGGACTACCGTCGATTACATTAATAGTATAATAGCCGGCAGATGACTGAGGTTAAGATTTAATAACCCTAATTCTTCTTATAGGGTGCCATGCTTTATATTAAATGAGAAACCTATTTTACAGAAAACAAAATACAAAACAAAACATTCTTTTATTTACTGAAAAGTTAAGTCCCCCTGTGGTAAATATTTTTTTACATTAAAACTCCTCTTTGATCACCTAAAAGGACTTTTAAACTGTTTTTCCTGTGAGATTTTTTTATATATTCATGCCTTAAAATAGCTTGAATGTAACTAGAACCTTGCTTCATTTAGTATACGCCGGACATGAATATGCAAATGATCCCCGCCTCCACTCACTCACTTACACCAGCTCAGAGATACAAAGGCAAATAATGGTTTAATTCAGCCAGTGCCTTGACTACACTATTAAACAGCTAATAATGTGTTGCTTATGTGACACACACACCATGTTCCTCTTCAACAGTCAGAGAGCTGCCTTCTGATAATCCTTAGAAACATTTTACTTAAAACGTCAGAGGAGAAAGGCATATATTTTTCATCATAACATCATAATATACATTATATACGCAATTTACCCGCTATATTGCTAAATGTACTCGATTTTTCACATCAACAGAAAAATATAGCAGGATAACCTTAGCCTGACAAGCCAGACCCACATCAAGATGTTTGGTCTGGAAACTCACCATAGACAGGGCTCAATCCGAGGGGCGAGATAAACGGTTGTCTTTCAAACTCCCTCTGCACGCGATAGGATAGCGCTACACCAACCAGAGAAACGAAGGTGAAACAGAGCTTGTTGATAGATTAAACATTACGCCGTATCCGGTCAGCAAAACTCCGAACACATCTTCCCTTTTTAAGAATGATTTCAGTGCCCTTCTTTGTTCTTTTCTCAGAGAAAAGCTTAACTCCAAGTCTTTCAGAGTCGCAGTCAAAGCTGATTCGAAAGACCGCCGTTCGCCAGTTTCTGTGTTTACTAGAAGCACGCAAACGCAACTCGGCCGTCGTCATTATGGCCCCGCCCACCGACTCTATACACTATGTGATTGGTTCGGCAAGAGTTAGGGGATTACAGCTCAGAAGGGTATTGAGAGTTGCTAGACGACACTTGCGGGCAGATTAAATTTGCTGCCGCTAGGGTGCGTCTAGATTTCTAGGCTAGGATAACCTGGCTTCTCCTGAGCATATTAATGATATGCTAAAGCCCCCATGCACGTTAACATGATTGGTTACAAGGTAGTGATGTTAGAAACACCGGCGATTTCAAACCGCGTTTGATCTTTGATTAACTGCAGTTTTAAGGAGAAAATACTCAGCAATGGTTTTGACTTACCAATTTGTGCATGGTTTGTCTTAAAGCATATTAAACACACCACATAGATGTATAAACATTTAAAAACTTGATTTTCACCACAGGGGGTCTTTAAAATGTAAATGTTAGAATTATATATATTTAAATTTTATTCTATTTTTGCAATAAAGTTTTTTGTCTGTTTTTACAATCCTACATGTTATGGTATTTATGGTATTTGGTATTGATTGTTTTTTGATTGGTTGTCCCATAGGGGGACTATGTCTGGTTGGACCTCAGAACAGGCCGTGAGTTTGACGTCCCTATTGGCGCCGTGGTCAAACTCTGTGATTCGGGTCAAATCCAGGTCTTGGATGATGAAGGAAAGGTGGGTCTTTTAGTGTGTACCACTTATAATAACGGCCAACATGTGAGAGAAGACCAGTTAGACCAACTATAAAAGCACATTATCTACCTATTTCTAATCTATCAGAAAGGAGGTTTAATAGTCTGTCTTTTCCCCTATTCAGGAGCATCGGATCTCTCTTCAGAATGCTACAAATATCAAGCCCATGCACCCAACCTCCATTCATGGAGTGGAGGACATGATCCGTCTAGGGGACCTGAATGAAGCTGGTATCCTCAGAAATCTCCTGATCCGTTACAACGACAGGGTCATATATGTAAGTGTGGCCATTGACAGTTCTCTGTTTGGTGTTTGGTGTTCATTTTATTGCATGTGGAATCTAATAAGGCTACATGGGAAACTTCACGATTGGGCTCAAAAAATCATATAACAATTAGTTAGTCATATATTGTGATTACAATTACAATATTAAAAGCTTTCATAACATCAACCATTACATAATTTAGACCACACAAACTATTGCATAATGTTAACCAGGAGCCAAATTTATATTTTGTTCTTATTTGATCAAAGTCCATGTTTTTCTAAATATATATCCTCTTTCACTCAGAAATACATCAGATTATAGAAATAAAATGAGTTGGAAAAACAGCAAACCGCTGACTTTTGACTGCAAGTGACGCTTTTTTAACAACACTGGCTTGTTGCTGCTTAGCATGAAATACATTTTTAATGATTTTATGCTTCAAGGCTTGTTCATTTAGAAAAATAGACTGTTGTTAGAACATTGGCATTGATTTATGACTGAACAATGTATGGAGACCAAAACATTTTACCTTTGTTGTAGCGTTTGCTGAATATGAATTCTGGGTATGTTTTTTCATTTCGTAAAACAATTGAGAGAAAATAATGAATGATTTGTTTTGGTCTCTTAGACGGTATAGTTTTTTTTTGTTGCTTGTTTTTGTTTCAGGATTCAGATCAAATTGGTTTTGTGAAATGTGACCTTTTCATTTTGTTTCTTCATTGAATCCCCTTTAGCCATTCTCACCACTAGAATGCTTAATGGAAGGCATTGTAACTTTGTCATAGTTTGAAACTGAGGTTTGAATCAGTTCAATCATTGGACACAGGCTTTGCGTAGAACTCATTTGTATGGAAATGTGTTTAGTGCACTTAGCTGATCAGATGTATTTACTTCTTGCTTATCTAGAAAGTCAATCTTCATTTTTGTTGTTACTTGCTCTTTCTTAATGGTATAAAAGTTCACTGTCATTAGCACCGAATTCAGTGAATTGGTGGGTCTAAATGATTCATAACGCTCTCCAGTTGTCTACCTCCATGCCCAAACTGTGAAAGTTATACAGATGTTGAACAGACCAAAGAGCTTAAATATGGAAATTCTGTCATGATATCAGTTTGACATTAGAGGTACAGAAAAGACAATAATGTTGGCTTTGTGAATAACACAGAATGTTAGATGTCATAAATTATTGACTTACCTTATAATAGTTTTCTCTGCATATTAAAGGGTTAGTTCACCTAAAAATGAAAATTCTGTCATTAATTACTCACCCTCATGTCGTTCGACACCTGTAAGACCCTTGTTCATCTTCGGAACACATATGAAGATATTTTTGTTGAAATCCGATGGCTCAGAAAGGCCTCCATTGACACCAATGTCATTTCCTCTCTCAAGACCCATAAAAGGCACTAAAGACGTTGTTAAAAGTCCATTTCACTACAATGGCTCTACAATCATTTTATGAAGCGACGAGAATAGATTTTGTGCACAAAAAACGAAATAACGACTTATATAGTGATGGGACTATCTCAAAAATCAGCTTCAAACCGTTATGAATCAGCGTATTAATTCATGATACCAAAGACACGTGATTTCAGCAGTTTGGCAGTTTGACACGCGATCCGAATCATGATTCATACGCTTATTCATAACTGTTCTAACCTTTTTTTTAAATCGGCCTATTACTATATAAGTCGTTATTTCTGTTTTTTTGTGCACAATAACTATTCTCGTCGTTTCATAAAATGATTGTGGAGCCACTGTAGTGAGATGGGATTTGTAACGACGTCTTTAGTGCCTTTATGGGTCTTGAGAGGAAATGACATTGGTGTCAATGGAGGCCTTTCTGAGCCATCGGATTTCAGCAAAAATATCTTAATTTGTGTTCCCAAGATGAACAAGGGTCTTACGGGTGTCGAACGACATAAGGGGATAGTAATTAATGACAGAATTTTAATTTTTGGGTGAACTAACCCTTTAAGCTTGGATCGGAAAGTATTTTAACACAACATAGTTATACAGTCTTACTCTGAAACTTTCTATATTCAATAGTTCATAACCCCAAAAAAATTTATTTGTGGTTCAGTGAGGGAAGTCAATTGTGACTTCAAACCACTGACTCATGAGTGAGTTTAAAACTGATTTGTGATCTTTTTTTTCTGAACAGACTCATAAGACTCATTTGTACGTGAATCAGACATTACAGCTCACACTGTGTCGGTTTCTAAGTGCAGGAAAGTCCTGTTCATACTTTATAGCTGCTTTTTCACCATCAGGCTGATGGTTCTCTAAGAATGGTAAAGAACTGTTATGGTTATTTTCCACTTGAGCTTGGTTTAGCATGGCATGATTATAAACTGTTCTCGGCCTGGAGTTGAATCTGCACGGTTGGCTTAAAAATCAAGTGTAGTGATGTCACCACTCAGGATTGGTCACTTGTATGTTACCTGCCAACCAATTTCTCTGTAGCTGGGTAAGCGTGCTATTCGAGCAAAGTAACACAAGCTAACAATAGAAATATCTGTTCATGCTCTATAACGTGGTCTCTGTAAAATCTTGCGTTACCAAGCCAACAACTGATGCAGTTGTATTACATTCCAAAGTGCTCTGTTTTCAGCCCCACAGTGGAAAATTAAATCATATCTTTACCGGCTGGGCCGGATCACCATGGAGTGCAACGGTTAAGCAATGAGAACGATTTGGCCTCATGGTGGAAAAGTGGCTTATGTTATCACAATAATGTATTTCAGACGTACACGGGATCAATCCTGATAGCAGTGAATCCATACCAGCTGCTGCCCATCTACACGCCTGATCACATTCGCCTCTATACAAACAAAAAGTTAAGAGAGATGCCACCACATATCTTTGGCATTGCAGACAACTGCTACTTCAGTATGCAAAGAAACAACAAGGACCAGTGCTGCATCATTAGGTAAATCACAGCTTGTAAAGGTTTAAGATAAGTTTGTTTTGTTTTTTTACCACTATATGATTCACTGGTTAGTGCACATGACCTTGTTGACCATGTTGTGTCCAGTGGTGAGTCTGGAGCTGGAAAGACGGAGAGCACCAAGCTCATCTTGCAGTTCCTGGCAGCTATCAGTGGTCAACACTCCTGGATTGAGCAGCAGGTTCTGGAGGCCAACCCTATTTTAGAAGGTCAGGAAGATCATCTCTAAACCTAATGACATAAACCCTACCACTGAACCAGCAATTGCCAGCACTTGTTAAACACAGTATAGAGACAGAGCGACACATGTCATAATCTGAAAGCCACGCCCACCGGCAACTTGGCCGTCGTCATTATGGCCCCGCCATAATGGCCTCCTTGTCATTTCTGAATTATTACAAAAAAAACTAACAATGTCTAAAAGCTGATATGTGACAAGGTGTACAGAAAACAAGCTTTAAAAACCCAGGAACAAAAAGCCAGAAGTTTGAGACAAAAAACGAACGTTTAAGGACACAAAAGTGGATACAGGCACTTGAGTCAGAGCGCGTCATGTAATATTTCACTGAGAACTACGCCCACTGGAGGGTAAAGTAATCAGCGACAGGAAGCATAATATAAAACTGACATTTGGCTATTTGACAACATGTTTACTGCACACGTAGGCATACAGAGACATACTGAGTGTCAGGATCCCAAAATTGACCCATTCTTCCCGTTAAAGCTTCACGTCTTATTGCCTGTATGCACTTTTGTCTCCTTAAACGCTCGTTTTTTGGGATCCACAGCTTATAAAAACTGTTCTGTTTCTTTTTATAAGTAAGAAAAGACGAGGCAACCACTTCACGCAATGCAAAGTCAATGCAGAGCGTTGGATTGCCCCCCCCCCCCCCCCCGGTGTGGGCGTGGCCTAAATACGCTCTGTCTCTATGCTATGAAAGCAGGATGGTGCGCCTTTCAGAATATAAATTAAAATTCCTGAACTTGAATTAAGTAGAAAAAAGACTTGTAATTAAACATTTTATTTAAAGAACTAAGAATACAAAAATCAAGCAGTCTAAGCTTAGTTTTAATACAATAATAAAATAATATTATAAAATATATTTTTTCTGTATTTAAGAATAAAAAACATGTTATCATGTGTTAGTGATACTATGTCCATAAGCATTACATTATATTAATAACTGATGTTTGGGGGGTATATAAAATGTATATATTTATATTTCTTCATTATTTAAAAAATAAAAGTACATAAAGTCCACGTAAAGTCACAGAGTAAAAGTCACCGAGAGGGTCACAGAGTGCTGAGCTCTTTACTTTCAGAAAAGGGAATTCTTTATGCTTCAGCATACAAAGACATTTTGCATAATGCAGTGATTCTAGCTTTATAGAAAGAGTTCGGGGAATGCCCTTTTTTATTTTGGCATAACTGTGCTCCAGTGCACAAAGCAAGGTCCATAAAGACATGGTTGGATGAGTTTGGTGTGTAAGAACTTGACTGTCCCGCACAGAGCCTGGACCTCAACCTGATAGAACCCCTTTGGGATAAACTGGAACAGAGCCAGGCCTTCTCATCCAACATCAGTGCCTGACCTCACAAATGCTCTACTGCAAGAGTTCTCAAACTTTTTTAGGCCAGGAACCCTTAGAGTGAAGAACATTTTCCAAGGACCCCATCATAGTTATAACAGTGATTAAGCATAAGCTTGCAAATCAAACAGCAAGTCCAATTAAATAAAATTGTATATGTATACAATTTATCAACAATTTATTAAGAGTTTAACAAAAAAAAAATGTTTATGGCCATATGAAATACGTTTTTTTTTTTTCTCAATTAAATTTCCAAATTAAAGGTTAAATGCAATTTTAATAATCAAAAAGCATGTCTAATTAATTGAATTCATTAAACTTTAAAAGCTTATGAAATGGGCCCTATGAAATGTTTAATACAAATTTATTATCAAAAAATGTGCTAATGAAATTAAGGCATATACTTTAATCAATTTATCTTTTAAAATGTAATTGAAAAAAATGTATAAATCCTTTATTTTTGGCAAAGTACAGCACAACAGAGGTTTACTTTTAAAATTAAAACATGGAAGAAATTGTTTTTTTATTCCTTTAAAAATAAAGTTGTAATAATTTTTATATTATTACTACTACTGCTACAGTAGAGAAGTACGTCTGACTGTACAGTAATAATATATTTCTATTATAATTTATTGAAAATAAACCAAACTTTTATTTTGACGAGTTCTCGCGACTCCTGAAGACCTTTTAGTTTCTTTGTTTAAGGCTTTATTAAGTTCAATACTTATTATTCAATACTGTTTTTGACAGTATTGAAAATATTTTTTTCTGTTGTGTGGCAGCATTGAATTTATTTTCATTTCAGGAAGTTCCTTGTCCTGTTATTCTCATTTAAATTTCAGTTCAGCTTTGTGTGAATTCAAATTTTTGCTCAACTCTGTATGAAAGATTTCAGGACTTTGTAACACCAAATGCTTTGCTGTATTGAGATTTTTTATTTGAAGTTTCCTGTGTTCCTTCAGCATTCGGTAATGCTAAGACCATACGCAATGACAACTCCAGCCGATTTGGGAAATACATTGACATTCACTTCAACAAGAGGGGAGCTATCGAAGGGGCAAAGGTCGAGCAGTACTTGCTTGAAAAATCAAGAGTTTGCAGACAGGTGAGAGACTGAGGATGGCCAGAATGTGTTTCGTGCGGGTCTCTTTATCATGCTATTGATTATGGTGATGTCGGTGATGAGATTACATTTGATTGTCTTTGTAGGCAGCCGATGAGAGGAACTACCATATATTCTACTGTATGCTTGCAGGCATGAGCCCTGATCAGAAGACTAAATTAGGGCTGGGCCTGGCCAAAGACTACATTTATCTTACTATGGTGAGGGCATGTTTTTTATCAGCACATACTAATGCACTTTTACACAATTTTTTTGTATATTATGAAAGCATTGAATAGACCGTTTCCTTTAAAGAAATAGTGCCCCAGAAATGAAAATTCTCATGTTGTTTTGGACCTATTTAACTTTTTATTTTTATTTTGTGGAACACAAAATGTGATTTTTTTATTTTTATTTTTATTTTTCTTTGAATAATATTCTCTGCTCTGTTGCATATAATGAAAGTGAATGGAGACAAGGTCTTCCAAGAAGTCATATTAACTACTTTTATGATCATTTTATGGTCATTTTGGAGCTTTAAAGTAACCAGCCCATTTTCAGTTCCATTAAATTGGGGAAAAAAGCAGCAAGAACATTCTTTAGAATTTCTACTTTTGTGTTCCTGTGAAATACATTCATTCAGATTTGTGGAACACCATGAGGAAGAGTACATGATGAATGATCATTTTTGGTACTATTCCTTAATATATGAGCCAAAACATTATGAGCAGTCACAGGTTAAGCAAATGGTATATTAAGGTCTTGGTAGAATAGATGCGAGTGTCAGAACTGGACCTTGGAGCAGGTTGCCTTGTCCGATGCATCGCATTTTCTTTAACATCACATGGAAGAATGGCCTTGTACGTGTGCACCATTTACCTAAGGGAAGTGATAGCACCAGTCTGGCCATTCATGTGAACATAAATTTGACATGTTCCACCTACCTAAACATTGTTGCAGACCAGGTACACTCCTTCATGACAGTGGTGTTCCTTGGTGGAAGTGATGCCTTTCAGCAGGATGTTCCACCCTGCCACACCGCACACATTTTTCAGGAATCTTTTGAGGAACATGATGAAGAATTCGAGGTGTTGTCCTGGCCTCCAAATTCCCCAGATCTCAATCTGATGCATCTTTGGGATGTGCCAGACCAACAAATTTGATCCACGGCAGCTCCACCTTGCAACCTACATGACTTGAAGGATCTACTGCTAACATTTTGGTGTCCGATACCACAGGACACCTTTAGGAGTCTTGTATTGTCCATGCCTCGGTGGGTCAGTGCTGCCAAAACGGATGGAGGACAAACAGCATATTAGGCAGGTGGTCATAATGTTTTGGCTCATCAGTTGTACGTAAACTGTATATATACCTTGCTCACTGATAGCTGTTTAATAGTGTATTTAGAGAGAGTGTGTGTAAAAGGCAGCGTGTTCGCATCCGCTGTGTTCTTCTCTCTTGGCCTGTCGTCCAGGGAAACTGTACGGTCTGTGAGGGGAGGGATGATTTGAAGGAGTACTCAAGCATTCTGTCAGCCATGAAAGTCTTGATGTTTACTGACACAGAAAACTGGGAGATCTCCAAACTGCTGGCTGCCATCCTGCATATGGGCAACATGCGCTTTGAAGGTAGAAGGTGTTATTAATAACTGTCATCCAAACGCACGCCAGGCTAGCTAAATAGCATGTTTCTTTTGTGTTGCCCCAACAGCTCGAACCCTGAAGAACTTGGATACCTGTGTAGTGGTTCGCTCACCTGACCTGGCCAAAGCAGCCACTCTGTTAGAGGTGAGGCGCATGTCAACATAAAGTTACATTATCAGCCCTCCATATTTGTCTAAGTGAAACTTAGAAGCTCATTTCCACCTCAAAGTGAGGGAAAAAAATGTTAAGATAATTGCAACTTGTGATTGTTTCCCATTATTGCGACTATATTTCGCATTTGCAACTTTTTTCTAATAATTGTGAGATCTTTATATCTGACAGTATGACTATTTCGTATTATAAACTTTATATTCAAAGCTGAGAAAACTGCTATTTTTTCATTGAAATTAATTGAATGGTGAAACGTGAGCCTCCAATAAAAGAATGGAGCCAGGCCTGAATAGCTTTTTGACTATTGTTCCACATTAATAGACCACACGGCATAAGAAGAAATGGACAGCCATTTCAGAGAAATATTGTGCACTGATGAACTGTGCAGAATAAAGAATGTGTATTAAAGGACGTGT
This sequence comes from Pseudorasbora parva, assembly GCF_024679245.1. Lineage (NCBI taxonomy): Eukaryota > Metazoa > Chordata > Actinopteri > Cypriniformes > Gobionidae > Pseudorasbora > Pseudorasbora parva. Next base: position 20,556,198 of record NC_090189.1, read on the forward strand.
ATGTAAGATTGTGGTCAAAACTGGTACTGCAATCACTTTCAAATGACTGTAGAGCGGTGTATCCCCTCTCCACCTCACCCCGACTCGAGGTTGCCAGATAGGCTGCAGGATCCGTTTGTAGCTGTGGTAACGAGAAGATCTGGCAACCCGGATGCCCAAACACTACTGACTTCGTGATTGGTCGATAGGTGGAGGATGGAGCTTCAGGCCAAAACACAACATGTCAACATCAACATCAGTTGAGGGTTGCAGCAAAAACTATTAAATGACAATATCCTGTCAGTGATATAAGTATTTGAAATGAACATGATTTCATAAGGTCTAGTGACATATAAGGGCCATTTTATGATTAATTGAAATACATTTCTTACATATAGTTCCTTTAAGTAAAAGGTCCTTGCATTGCACTAACTCTGTAAATGTTGTTTAGACTTGGTTTAATCCCATTTTTGCATCAGTGTATTGGAGTCTTGGAGCCGCTGTTACTTGAAGGGGTTTGTTCTGCTGTCTTGTTGAGATTCATCTCTCTCTTTAGCTCTTCTGTACTGTGTTATCCGTGCAGTTGAGGGAGGGGAGTCTGAGATAAATGCAGTCATTAGTGAGCATCAGACTTTTATTCTAATGTTATTATCGTAGACACTGGCACAGCGTGACGAGTCTGCTTAGACTTCTTGCCGGCAGCACTCCACTGTCAGTCTTTTCGATTTCTACGTCTGTCTCTGTTTCCACTGTCCAAAATCTTAGTTCTGTTCAGTTTGATTTAAACTGCTGTGGCAGTGCTGGATTTCAAAACCATTTTCTTTGTTTGCGTCTGCCCCCTGGTGGCAAGACATAAAAGTTCTCAAGAGCAGTCAGAATGAAGGTTTGAGAATCCAATAATTTCTTTTAACTAAATATATAATTAGGCTTAATAATAGTTATGTAGAGTAACATATTCAACTTAATATTATTATGAATACATTTATGAATTAGTCCTCTTAGTAATAATATTCAATATTTTATTATGTTGGCTTAAATAGAATAATTAGCATCAACAGATAGCAATATAATATGAAGAATTATATTATAAATAGACATTTGTGCTAAATGCACAAGGTTTATTTTGGGACAGTAATTTATTTGAATGAACTAAATACAACATCAGATATGTTTTTTCTGTTTTGGGACAAACTATTTTCATATGTATATTTAGCCTATATTTTACTATTTTTGAACATTACACATCTTTACATTGTATCACAATAATAAATACTCTAATAGGTGGACCCTCAGGATGTCATGACATGTCTGACCACACGTACACTGATCACCAGGGGCGAGAGTGTGTCCACTCCTCTCAGTGTGGACCAGGGGCTGGATGTCCGGAATGCCTTTGTCAAGGTAAGTTTGTTCACAATCCATAAATGATCCAGTTTTGATTCTCAATTTGTCACAGAATTCGTCAATATCCTCTAAGTGGAATATTTTTGTCTCCATCAGGGAATCTATGGGAGATTGTTTGTGTGGATAGTGGAAAAAATCAATGCCGCCATCTTTAGGGTCCCTTCCACAGAAAGCAAGACTATCCGTAGGTCTATAGGCCTGCTTGACATTTTCGGCTTTGAGAATTTCACTATTAATAGGTGAGTATTAGTAAAAAATAAAATTTTAGACCATTTTTATTACAGCATTATCAAACGAGTACTAATCTAGTTTATTCCTGCTGTAGTTTTGAGCAACTGTGCATCAACTTTGCAAACGAGAACCTGCAGCAGTTCTTCGTCCGCCACGTTTTCAAAATGGAACAGGAGGAGTACAACCTGGAGGACATCAACTGGCTTCACATCGAATTCACAGACAACCAGGATGCTTTGGACATGATTGCCATGAAACCTATGAATATCATTTCCCTTATTGATGAGGAGAGCAAGTTTCCAAAGGTAAAGTTGGAATTTTGTTTCTGTGCTGTATGTTTGGATTATAAATTGGATTATAATGTCCATAGAGCAACGCAGAACATTGCTGGTTCGGTTCTGAGCATCTTTATTTTGTTATGTTGAGTTGAATGGAGGATATCTAGCCATGTTGCATGTCCGTGACTTGCTGTTGTGTTTCTTAGGGAACAGATGCTACCATGCTGAACAAGCTAAACTCCCAGCACAAACTTAATACCAACTACATCCCCCCTAAGCACAGTCATGAGACCCAGTTTGGCATTCAGCACTTTGCTGGAGTGGTGCACTATGAAACTAAAGGTACACACTACTGAATTATACAGTTTATTTACAAATTAGAGACTATACATTTATAATGATTTAAAAATGTATGTATTTTCATAAATATAATATATAGTAATATATTTTAAAATGCATTAAATGATGCACTTTTCTTCTTTTGAAATCAAGTAATCTTACTGACCCCAAACTTGTGAATGGTATTATAGATAAGGGATAATTCACGGAACGCTGTGCATTAAATGATTCCACCCGTCGCAAAGCAAAGGAAATCGTTTAATGCACAGCTAGCCATGGTTTATTCCGCTTATACCATGGTAATTTTCCAACATTGACATCTTAAAGCTACAACTGATATTTGCAGCGTAATATTTGACCGGAAGGGTAAAATTGACTTAAAAATTTAATCCAGCATTCTGCCCGCTTTGAATCCGGCACAGAGGTTGTGCATTAAATTACAATTTAACAATTTGAATGAAGGAATTATAGCATTTATTTAAATAAGTTTTTGAGAGAGATTCGTACCTGTGTCTGGTCAGCGTCACTCTCTATTAACAACAAAGAAGTGTGTTTATTACTTCAAAATAGCGATTTAACCCCATCATTGCTAAGAAATATAATGTAGTAATCCATTAGCAAAGCTTCTTGTATTACTAAAAATCGCAGGGCAGTGTTGATAACAAGTTTCTGTGCTCCTGATTTTGTGTGTGTGCGCAGCGCGATCTCCTCTCTCTGTATACAAGTGACGTATAGCCATGTGTATGCGCTTCAATGAAAACAATAATGTTGTGCATTATTGTTTATTAATATAAAATAGTGATTCAGCTGACTTGGAACTACCTGTGCATTAAACGGTTTTACTGTACACCTTCCAGCCAATTTAGAATCGAGTATTCAGACAGACCAGGGTATAAATAATATCATATAATATATATTATTTTGCTTATTTAAGTTAACATGATCCCCTCTTGGTTCATTGTTCAGGTTTCCTGGAGAAAAACCGAGACAGCCTCCACAGTGACATCATCCAGCTTGTGCACTCGTCCAAAAACAAGTTCATCAAGCAGATCTTCCAAGCTGATGTTGCTATGGTGATGCCCTTTTCCAATACTGAATCCATATTTGCTCAGAATTAAAATGCTCACGACATGCCAGCGAGGCCGCACACATCTCTGAGGGCCAAATGCTGGCCATGCAGGTTTATGTGAGGTTTGCATATTAAAAGGAAAGGAATGTGGTAGAATATTGCCCTTGGGGGAGACAACACTGTGAACGAAAGAAGTGACAATACTAATCAGTAAATGTTCAACTGAGGCTTTAACATGACTCTATGTGACAGTGTCAGCACCGTCTGACTAACCCTGCTGCTGTAACTCACTCTCTCTGTGGTGATGTCAGCCCTAATCTCTTCTGGCTGATTCTCAGCAGACTTGGCTAACAGCAGTCAATTCTCTCTCTCTCTCTCTCTCTCTCTCTCTCTCTCTCTCTCTCTCTCTCTCTCTCTCTCTGCTATCCTCTGTCTGTCTCTCAATCTCTTACCTTATTTTTGGCCTCAGTTTCTATGTGGCTATTTGGAGCCCACTGCATCCCTTCAAAAGGTACGGTAATGGTGTGGTTTGTGTCCCTCTCAGACTCCTATTCAACTACAATTTCTCAATAGTCCCTTGCTAAACTCGTTCCTGTGTTTTTTTTTCTCATTTGGAAATGGTTTCTGTTGAAGTAGTGGGCAAGGACACGCTGACAGAATAATTTTATAGCAGTGGCATTATTCTCCAGATGAATTGAGTAAAAGAGCCAATCATCACAGAGAGATTCTGTTTCAAGTTAGATGCTGCTTGTTCTCAGTGGTGTTTTTCAGCATTTCAGTGTTTTTTTTTTTTTTTTGCAAGAGTGAAATTCCATTTACTCATTTTCCTGGCACTGTGTGGGATTGGAAAAGAGGGAAACTAGCACTAGATTACTTTTTCTCTTCACAATGCCTTCTTAAAAGCATTTGCATAACAGCAAGAGAAAGGGTACATTGAGGATAAAAGCAACGAATGAAGATCCAGAAGAAACGTGATAAGCGAGGGAGAAAGTATGAAAGAATGACATTTATAAGAGGCAGGAAAGAAAGAAGAAATGATTGGACCAAAAAAGGGCCACACAGAAAGGTGATTTGGTGTTTTTGTGATGTGCAGAGTGTGGGTATTTGTTGTAGCTTTTTGTGTGATGTGCGTTTGTGAGGTGCGTATTTGTGTGTATGTGGTAGCAAAGGTCCTTTTAATTTTCTGTGTGGTCAATGGGAGAATTTCTGTGTTTTCAGGGAATGGAGACAAGGAAGCGCTCCCCGACTCTGAGCAGTCAGTTTAAGCGCTCACTGGAGCTTCTCATGAGGACGCTGAGCGTGTGTCAGCCTTTTTTTGTACGCTGTATCAAACCCAATGAGCTCAAAAAGCCTATGGTGAGTAGATTCATATTTCTGTTAGTTTGGATAGATGTAGACTTTTAAAAGAGGGCAAAAGAATAATGATGACGTGAAGGCCGGGTTCAAGTCTGTTAACAGATGTTTCACTTGCCCATTAATCATGTAAATGTGTTTTTTTGCTTTACAAACTGTTTTATAGACATTATGTAGCTGTATAATTTCTATCTTTTAGAACTCTAAAAATATATTCATTAGTATTTTTTTTATTTACAACCTCTCTTCATGGGACAAGTGGTGTGGTTTGGATTTGAATTTTAGTAATGGATATACAGTCTTGCTCAAAAGTGTACACACCCCTTGCAGAACACCCCTTGAGTCCCTCAATTGTCCTCAGTGTGAAAAGATGGATCTCAAAATCATAAAGTCACTGCTGGAAAGGGTTCAAATTTGCAAAAGATGCTGAATAAAAACTGAAAAATTGGCAGGACCTGAAGGATTTTTCTGAAGAACATCGGGCAGTTTAACTGCTCCGGACAAACAAGGAATATTTATAAAAAATAACATGCATTTTGTTTGATCCCTCTTATTCTGTTAAAATTATTTACATTTTTACAGATTCTGTAAGGGGTGTGTAAACTTTTGAGTAAGACTAGCATAAAACTAGTTCAATTTTTGTTAGGTTTATTACGAAAACTGTTATATATGTTAAGATTAAATTATATATTGTGTAAATAGAGGTTCTAATCCTAATTTTGCTCATTAAAAAGTTTCCTGTTGAGCCTTGAATACCAGCCCTGGTTCTTTCCTCTACAGATGTTTGATAGTGGACTCTGTGTCAGGCAGTTACGCTACTCTGGGATGATGGAGACTATCCGCATACGCAGAGCTGGATATCCCATACGCTACACGTTCGCTGAGTTTGTGGACCGTTATCGGGTCCTTATGCCTGGGGTTAAACCAGCCTTCAAACAGGCGAGTCTAAAGCGTTACTAATGCAGTCAACAGATGTGACTTGCAGCTTATGTTGTTAGCTTGACAGCTTTATTCAAAGCTGTTAGAATTGCTAGATATTACTTGACAAGTGCTGACAATTTGCTATGAGGAGGTAGCTTTGAATCTCTGTTCTCTTACAGGAAGATCTGCGTGGGACCTCTCAACGCATTGTTGTGTCAGTTCTGCAGAAAGATGATGACTGGCAGATAGGAAAAACAAAAATCTTTCTAAAGGTTTGCCACAAATAAGCATTTTTTTTTTTTTTAAGATTTTGGTGTTTTAGAATTGTTACAAATGATATACTTGGTCTGTATTTGCTGTAGGATCATCATGACATGCAGCTGGAAATCGAAAGAGATAAAACCATTACTAACAAAGTCATTTTCATCCAGAAGGCTGTGAGAGGTGTGAAAGCAAGGTACGAGAAAAAGAAAGCGTGAAGAAAAGCAGACAAAAAATACAAATAAATTCTGATATGTATCTGTCTGTTTTGTTTACCAGAACTAACTTCCTGAAGGTTAGAAGGGCTGTGACATTAATCCAGCGAATATGGAGAGGTTATATTGCCAGAAAGCACTATGCTGTGGTGAGTTGGCGTGCTGTCTGTGAAACCTAAGCAGACGTAATCTGTTCTGACGTTTTGTCTGATTGTAATTTTTCCTTCTTTCCAGATGCGTGTAGGTTTCTTACGGCTTCAGGCCTTGTACAGGTCACGGAAGCTGTACCTGGCGTATCAAGCGGCCAGGACTCGCATCACCCTGCTCCAGGCCTGGTCCCGTGGCTTCCTGGTGCGGCGGACTTTCTCCAAGCGCTTCCATGCGGTCCTGATCATCCAGGCTTACGCACGAGGAATGATAGCGCGTAGACTGTGCAAGCATCTCAAACTGGAGGTAAATCTGTATATGTCTCTTTGTCTATCATCTGTATGTCAAGTCAACTTTATTTCTATAGCGCTTTTACAATGGCCATTGTTTCAAAGCAGCTTCACAGTGTCAAACAGGACAATATTGCAGCAAAATTTGATTTGGCTGTACAGTCATTCTGGAGAAAACGGTGATGTTATCAGCTCATTTCAATTTATCATATAGCGACAATGTGGGCAGATCACTAATAAAGGTGCTACAGTTAATTTATTTGGATATTTAGTTGAAAAATTTTGTTGAAATTTCAGTGTCCCTAACTGAGCAAGCAAAGCCAAAGGCGACAGTGGCAAGAAACCAAAACTCCACCAGGGCATGACAGACATAAATAAACCTAGGGAGAAACCAGACTCAGTCGGGGTGCCAGTTCTCCTCTAGCCTATTAACAGTGTTTGATTATTATTCTGGCAACCTTACAGGTCAGAAATCATATTAGTTCAGAATATTCGAAAGTTCGGGGTATAATGCAAGAGATGAGATTATTGAGGATGATGAGTCGATTACACAAAAATATGAATCTTTGAAGGATCAGATTCATCGTCATCTGTCTATCTCTGTCTGTCTGTAACTGTCCGTCTGTCTGTCTGTATCATCTGTCTGTCTGTGTCATCTGTCTGTCTATGATCTATCTCTGTCTATCTGTCACTGTCTGTCTGTCTCACTGTCTATCATCTGATTCTCTGTCTATTGTCTGTCTGTCTGTTTGTCTGTCTGTCTATCATCTGTCTTTTTGTCTACCTATCATCTGTCTGTCTATCGGTCACTGTCTGTCTATCATCTGTTTATCTGTCTATTGTCTGTCTGTTTGTCTGTCTGTCTATCATCTGTCTGTTTGTCTGTCTATCATCTGTCTTTTCAACCGTCTACCATTTGTCTGTCTATCTGTCACTGTCTGTCTGTCTCACTGTCTATCATCTGATTCTCTTGTCTGTTGTCTGTCTGTCTTTTTGTCTATCTATCATCTGTCTGTCTATCGGTCACTGTCTGTCAATCATCTGTTTCTCTGTTTATTGTCTGTCTGTCTATCATATGTCTGTCTTTCTGTCACTGTCTGTCTATCTATCATCTGATTCTCTGTCTATTGTCTATCTGTCTGTCTGTCTATCATCTGTCTGTCTATCATCTGTCTTTTTGTCTGTCTATCATCTGTCTGTCTATTGGTCACTGTGTGTCTATCATCTGTTTCTCTGTCTGTTGTTTGTCTGCCTGTCTGTCTGTCTGTCTATCATCTGTCTGTCTGTCTCTGTTTATTATCTCTCTGTCTGTCTCTGTCTATATGTCTGTCTATCATCTGTCTGTTTGTTTGTCTCTATCATCTGTCTGTCTGTCTCTCGGTCTATCATCTGTCTGTCTGTTTGACTGTCTCTCTGTCTATCATCTGTCAGTCTGTTTGACTGTCTCTGTCTACCATCTGTCTGTCTGTCTGTCTCTTTCTGTCTATATGTCACTGTCTGTCTATCTGTCTGTCACTGTCTATCTAGCTAGCTAGCTAGTTATCTATTATCTGTCTGTCTGTCTCTTTGTCTATCTGTCTGTCTGTCAGAGATGGACAAATACTTCCTATCTACCCTCTTTTTCTAGTTATTTGTGTAGTAAAAAAAAGTTTGTACTCTCTCTATGTTTAGAGGGAGCGACGTTTAGAAGCCGAGCAGCAGCGTCTGGATGAAGAGGAGCGTCTGAAGAACCAGATGACGGTGCGCAGGGCTCGGGCAGAGGCGGCGAGGAAGCACCAGGAACGTCTGGCCCAGCTCGACCGAGAGCAGGAGGAGAGAGAGCAGGCGGAGCGGAATGAGACACGGAGGAAAAGGGAGCTTCTGGAGCAGATGGAGAGAGAAAAACTGGAACCGGTCAACGACTCCGAAATGGTGGACAAGATGTTTGGATTCCTGGGCATTGCCAACTCCCTTCCCAACCTGGAGGGTGAAGCACCAGAAGGGTTTGAGGTGCAGAACTTTGCAACTATTAAACCCTGTAATGAGTAACCTACCCTTGCCGGGATTGCATGCTATCTTAGTTTTCTTTTTGTTTGGATGCAACAGGATCTAGAGAATGTTCCGAGACAGTTTGAGGAAGTCATTAATGAGCCTCTTCCACTTCCTGACGATGAAGAGGAAGACCTATCGGAGTACAAGTTTGCAAAGTTTGCTGCAACCTACTTTCAAGGAAATGCCACGCATGTGTATACACGGCGGCCACTGAAACAACCGTTGCTGTTTCATGAGGATGAAGGAGATCAGCTAGTAAGCTTTATTATTTTATTATTTAAAATGATTATTTATAATAATAAAGTTGATTATTAGATTTCATTGTCTTTGCTCACAGGTTTACTGTATAATATTTGAGCTGTGTTGCCTGTATCATGGTTCTTTTGTGTTTTTAGGCTGCTCTGGCTGTGTGGATCACTGTGTTGAGGTTTATGGGAGATCTTCCTGAGCCCAAATACCATATCAGCATTAGTGACGGCACTGAGAAGATTCCAGTTATGACTAAAATCTATGAGACGTTGGGAAAGAGGACCTACAAAAGGGAGCTGCAGGCCCTACAGGTGGATGAGGAGGTGAGACAAGTAAAAATAAGAATTAATAGTTACATCATCAAAATTATATATAATGGTAATTGTGTATTAAGTTGTTTAAAAGTTAATGTATTCAAACAAACATGAAATAATAATGAACAATAGTCTATTTATTTATACATTAACCTAGACTAGTAAATACTGTAAAAAAAAAAAAAAAGCATTGTTCTTCATTAGTTAATAATGGCATGATAATGTTAACAGAACAGGCTTAAGCCTTGTTGTAGTATTACCGATGTGACATATGAAAGTTTTCTCTCATTGTTCCCAGAGTTCCACTACTGACATCCAGAAGAGGAACAGCGTACGGCACAAGCTGGTGTCCCTTACATTAAAGAGGAAATCAAAGATAACAGAGGAGGTACATAGCAAATAATCCATTACATTTCCTAATAGCTGAAGTCATTCTGTGCCTCTAGTGGGACCAAAAGCTAATGCAAAAAAATATGTGTTCAAGCCCTCCCCCTGTCTCTCAGTCAAATAAATAGTCCTGACCCCAAATGTAAAGTCTTTTTATGCTCACCAAGGCTGCATTTAATAAAAACACCACATATTGTAAAATAGTATTACAGCTAAATAACCATTTTTCTATTTTTAAATATTATAAAATGTGAATTTGCAGCATTATTACTCCAGTCTTCAGTGTCACATGATCCTTTGTGCTGCTTAATATTTTTGTGGAAACTGATACATTATTTTCTTTAAAGGTGGGGTAAGTGCTATCTGGTAACCATTGTTGGTATTTCAAATCACCAAAACAAACATTCCCCTACCCCCAAAAGGGTCTTGCCCCTATTTTGATAGCGCCGCCCCACACATACCTAACCCAGAGGCATCAACGGCTATGGCAGAATCTCTGTGTATCTAATCCAGGTCGAATATTCAATGAAAAAGTCATCCCTTCTATCACGAGCAAGACAGTCCAACTAACGAACATATTACAATTATGACAAGATTAGAGTTACAGCGATCACAAAAACACACACAAACTGTTCTCATGAACAACTCTATAGTACACAAGCACAAAGTCTAGCTAATGACATATTACAATTATGACAAGATTAGAATCATAGCGATCACAAAATCACAAACTGTTCTCATGAACAACTCTATAGCACACAAGCTGACAGTCCAACTAACGACATATTACAATTATGACAAGATTAGAGATAGCGATCAAACAGTTCTCATGAACAACTCTATAGAACACAAGCACGACAGTCCAGCTAACGGCATATTACAATTATGGCTGGATAAGGGTTATATAGATCATGAAAAGAGTAAGCAAACATATATTAGGAGTATAGTATCTTACTTGTTGGAGACATTGTGTGAGCTGATGCTTGAAGCACACAGTGAGGAGATTTAGATGCTCCATACGGTGTGGAAATGAACGGGTCTTTATCGTCGCTGAAGTGACACACAATGCGATCGCAAATGGACTAACAAGTGAACATGACACACGAGCATAGTCAAGCAGCATATATTAGGCTAGTTCTCGGCTAATGTCCGTCATGTGTGGCTCGTGTGTTTTGAATAATGCCGTGCACAGAGTGAGACCGAGCACTCTTCTCACCATCAATAGTAGACACGCCCTTTACCTGCTGATTGGCTACAAGTTTGTTATTCCACTCGGCCCGTGTCCTTTTTCTAAAACGGTTTTGAAATAAGACTTACCCCACCTTTAAAGATCAGTTATTTGAAATAGAAATCTTTTGTTACATTATAGATGTCTTTACTGTTTTCCTGGGCTGAATAAAAGTAAACAGTAATGAATTAAGCTATTGCTGCGTCTGTTAGGTGACCAGACGACTGACAGACAGTGATTACAGTCTACAGGGAAACAGCATGCTGGAAGACCGACCCACCTCCAATTTAGAGAAGCTCCACTTTATCATTGGCAATGGCATTTTACGCCCTGCTCTCAGGTCATCACATGGCAAATGCATTATTGTTGGCTTACTAGCACATTGTATCTGAATTGTAAAGCATCTGGATTTGTTTCCTCTCTCAGAGATGAGATCTACTGTCAGATCTGTAAACAGCTGAGCCAGAACACATCCAAAAGCAGCCATGCCCGCGGCTGGATCCTGCTTTCCCTCTGTGTGGGCTGCTTTGCGCCTTCAGAAAAATTTGTCAAAGTAAACAAAACACTACATTTTTATTTTTGCATTAGTCAGCAGGAAATAAGATCTGATACATTCTTAATTATCGTAATGATCCTAAACCAAAATAATTCATAATGGTGGTGTATCATTGGTCCAACTCTTGTGTCTTTATCCATATTTTCTATAGTATCTGCGGACATTTATTACCAGTGGGCCGCCTGGTTATGCTCCTTATTGTGAGGAGAGACTGAGAAGAACGCTTGTGAATAAAACAAGAACTCAGCCTCCTTCTTGGCTTGAGCTGCAGGTATTTTAGGACCCAAAAAAGCCAGTAGAATTCACTCTGGGAAAATGTACTGGAAAATATGAATTTTTTGACTGCATTTCTTTTCCTTTCCTCCTCCAGGCCACTAAATCTAAGAAACCCATCATGTTACCGGTGACCTTTATGGACAGCACCACTAAGACCCTGCTGACTGACTCCGCCACCACAGCAGAAGAGCTCTGCAATGCTCTGTCAGACAAAATCGGCCTGAAGGATCGTTTTGGCTTCTCCTTATACATTGCTCTTTTTGATAAGGTACATTAATGCACATTCAGACTTTCCAACAGCCATTGCTCCAGTCTTCAGTGTCACATGATCCTTCAGAAATCATTCTAATATGCTGATATCAGTCTCAATAAACAATTCTCATAATTATCAATGTTAAAAACTGTTTTGCTACTTATTTGTGTGGATAATAAAAAACATTTTTTAAATCAGTTTAATGAACGGAAATGTCAAAAGAATGTCAAAAGATTTATTTAATCTTTTCCTGATTAAGACCTCAAACTTTTGAATATGTCCTTATAATCTTATTTATTTAGCCCAATTCAAGACCCTCAAAATGTGCATCCTCCTCAGGTTTCATCCCTGGGCAGTGGGAAGGATCATGTGATGGATGCCGTGTCACAGTGTGAGCAGTACGCCAAAGAGCAGGGTGCTCAGGAGCGCAACGCCCCCTGGAGGCTATTCTTCAGGAAGGAAATCTTCACACCCTGGCACAACCCTGCTGAGGACGGCGTGGCCACTAACCTCATATACCAGCAAATCGTGCGCGGGGTCAAATTTGGAGAGTACCGCTGCGATAGGGTGAGAGCTGCATATTTCACATTGCCCTGTGAGGCCACTCCCACAGCCATCGCTACTGGATTACTGGATCACTTTCCCATCACGTTCATTTTCATAAAATCAGTTCAGTTCGAGAACAGACAGTACAATTAAAAACTGAACCTGTCTGTTCAATATAATGAGTGAGTCGCCAAGCGAGCGTCACAGCACAAACGCTACAGGAGTCAGATTACATTTACCGTCATGAATGAGCTGAATGATCTCTCCTGATGAGAGCTGAGGTAAATGTGGCCGCGCTCGCGACATACATTCACAGCGGGTGTTCAGTCTGGCGCATTTTCAGTTCATGCCTTTGGAAGCTTAACTTTCATAGGAATTCATTTGAGAAGTTTAAACACTCACTTTGCTCCTCCGGCCTCTCCGTTTACATAAATGCCTGCAGCTGCTAGCTGAGCTGTGAGTGCGATCCCACCGCCCTTGCGCGGGTTGAAAATATGCGGAAATAGCTCCCTCTGCTGGCTGTAGTCTTTAGCCTCTGGCCAAAATTTCCTCTGATGATGCAAAATGACAATATTTGCGTCATCTAAAAAAAATTCCCAGAAATAAAATGCATAAATCTCTTGTCTCAGGGGGATATGAGGGGGAAGGAGATTCGAATCATTCGAATATACTCCAGGTTTTCTACTGGTAAAAAACCATATGCTAATCGCTGAAGTAACCCTTTAAATCACTTTCATTAACCAAGCATTTGCATGTGCTCTGTTATCTTAGGAGGAGGACCTGGCTGAGCTGGCCTCTCAGCAGTACTATGTGGACTATGGCTCAGACGTTCAACCAGACCGTCTTCTAAATCTTATTCCATCCTACATCCCGGACCGCGAAATTACTCCCTCCAAGACAGTGGAGAAATGGTCTCAAATGATCATAGCAACTCACATAAAGGTATACATATTTAGTTTCAACACGTACCTTTGTTAGATTAAGTGGGGGAAAAAAGTATTTAGTCTGCCACCAATTGTTCTCCCGGGTTCTCCCACTTAATAAGATGAGAGAGGCCTGTAATTTTCATTATAGGTACACTTCAAATATGAGGGGGGAAAAATCCAGAAAATCACATGTCTGATTTTTAAAGAATTTATTTGCAAAAATGGTGGAAAATAAGTATTTGGTCAATACAAAAGTTCATCTCAATATATTGTTATATACCCTTTGTTGGTCAAATTTTTTCTGTAAGTCGCCATAAGGTTTTTACACACTGTTGCTAATAGTTTGGCCACTTCTGGCCATGCAGATCTCCTCTAGAGCAGTGATGTTTTGGGGCTGTCGCTGGGCAACACGGATTTTCAACTTGATGTATTGCAATACTTTTTTCTCCTTAGTTGGTCAGAACAAAAGAGGATGAGCTACTAACTTGTTCAGATCACATTCTTATGTCGGTCATACTTTCAAACAGTAAAGTCTGTGATTGTGAATGACAGTATGCACACCGGGTGACTGACAGCGCTTCTCCTGACAGCTGCTCATTTGATTGCCGACCGGGGCACTACTCACGTAGAGTTGATAATTCCGCGAATAACTGCAATTGCAGTTTTCGAACAGAGATGGCGATAAAGAGGAAAAACTACGGACTGCAGCTTTAATTTAGCCTAGAAAAGGCATTTTTGACAAGCTGAGGCAGGCTAATACAGCTAGCAACGGCGCTCGCAAACGAAACAAGCTAAACAATTTAAACAAATACAAAAATGTAAAGAGCATGCAGTTTGTCTTATACCTTACATGAATATGTAATACACCAAAATGAATATAAATCAGATCTTCAATTCCCGTGGTATAGCCTATATTTAACGGAGTTCACAGCAATGAAAGCAAAAGATTCAAGATGCATTTTATTTAGCAGCTCATTTCAAATTCAAAGACTGCAATATGAGAGAGCGACCTAAGCACTGGTAAGATCATTTATTAATTTTTATTGAAGATCATTGTGTTTTTGAGAATCTAAGACGTATTGTAAGTTTCATTTACAGCCATTTGCATTGGCTTACTTTACTCATTTGCAGCGATGCGTGTTGCAGCGCCATCATATCTATCTGATTACAACATATAGCCCATAACACGCTCTCACACACGTTTATTTTTTAACCATTTGCCAGGAGTAAAATTTACACATGTGGTTTAAACACCCAGATACATTTACACTTGTTTGGTTTTGTCTGAAATGCTTTCAGACCACCATCTGAATTGATTTGTTTGAGTAATTGGAATTAAATTGGCTACGTCTCGAAAGAATCTCGGAAGGCCTACTCCTGGTCATTTCGCAATCAGATAGATACCTGGTCAGAGAAAACGAATGAAGGAACCAGTTGTAAAAAGGCCATAACTTCTAGCAGCTGAAGGGAATCTAAACCCTGTGCGATCCATGTCTTGACAGTCACGTAAGCTATTATGGTTTCATGTTGTTTCCACCAGCGCAGCACATCTCATTGTTTCTTTTAATTAACAAAATAAATATAAAACTAAGGAGAAGCCTAAAAAAGGCCCGAAGCCCGGCCCGCATTTTAGGTATAACGTGAAAATCGGGCATAAATGCAGGGCTCTAGTGTGAATCTAGGTTCTGTTGTTGAGCTGTTCTGTATGTTCTGCTGTTTGCACAATAAAATAAACACGTGAAAAATGTATTTTTAACGGGTCACAGACACTCTTTTTATGTAATGCCAATTCAATATTATAATCAATTAACGGTAAATAATCGATTAATGAGCATCGGTTGTCAGTCGGGAAAAATAACCGAAATGAGCATCCCTAAGCATAAGCATTCAAAACTTACAGTCTCTCACTTTCACCAATATATATGTGATTTCGATGACATCACTGCACTTCAGCTTCTCCAGATTTTCTGTCCAATCTTATGCTTTCTAGAATCTCGTGTCCCACCCTCAAAAAATGAAGCTGCCGCTAAAATCGATCATATATACTTTTTTTTGTACATGGTGGATGGCAGATAGTGCACATAGTATATGGGATTATATATGGGATAGGGAACGATTCAGACAGTATAAATATGCTTTCCATTGGGTCGAATGAAGCCACAGCATGCACACAGTCTGCTCTGGTTCAGAAACACAATAGCACAGAGAGGATCATATGATGACACGAGTCAGCACATACCAGAACATATCGGGTCCATTCTGCACAAAATGCTATATTTTAAAGAGATAGGGAGGAAATTAGGAAGAAAAATGGTTAGAGATTAGGAGAAAACTGCGGCTTTACCAAGCTCAATGCCTCAGGCAGAGCTGTGATGTAAACAAAACGCTATTGGATATTAGCTTTTAAAAAAGGAGAGGAGCTGTTCGATATGTCCTGACCTGTCTTCCTGTTTCAGTAGAAATTAGGTCAACACATTTAATAATGCTGCATGTTTCAAGGTACTTCAATGGGCCTTAAGAGAGGGAAAATTTAAGAAGATTATGGCACTTTTTGCGTTCCACACTGCTCATTTTTCCCAATGCACATCCGGAGAAAAAGGCACAGGGCAGGCAAGCCGATTTACACGTTGCACTACCCTTCAGCCAGCCGGGAAAGCATGGCACTACCCTTCAGCCACATTAAAAAACACTCATCTGAGTTGATAATCTGAAGATTTGGTGGCATTTTGAGCTTGATGTGAGAAAAGGCTATTAAAAAATCCTAACATTTTTAGACACAAATGTCACCACTTCCTGAGAATGGGTTCACAATTACATGATAGAACAGTATGCATAACTAAACACATCTATTATGAACCTTTTCATTGTAAGTAAACTTGCAGAACTCCACAGTCACAGCACATATCTACACCTATGTCTTCATTACTGTGTCAGGCTGTGTCTGACTCACCTCGCGATACGTTCTCAAGGACAGCAGTCTCATTATCTTACAGCTGTACCTGCGTTTCCACCCAGCACTAATATAATCTCATAGCTATGATTAACTCTGATCTGAAGAGTGTGTATGGATGACCTTCACAGACCCGCTGTCTGCCATTATAGAGTGCAAATGATGGACCCTGAATATCTGAGACATTTCTTTCAACCTCACTTAATGGTCACTGTCATATGGATTTGTAGGTTAAGGTCAGCACTGCTGTCTGTGTGCTAGCTCATAGCGGTTGATGGGACTGAGCAGGTTGAGATTTGATTGACTGTTCTTGTGGGACCATTAATCACATGTTCCTTCTCTCAAGGGATAAGGCCATTTTAATTACCCCTCTGCCTTTCATAGGCTAAAGTGATGGACATGAATGTTTAATAAAGCTGGGGATCAATTTTATGGATCGTTCGAGCAGTGTGGTAATGCATGAGTTTGTTACATTTTCTGTTTATAAGTAGGTGACGAGAGCGAAGGTAATCGCCTCTGAGGTAATTGCCAATATTGTGTTACGCTGAGGGCAAGATATTGACGATTGCATCTCCACAGGGAATCTACACGCAGAAGAAGTTTGACTCGCAGAGAGTGAAGGAAGAGGTTGTGGATTTCGCTCGATTTAAGTGGCCTTTGCTTTTTTCACGCTTCTATGAGGCCTTCAAATTCTCAGGTAAGACTTACAGAGAATAGTTCACTCAAATTAAACTCAAGTCAGTGAGTTGAATAGATCAGTCAGA
Organism: Pseudorasbora parva; assembly: GCF_024679245.1. Lineage (NCBI taxonomy): Eukaryota > Metazoa > Chordata > Actinopteri > Cypriniformes > Gobionidae > Pseudorasbora > Pseudorasbora parva. The sequence goes on from NC_090189.1 coordinate 20,573,165, forward strand.
ATTGGGAACTAATCATTTAGACCATTTTCTGAACCGAATCATCTGTTTCTGACTCTCACTTATAAAGATTACTAGATAAAGGAGAACTAGGGCAAATGTTGTTGTTATATTGCAATATGTTTACCAGAATATACTGGTTAAATACTATCTATTAAAATCTATACTATTTATTAAAATTATAAGTATACAAATACGTTTTTACAAACACACTATTACATGATGGAAAAATATGGCATTTTGGAGTCAGATTTAATAAAAATAACTTTTGGTTAACCTGCAAGGCTGTAATAGCATACTTTGAATTTGGAATAATATTTTAACAATTAGCCATTGGTGGAAAACACACTTAACTGGGTTGGCAGTATGAATGTTTATCAGTTCTCCCAATTTCTATGGTGGTTATGGTCCTGATACTTTGGGCTTGAGATGGGAAAATGCTAAAATGTAATAAAAAAGTAAACTAAATTAGCAACATATGGCACAATTTTTGGGGAAATGGGTTTATAATTATTTGATAGAAGAGTTTATATCACCAAGCAAATCTATTTTTAACCTGTTCATTTCAAGTCTGGATGTTAAAATGACTTAAATGTAAGTCTGTTCATCAATTTTAAATATCATTGTCAATATAACAGACATTTCATGTGAGCTTTTTAAAGCTTCTTCTAAAGTCTTTGTAATTTCATGGAAAAAGGTGACTAGTATATTATTCAAAATTTCTTCATTTGTGTTCCATTAAGTTAATCTTTAAATCATAATAAAAGAAATCAGTTGGACATATTGATTTGATAAAAGTCTTGTGAAGCTTAACCATTCTTTCTGTTTGCTCACAGGGCCTAGTCTCCCAAAGAATGATGTTATAGTGGCAGTGAACTGGACTGGAGTCTATTTTGTGGATGAGCAGGAGCAGGTCCTTCTGGACCTTTCTTTCCCAGAGATCACTGCAGTCTCCAGCAGCAGGTGAGTAGCTTATTAAACCAAATTCACTTAATTCGATATAAGTGTTCTCTAAATTGTAATTTTTGGTCAAACTCGTGGGTGCAGAGGTGGAAAGCTTCAGGGACAGAGCTTCACTCTGGCTACCATTAAAGGAGATGAGTACACCTTCACATCCAACAATGCCGAAGACATCCGTGACCTGGTTGTCACCTTTTTAGAGGGCCTGCGTTCTAGGTCAAAGTTTGTGGTGGCCCTGATGGACAGCCATTACCCTGGTGAGCACACATTGACCATATGGGCAGCAGTTGGATATATAACCAATGTATTTGATCCAGCCCCAAAACAAGACAGTCCAGCAAAATCATCTTTGTTTCTGTTTCTGTTTGTTTCTGTTTGTTTTCCCAGCTGGGCAAGACTCTTCGTTCCTCAGGTTCTCAAAGGGAGATCTGATTTTTCTGGATGAGCAGACTGGAGAACAGGTCATGACTTCAGGTTGGGCTCATGGGGTCAATGACAGAACCAAGAAGAAAGGAGACTTCCCTGCAGACAGTGTCTATGTGCTGCCCACTATCACCAGGCCACAATATGATATTGTTGTCAGTGTTTTTTCATTCAATACATTATTTTGGACATTCTCAGAAAACAAAAGTATGCAGCTAAAGGAACAACTTTGTACCTTGGTTCAAAGTAGTACCTTAAAGGCCCTGATATATTTAAAGCAAAGAACAAACTATATTAAAAAAAGAACTTCGCCATGAGTATGGCCCTAAGGGTACATATTATTACTGTAAGGTGCTAATATGCACCTTTTAGATGTAGATAAGGTACAAAGTTGTCCCTTTTAAGGAGTTATTTGTTTCTGACGATATATTATATTTACCTTGGAAAACCAAACATGTTCAAGACACATGCCACATATTTAAACTTAAGAAAGACTTCTGGACCATCTTATTTCTGTTTCTTACAGACATTGATTACCATGTCCCCGGACCAGCGTAAGGACTCCATAAAATTGTCTGATCAAAATTTGTTGGAAAGTGGGGAGAAGGTTCAGCCGTACACTCTTGAGGAATTCTCCTACGATCACTTCAGGTGCTTGAACGCTCAATGTTTTTAAAGTTGAGAAAAGGAAGTATAGTGCAAGAGGCCAACCCATCAGTATCAACATCTAACCAATAACATTGAAGGATTAATTAAACTCTCAGCATGCTTTAAATGCACAATATCTTTTAAATATTAGCTGTATTGACTCTGTCAGGCACCACAACTATGATTGTATTTTTTATCGTTGTGCATGCTAATTTCATAGCAATCCTTTGTTTTTTTATTTAATTCTGCATCCATTACCTTTCTGGGTACCTTTCCATGCTCTAGACCCCCTTCAAAGAGCACACTGAGTCGTGTGATCATCAATAAAGGCAGAGGAAAGGATAAAATGTGGTGTTGCACCAGAGAACCTCTCAAACAGCCTTTGCTGAAAAAAGTCCTCAACCATGAAGAACTGTCCCAGGATGCCTGCCAGGCTTTCACTGATATCCTCTACAGTTATTAGTATTACCTTCATGATGTTTTGAATGTCTAGCTGCAGTTCCCTCATTTTGATCCTTGACTCTGTCATACCTATCATGAAGTACATGGGCGACTACCCCTCGAAGAGAAGCCGTTCGGTCAATGAGCTCACTGATCAGATCTTTGAGGGCGCTTTGAAGGCTGAACCTCTGAAGGATGAGATCTTCTGTCAGATCATCAAGCAACTGACTGAGAATCACGTTAAGTAGGTTTTTCCCAGCTAAAGCTACAGCAGTGTATATTAAATGCTTCTCATTCACCTAATTGTGTTTTATTGCTTATGTCCACAGAAAAAGCCAAATTAGGATAATACACGGCTGAAACACTCTTTTATTATTATTATCATTATAACTATTACATATAAAATAATTGAGTATTAATAATTTAAATAATTAATATCATATTGTAATAATTGCATAATATTTGTATGTAATTGATATATTTTTTATTATTTTTAAATTATATATAATATATATTTTTATTATAATATATATATATACATATATATATATATATATATATATATTGATACAATAAAAGCTATTATTATTATAAATATATACATTTTAGGATTTAAAACATTCAATAGTATTTTATTATTATAATAAAAGTGCAAATATATATACTGTATATACACAAACTATTTATTACAATTTCAATTCCATACAATTTGTAAATTTTTCATAGAAATATTATTTTATACTATTATTATTAATAATAATAATAATAGTATATAAATTATAACTTGATATTATTATTTTTATAAAAATATATAATTTAAGATTAACAGATTCCATGTTTCTAAGGTGATTTTTGCATATGTGTGATTTTGTTTTAAATATTACCTTAAATATACTTGCAAACGTACTGATACACTGATTCTGCATGAAGCTGTTTGCTTACAGGTTACACACAGTTTGTGAATGAGACCCATTACTGTGAAAACCGTTCATGTGGCTCATAAATCTGTAACAGTCTGTCTCCTAGTGGTTAGCCTGTAGAAGACCAAAGCTGATGCACGTTATCAATATTACTTGTTCTGTGTGTTCAGATACAGTGAGGAGAAAGGCTGGGAGCTGCTCTGGCTCTGCACTGGGCTTTTCCCTCCCAGTAACATGCTGCTTCCTCATGTCCAAAAGTTCCTGCAGTCCAAGAAACATCATCCAGTCGCGCCAGACTGCATGCAGAGACTGCAGAAAACCTTGCGGTAATTCTAACAGCACATATAAAACACGCATCTTGAATGTTGCATAGATTCCCTTACAACATTTATCCCTTCATGGACAGAAATGGATCTAGAAAGTATCCTCCTCACCTTGTGGAAGTGGAGGCCATTCAGCACAAAACTACCCAGATCTTTCACAAAGTGTACTTCCCTGATGACACCGATGAGGTGAGAGTTTTCATGTTAACTCAAAGCGTGCATCTGTACATTGCATCCAACCTCCTGTGGTGGTAATATTCTCTTTCTCTCTCATGCCCGGCTGTTTATTTATGCATGAGGGAGCGGCGAGAACGCCCTGTTGTGCTCTGACCTCATTTGAATCCTCAATTAAGCTCAGAGTTATGTGGTGCTGCTGGAGAAAACAGCATAAGAGAGATGAAGTGTGAATAGACTCGGAACTCCAGAGAATCATTTCATTTTTTGGTTTAAATATAGTTGAAATATTCTAGCCTACACTGTTTTATATATAACATTATAAATAGACATGGTAGAGGTGGAATGCAATTCACAATGCAATATAACAAACACCAAATACACAGCCAGCTACGTATATATGAATGAAAGATAATATTAAAGGGTTAGTTCACTCAAAAGACCCTTGTTCATCTTCAGAACACATATGAAGATATTTGTGTTGAAATCCGATGGCTCAGAAAGGCCTCCATTGACTCCAAAGTCATTTCCTCTTTCAAGACCCATAAAAGGCACTAAATACGTTGTTATAAAGCCCATCTCACTACAGCGGCTCTACAATCATTTTATGAAGCGACGAGAATAGTTTTTGTGTTGATAAACAAACTAATGAATTTATTCAACAAGGTCTTGTCTTCGTCTGGGCCTCTTGACATGAACTCACGAAGCACCATGACACATGCGCGAGAATATGACCTTTCTCACGGTTTGGGCATCGAGGAAATGCACACTTTAGCACCATTTTGAGCACTACGCCAAGACCTAAAGTACAATCAATGCACAATTCAACAGCTTGGATAAGGCACGCCTTCCTCTGCTTGTAAACAAAGTTGAACGCCGTCTCTACGTCATGTTCTCGCATATGCGTCGTTTTGCTTTGAGTTCACATTAGAGGCCCAGATGGATTGTTTTTTACATTTCATTTTTGGCCTTAAAATCTATTCTCGTCGCTTCATAAAATTATTGTAGAGCCACTGTAGTGAGATGGGCTTTGTACTGACATCTTTAGTGCCTTTATGGGTCTTGAGAGAGGAAATGACATTGGTGTCAAAGGAGGCCTTTCTGAGCCATCGGATTTCAACACAAATATCTTAATTTGTGTTTTGAAGATGAACGGAGGTCTGACAGGTGTCAAACGACATGAGGGTGAGTAATTACTGATGACAAAATTAAAAAATTTGGGTGAACTTTAAATCATAGGAGAGAAATGGATTCAATAATAATATGGATGGATGGATGGATGGATGGATGGATGGATGGATGGATGGATGGATGGATGGATGGAGGGATGGATGGATGGATGGATGGATGGATGGATGGATGGATGGATGGAGGGATGGAGGGATGGATGGATAGAAGCATTTACAGTGGTCTCAGGACCCTACATGTACATCAAATACAGTGTCTTTTATTTTCAATTATGCTTTTTTATTCAAAGGCTTTTGAAGTTGAATCAAGCACCAAAGCCAAAGATTTCTGTCTGAACATCGCTGGCAGAATGATGCTCCAATCCTCTGAGGGCTTCAGCTTGTTTGTCAAAATTTCTGACAAGGTGAGGTTACAAAAGTGTCGAATGTTTGCTCAGATGTTCTGTTGCAGTTTGACACATCAAACTGATGAAACTGGTGATTTTTACAGTAAAGTTTATTCCTCTCGAAACACATGCCCTGTAGTCAGCAGTTATTTGTCAGAACGAGTGTATTTTCTATGTATATGTCTTATCAGTATTGGGTTAAAACATTTCAGGTGATCAGTGTGCCAGAAGGAGATTTCTTCTTCGACTTTGTTCGGCATCTTACAGACTGGATTAAAAAAGCCAGAGCTGTCAAAGATGGTGATTATATGTGTATTGTTCATAAAAAATTATCAATATTTTAAGTGTAAAAAAACACGAGAGGTGTTAATGCTTCTGTTCATGTCGTAGGACCAGTGCCTTCACTGACCTATCAAGTGTTTTACATGAAGAAACTGTGGACCAACACCATTCCAGGCAAAGATCCAATGGCCGACTCCATTTTTCATTACTTCCAGGTGGAAATCTCTCTTTGTACTCAATATGTGCATACAGGCTCACTTCAAACACATATGACACTCTTGCTACTTCCATTTTCATAAACTGCTCTTCAGGAGCTCCCAAAATACCTGCGTGGCTACCACAAGTGCTCTCTGGAAGAGGCTTTCCAGCTGGCTGCGCTGATTTACAGGGTGAGGTTTGAGGAGGACAAATCCCAGTTTCTCAACTTCACCAAGATGCTGAAGGAACTTGTTCCTCAGGATCTGATCCGTCAGCTCTCACCTGACGACTGGAAACGGGTGAGTGAGCAACACTAGCCCTACTTCAGAAGTTTATTACAAGACAGAAAATGCAGTGTATGTTCATGTATTTGTTTCTTCTGCAGCCTGTCGTCACATACTTCAATAAACATGCAGGGAAATCTCGAGAGGAAGCAAAACTGATGTTTCTAGAAATCATTTACAAGTGGCCTACTTTTGGATCTGCCTTTTTTGAAGTCAAGGCAAGTTTGTCACAATATGATGCACTATTGATTTACCCAAACAAAATAGACTTTCCTCAATTCTAGCATTTGGTTTGTTATACTTTGTATTACAACTGCATCTGCTTTGATTGTGTTTGATATTCGTCCACAGCAATCCTCAGATACAAATTTCCCAGAAGTCCTCTTGATAGCGATCAACAAACTTGGTGTTACTCTAATTGACCCGAAAACAAAGGTAGGTTTACACACTGCCCAGAATAATGTCATGTAAATCAGTAGCTATATTAATATATTGTCATTTTAGCCTAAAGTAAAAACTATTCAAGCTTGGATTCAGTAATATTTGTTTAATGTACACATGGCTTATTTGATTAAAACAGTAAAAACAGCAATATTGTGAAATATTGTTAATTTATATATATATATATATATATATATATATATATATATATATATATATATATATATATATATATATATATATATATATATATTTCTCAATATCTTTTAAATATATAATTTATTCCTTAAATTGAAAGCTGAATTTTCAGCATCATGTTTTCATTGTCACATGATCCCTCAGAAATCATTCTAATAGGCTGATTCAGTGCTCAAGAAACATTTCTTATCAATGTTGAAAACAGCTGTAATGTTTGAAATTTTTGTGGAAACTTGAATGTTGAATGGACACATTTTTTCAGGATTGTTTGATGAATATAAAATTAGGATGTTTTTGTTGTAACAATATTAAAGCCTTAACTGTCACTTTTAAACAACTTAATGTGTCTTTGATGAATAAGAGTATTAATTCCTAAAATCTTACTGACCCCAAAATTTGGAATGGTAGTTTATTTTATTTTATTTATTTATTTTTTCTCATGTTTAAAGTCCCCTGTGGTCAATATATTTTTATCTGTTAAAAAAACTTTGATAACCAAAATTACGGAATTAAAAGTTTTTTCCTGTGATTTTTTTTTTGTGTGTGTGTACCTTAGATTAAATGTAACTCTACACGCTTTAGTATGCAGAACCATGAATATGCAAATTAGCCCTGCCTCCACTCACTCACTTACACCAGCTCAGAACACCTCATACACTCGTTCTGAGTTCTAACTTTACTGTAATAAACCCTACAAGATGCCAAGTGGAAATACTGGTTTACTTCAGCCATATATGTTTGAACCAGAAACTTATTAGAATTAGAATGGTAAAATGTATCAGAATGCCAGTGTGTTTTATGTATCGCTCTTAGACACATAACAGTAATTAATATGATTAGCCTTTTCCTCGACTAAATTATCAAACAGCTAATAATGTGTTGCTAATGTTAACACAAACCATGTTCGACATCTCAGAGTCAGAGAGCTGCCTTCTGAAAATCAGCATCCTTAGAAACGCTTTGAAGAACTTAGGAAGTTAGTGGAAAAAGGCATACATTTCATCATAACATTGTAATATACATTATATATATTATTCTCCCTATTTTTCACATCAATAACCTGGCTTCTCTTGAGACTCCCCTGCTACACAGCATAGTTAATGATATGCTAAAGCCTGCCTTCACATTGATGTGATTGGTTACAAGGTAGTTTATAAAATCATGTCTTTGAGACACTTTTTAAACTGCAGTTTTAAGGAAAAAATACTCAGCAGTAGTAATGTTGACGTATGCATTTGCACATGGTTTGTCTTAAAGCATATTTAAAACAACACATAGACATATAAACAACATTAAAAACATTTTCTTTTTACTTTAAACACTTTAAATATTATGGTGCCGTGACATAAAGCCAATTGCCACTTTCTTCCTCATTTAAAGGGTTGGTTCCGTGTTTGTTTTTTCCCAAGGCTTGGTTGTGTTTATGTGGCGCAGTATAACATGTCTTAATTTCTTAAAAACAACGTATTTTTCTTATATTTTACCTTTATTCCACATGATGGCCAAAGGTAGTTTCATGTATTTTTATTGGCTGAAGTGCCAAGCACAGGTTGTCCGGAAACACCACGCCCCTTACCATTACGGGCAGAAGTCACATGTGCAGTGACTAGCCAGTGTTTATGATGTCACCAATCCAGGAAGAAGCTCGTTGTAGTCCAAACCGGCTGTTTTTGTAGGCAATAAACTGCCATAACTAAAAAAGACAATATCTCCATTTGCATTGAACTTTCAGCACTGTAACTTTGCAGATACTGTTTATGCTCAAGCAGCAACATTACACACTAACTAAAGTTCAAAAAGTTACATTTCATGCAACCACCCCTTTAAGTAAACAACAAAACCTTTATTATATAATTTTGTTTAAAAAAAAAAAAAAAAAAATTATGGATATTGTTTGAATGACATTTACTCATTTTTCTGCAGGACATTTTGGGCACACATCCCTTCACCAAAATCTCTAACTGGAGTAGTGGACATACATATTTCCACATTACCATTGGTAACCTGGTTCGAGGGAGCAAACTGCTGTGTGAGACGTCACTGGTGAGTCAGTCATTGCTTACATCAATGCTTCCCAACCCTGTTCCTGGAAACACACCAACAGTACACACTTTCAAACTCTTCCTATCAAACACACCTGATTCAACTCATCAGCTTATTAGTAGAGTCTCCTAGAACTGAAAACGAATGGTCAAATAAGGGACACTTCCAAAATGTGCAGTACTGGTGTGTCTCCAGGAACAGGGTTGGGAACGTATCCTGATACAGTGATGGTAATACCACGGTGCGTTTGTGACACAAATACTCCAGCTATGCCTTTATATTAGATTTCAAATCATACTTTGCTGTGTGGTTTAATAAAAACAGTATTTTATTGTTCCGACTGTCCTCACTATTCACAGGGATACAAGATGGATGACCTTCTCACCTCTTACATCAGTCAGATGTTGACTACCATGACCAAGCAGCGCAGTTCACGTGGAAACAAGTAACACGAAAGGCTTGTAAAGGCAGTTTACAGACTTCTCACTATTTCTTAGATCTGTCATTATGATAAATGAGAATAAACTAAATCTGCTTTTAGCATTGTTACTTTTTCATACTGGAGCCTTAATTGTAAATTGTGAGTGTAATTTATTTAATAGAATTGCTCAGTCTTCTAATGTAAATGAAGAACATGTTTCATTGACATTCAAACTTGTTGCCTTTAAGTTTTAGGCCCTCATATGGTTTTTACTCTGATACCAAATTAAAGATCAGTTAAGTCAGATCAAGTTCCTGACTTCAGTTATTTAATTCATAGATGATTTGCACATCTCATTTTGCCAATTAAATGTATTATAAAGATTTAGAAAAGGTGCAGTATTTGGGTTTGCTACTTATAATTACTCATCCTAGTCATTTTAAAGAACGTATAGAAATGATTGGTACATAAAATGTCATTTTACTAAATCCATGACTACAAAATTTAATTCAGTCTAAAAAGATCCTCATTACTTTTTCTGAATAGTATTTCTCTTCCTTTGTAAATGTTGGACAGGGTATTGCAGAGATATGTATTAAAATGTATTTTAAAAATTAAATGATCAGTTTTATGGCCATAATCATTATAATTTCTGCACAGTATATTTGATACATTTTTGATTCTTTAGACATTCATTAGACAATATTTTAAAGCTTTTATTTTTACATTTGAATTTAAGTATTTGTTTATGCACTTTTGTCATTGTTATTACTATTATCATTAATATTTTTTTAATTATCTTGAATTTATTTTATTTCAGTTTTAGTACCTCAGGTTAAACTATTTTATTGGTGTTAGTTGCCAAGGAACATTTCTATTTCAGTAAAAACTATTTTTAATAGTTTGTAGTTTGTCTAAGAATATAGTCTTGCCAGAATTTAATCAGACACAAGAGTTCTTCAAATAATACAAAATAACAAGTCAGTTTTCACATTTGAGGAAAGATTTTCCAATTTAATGAGAAAAATCAAAGAGAAATATATTGGTTTAAAAACTAGATTAAAAGCAAAATTATTTCAGACAGACACGGATCATATTGCAACAAACAAAGAATATTTACACTGAATATTATGTGGCTTAACTGTACATGTAATTCGAACACACAAAAAAAGGACAATATATTGGCACAAAAATTATTTATGACCTCAGATTCTTACACAGTAAGGGTCCTTCTCTGGGAGCAATGATTCATCCAAAACCCTGAAATTTATTTTAAATACCACTTAAGATGAAATGTAAAACAAATGGATCTGCCAATATTTCAGTGAAGGAAACAAATATTTTTATTCATGCTTGAAATGGAAACTTTTATGGAAAGCCTGAGTATAGTGAAATGCAATAACTCAAATGATGATTAAGTCAGAATTTAGCATTTGTTAACTGTATGTATCCCATCATATCACTAAGATAGCTCACATGCCTGTCATAAGACATTTTGTGATACTTAGAATTTATAAAATGTAAGGGTGATTTAAATGTACCACTTAAACTGTGGTTTATACAGGCTTAACTGACCATCAGTTAGTTGTTTTTTAATATAAGGGGTTAAATATGAACCAACACTTTTAATCAGGCACTTGAGAGGGATGGTATCTGCTTCTCAGAGCTGCTCATGTTGGATAAAGACCACACATCATTCACCTCTGTTTATGGGAACATGAATTATGATCAGCATAACAGTCTTGAAGATTCAGATTATTTTTCATTTATTTGCCTTAAAGCCACAATATGTAATTTTTGGCCACTAGAGGTTGCTTATTCAAAACAAAGGTGTAGCTTTATGATGCCTGTACACATTTAGTTTTTTTCTTTTTATTTAGTAAAGCTGAGGACGGAATGTGACGCACTTTTGTTTCATGGGAAATTAAATATGAGCTGTTTAATGTCAATCGCCTCCGTGTTTGCATTAACTCACGTTAAGTGAGCTATCCCAATTTTTTTCATCCAGACACAGCGTTACAGTCTATCTATGGTTACAAGGTGCTCTGAGTTCGGTTGCACTCGAACAGTGCCGCGATCACGTGAACAGAAACACGGACTCGGGAGCGTGCTTGTTCAGAAAAGTAACCTGCGTATTTGTTTAAGCTGATTGTAATGTATTTAGTTCAATAAAACATGTCAGTCACGCTGACTTGGACTGACAGAATGGACTCAGTGTAAAAACATACTTTTCTTTCGACTTGGAATCTAATAAACGTTAAACAGAAAAAAATATGATAGCTTATGTAGGCTATAACTGCACTTGTTTCAGAATTTCTTTTCATTCCTTATTTTTATCTGCTGCTGCATCCTTTAAGCCTTATCTCTCTTATTTCGATTTCTCCAACTGTGAGCAAGGCCACAGATCAAACAGAAAATGCGTGCTACATTAATCGCATTAATAAAATTAGTGCCGTTAAAATTAATTTGCAAATTTGCGTTAATTTTGACATCCCTATACATTATTTGAGCGTGTTGAAAGTTGTTATAATGTTACTCTGTGCATTAGTTCGGCAGCTCCTATGAGACACTTGTTGCACACTGCAGTAATAGTGTCGATATAGGCTTGGTAAAAATGGTGATTGTGGGAAAAATCAAGACAATGAGATTTAAACAACAAGACTAACTGTGTAGAGCAATATAATAATTATCAGTTTTCTGTCAATGAATGTATCAAAGCAGTTGCTCACCTGTCTAATAAAACACATAATATATTAAAGCTTCTTTGGTGTTTCCATGTTTTCTACAAAATAAAACTGGATATCGAGGGTAGCGCGGGTACGGGTATGATGTCATTGATAGGCAACGTACGGACACGGCCCGAGTCCTGGTTAAAATTGCTTGTTTCTCTGGATTTAAACATTCTTGGAAACATTTCGGATAATGTAAGTACACAAGTCAACAATTATATAACATTTTTCTAGTGTTATTTTATATTTTAATCTAAAAATCTTACATATTGTGCCTTTTAAGAGGTGGTTTACAATATTAAATGCCTTTTACCCGTCCTGAATTGTCTGTAGGACCCATGTTCAAGTAGGGAACTGCTGTCCACAATGCGGGCCAATCCACGCTCCCTCCACCTGTAATACATCACGATTGACAGCCTACAGATCATTTTGTATGGAGTACAGCATGATTTCAGATTGTAGCTATATTCTCAGTCACAGTGAGAGGCTGTAAATTCTGTGCTCACACTCACCAGTGAAACACAAAGATAATCACAACTAGAAGAAGGGAAGTGATGTCAGTAAGAGTCCACATAAGCCTGTACTCATTCGGTGTCTGAGAGAAAAAGAGGAAAACCACAGGAAAAAATGCTGAATGAGAAGATGAACACATTCCTGATAACTGTAGATGTGTGTCATTTACCATGAGAAAGAGTGGCCTTTGCAGGTTCTTGAGGATGTGAACGGCATTAGTGGCGACAGAATGAGCCCCTGCGCACCAGGCAAGAGAATACAGCCACGGCTCGCTGATCACATACAGATTGGTGCTGATGTTGGCAACAGCGTATTTTCTGTAATCGATAAAAGATCACAGCAATTACTTAAGTTTTCATTGTCAATTGATTCTTCAGAAATCATTCAAATATGCTGATTTGCTGCTCAAGAAATATTTATTGTATTCTTTGACTAGAAAGTTTGAAAGAAATTTAGTAACACTTGACAATGTTTCATTAGTTAACTACTTTAATAAACTAAGAATGAACAATACTTCTACAGCATTTATTAATCTTAGTCAATGTGAATTTCAACATTTACTAATGACTTATTAAAATCAAAGGTTGTATTTAATGCACTGTAAACTAACAAGAACAATGAACGACTGTATTTTATTAACTAACATTAACAAATATTAATAAATACTGTAACCAATGTACTGCTCATTGTTAATTCATGTTAGTATTTAAACAAGTCATTATTGTAAAGTGTTGCCAGAAATGTATTTGAAATAGAAATCTTTTAAAGTTTTATTGATTTAATGCAGCCTTATACAATTCAGATAATTGTATAATTATAAATATACACATACAACACGCATGGAATGAAGTTTGCAATATGAAATGAATTATGGATGGATGGATGGATGGATGGAAGTGTTATATCTTTTTTAGCTAATCTCCTGAACCTGATTTCCTTCTCTGACATGGAGCTGTAATGGATGTTGAGTCTGGATATGTGTCTGAGCTTAAGTTCCTCCACTGGTGCTTGATTGCTTGTTGTCTGTTGTAAATCAGGGTCGATTTCTTGTACAAACTCCCTGAGCTCTGGAGGCAGCCACAATACCTAGGTAAAAACGCAATAGACATATCATTTAGAATATATAACACATTTCATAAACAACACATTATAACCTACACTTTAAGAAAAGACTGGCCTCTTAAATTGTTTTATTGATCAGAGTAAATCCCAAAATGCAACAATGTAATAGCACACCTGACTGGAGGGAATGGATGACTCGTTCTGGATGACGTCCAGGGTACGGGATATCCAAGCATCTCTATAAGGGTGACCCCAGGGCGGCCGGTACAGATCAAAGATCACTAGTTTCCCATATTGAGCAGCCAAATCCAGGAAGGTCCTCAGTGTGCACACAGACTGATTCTGAGCCTGCAAGCGCTCATCCGGGCTCAGAGATGAAGCTGTTCCAAAGGGGTCTTGCTGAGTGGGAAATAATAATACTCTGTTTAAAGGTGGTTTAAAGCAACAAAAATATTGTCTAGATGACAAAAAAAAAGTTAAAAAGCATCTCTCAGCCTAACAGAGAAGAACCATGATCCAGCATTGAGACTCTGCAGCTGTTTCCACGTAAACATGGCAGATGAGGTGTGTGTCCAGTTAGGAAAAATGTGTTTTACATTAGTTGTTCTGCGTAGGTTCTTATCGTGCATGAGGAAAGGAACTCCATCATAACTGCAGCAAGAGACAAAATAATGTTACGGAGGATATTTAGAAATTTTGCTGCTGGTTATAAATTCATTATAATTAAAACTCTCTATGGAGTTGAGTTGACCTGATCGTGACATCGGTCTCCAGACCATCAGCTCCAGCTGCCAATGCCTTCTCAAAAGACATGTAGGTGTTTTCAGGGGCAAGCTGAGAACAGATACAACCAAGACATTGCTTTTTTCTTCAGTGTACAAATTGTACATTGCATGTCTGCTACATACTGTACTGCCAGAGTCTTGGTATAATAATTGTTTTTGGAAATACTAAACTAACAAATCAAATTAAACTAGAAAACTATTAGCTTATTTAATATTCAAAGGTTAGTGCTTGAACCTGAAAAGCCTAAGAAGAATGAAGTGTACCATTGGTGCTCCCCTGTGTCCAATTAAAGCAGGAGCTGATCCCAGACTACTCCTCTCTTTAATGCAGGGGGAGTGCATGCCCAGAGGAACCAGGTAAAGAGTTCCTAGAACTGTTATATACAGCACCATCATGACCATCCGACTCACTTAAACAGACAAAGGCACATGTAAGAATATGCACCTTCTGTGGCATAAGCTGCTTTTTTTTTTAAGGTGTGTCTTTCCTTTTTACAAGGTATTTTGGAAATATATTACGCATGCTGTACAGTGCAACATTCACTATATTGCCAAAAGCTTTGGGACACCCCTCCAAATCCTTGAATTCCGGTGTTCCAATCACTTTCATGGCCAAGGTGTATAAAATCAATCACCTAGGCATATTCTACAAATATTTGTGAAAGAATGGGTCGCTCTCAAGAGCTCAGTGAATTTAGCAAAAAGTATTATAACAACGTGGAAGCAATTGGGAACAACAGCAACTCAGCCACAAAGTGATATAGGCCGCGTAAAGTCAGAGATAATAGCTGTATAATAGACTAGTATAAAAGCTGAGGCGCAGTGTGCAGAAGTCGCCAACTTTCTGCAGAGTCAATATCCACAGACCTCAAAAATGTATGAACCCTTCAGATTAGCTCAAGGGCAGTGTGTAGAGAGCTTCATGGAATGGGTTCACCTTTCATCGCCAAGTGTAATGCAAAGTGTTGGATGCAGTGGTGTAAAGCACCCCACCACTGAACTCTAGAGCAGTGGAGACGTGTTCTCTGGGGTGAAGAATCATGCTTCTCTGTCTGGTAATCTGATGGACAAGTCTCGGTTTGACGTTTGCCAGAAGAACAGTGCTTGCCTGACTGCATTGTGTCGAGTGTAAAGTTTGGTGGAGGGGGGAGTATGGTGTGGGGTTGTTTTTCAGGGGTTGGGCTTGGCCCCTTATAGTTCCAGTAAAATGAACACTTCTTTAGCATACCAAGACATTTTAGACCATTTCAGGCTCCCAACTTTGTTGGAACAGGTTGGGGATGGCCCCTTCCTGTTCCAGCATGACTGCGCACCAGTGCACAAAGCAAGGTCCATAAAGACATGGATGAGCGAGTTTGGTGAGAAGAAACTTAAATGGCCTACACAGAGTCATGACCTCAACCCAACACCTTTGGGATGAATTAGACCAGAGAATGCGAGCCAGGCCTCCTCATCCAACATCAGTGCCTGACCTCACAAATGCGCTTCTAGAAGAATGCACAAAAATCCCCATAAACACACTAATGAAACCTAATGAAAAGCCTTCCCAGAAGAGTTAAAGCTGTTATAGCTGCAAAGAGTCGGCCAACTCCATATTAAATCCTTCGGATTAAAAATGGGATGGTATTAAAGTTCATGTGCATGTAAAGGCAGGCGCCCCATAACTTTTGGCAATATAGTTTTACTGAAAAAATTGGCCTGTGCAATTAAATTTACCACAGCACAGTGTAACACGTGTGATACAGGTTTGCATGTGTTGAGATGGATCCACTTGCAGCAGAATTATATTTCATAATAGTTGATATTAATAAAAACTTTCTAATGATTTATAGGAAAACGAAGCAGTATTTTCAAGTGTTCAACCATAACGGATGGATGTATGTTTGGATTGTGATTAGTGATTAGCCACTATATTGGGATATAAACAAAACTGATTTAATGTTAAGCAAGAGGTGTTACATTCCTGCAGTATGCTGCTTCAATTTTTGGCAAATAATTGTGTGCATGTGTGTGTGAGCCTGTTTATGTGGTTTATGAGGACACAAATTTGTATAACTACATGGGTATTACACTGGTATTACACTATAAATGTGGTTTATGAGGACATATCAAATGTCCTCATAATTCAAATGGCCTTAAAAACATACTAAATGATGGGGGTTTTTTTTTAGTTTTTGTGTGTGTGTGTGTGTGTGTGTGTGTGTGTGTGTGTGTGTGTGTGTGTGTGTGTGTGTGTGTGTGTGTGTGTGTGTGTGTGTGTGTGTGTGTGTGTGTGTGTGTGTGTGTGTGTGTGTGTGTGTGTGTGTGTGTGTTTGAAAACATTTATTTTTAGATTTGGATTTAGTGTGACCTATGGAACCTTAATTTCCTGATGATCTGCACTACTTGTGGTTGTTTTCAGAGATGATAACAGACATTTTATACTTGTGCTACAATTTTGTGGCCTGTGCAATAAAACTATCAACTCCTTAACACCAGTGCTGTGCAAAGTTAACATACAACCCTGTGCATAATATATTTAAACTCATTCTTACCTCTCATATTGAGCTGGAAGACATGTAAGGCTACTGGCCAAGATAGTAGAGTCATTAAAACTACCCCACCTATGTGTAGATACGGGGCAGTTATCTGGCAAATGGGAATTGGGAATTTTAATTATAAATGTCACAGTGATTTTACTCCAATATTAATAGTAGTAGATAGATAAACCTGCCTGAAAAGATAAAAGTACCGTCATCCACTCCTTGCTCCATAAATCTGTTAGAACTGATGAGGCCACAATAGAGAGAATCAAAGCCACTGAGATCCCGATCTATCAAAAGAGATTTCATCAATCACAAGTGACCATAAAGTCTTTTAGTAGTTACATAGTTGAGATGTGGATAAAGATACCTTATGAAACCAATGTAAATATAACCTCTGGCCTTCTGAGAGAAGACAAACTGCCAGCACCTGTGAATGTTAACATTCTATTACCAGTAAAATTATCATATTGACCTTTTAGTAACTTGTTATGGTGACTTAAAGCTTAAAGGGCAAACCACATTGACAATAAAACAGTATGTACATTTACAGTAAAATAGTTATTTCATTACTGGGGGGGGGGGGTAAATAAACTGTAGTAAGGAGAATGAATATTCTTAAAGCACCTACCAGCAGAAAAGCAACATAAGTGAACAGAAAAACAGCAAGAATCAACAAAACAATAGACCATGGGAACCAGAAGCCCAGATTTCCAAAATTAAACCTGCAGACAAAGAGGGAGAAATATAACTTTAGCGTATCTCTAAGTTAAATGGCCTAAGTTGATAGGTCTTTAATAAATTGTTTAGCTCAAAATTAATTTTCTTTCTATTTAAGGACTATTCCGTATTAAAAAACAACAACTTTGTAACAACATGAACAGCAATGTGCTCACAATGGAAGTAAATGAAACATTTAAAATATATATTTTTTTCTATGACACAACACAAACCAGTCAAAGTCATTGTAGTCATTCCGTGCTTCACTCCAAAAGTACAGGAACACCAGACAGATACAAAATGTCAGAACGATCAGAGCAAAACTGCCACACTCCAGCTGCAAGACAGTCAAGCCTTTTTAAGCCATTACATAACACATATCTAGCTTAATATCATTACATTTTAGACATGACCTAAATATTAATGACATTAATAATTGTATAATAATGACAAAAGGGACACAAAACTCCAAAGTTTTCTTTTTAATTTTTACTCTTTTTGCATCAGTGTAAGAACTCTTTCTGTATATGTACAAGATCAGGGCTACTAGCTTAAATTAACAGCTTGTTTTTAAATGATCTTTAAAGGATCTTAAATGATTTTTAAATGTGCATTGTGAGTTAGAATGAGAGCACCTTCGAGCAGCAGCAATGTCCAGGCTGAGCATGTGTGCGCTGGCAACGTCTCCACTGGCAGCCGTAAAGTCCAGCTAGACAGGAGACAAAGGGCCGGTGCTCATAACGCTGTAGCAAGCACTGACGTGCCACTTTCAGCTTACCCAATTTCGGCGGGGTTACCTCGGTCGGTGCTGTGCCCATAAGCAAAGCAAATGAGGGTTCTGTCAATATATAAATATAATGTCATTTTTTTCACTCCTAAATAAATTCAAAAAATGTAAAGACCAGTACGTAGGCCTAACAATGTGGTAATGCAGCTGTGTAATGTTGTCTTTGCTTCTGCTATGTAACTAATGTTGTCTTTGCTTCTGCTATGTTTTATGCCAATGTAGTTTCCCAGTTGCACAACTGTAAAAAAGTAATTGTCCAAACCAACAAGCATGCAAGGCTGATTAAACAACACTTGGCTATGGTCCCCTCATCCTGTCCAAAAACCTAATAATGATTTTTATTTATTTAGGCTAGCCTATTATTATTATTAAAAATGACTGCTCGCACAAATGTTCTTCAGCCTTATATGTACTCCCTATCCCTAAAATTTTATGTTAAGCTCCACCTATTCACACAGACACAGGCTGTGTAGGTAGGCCCCTTAAAATGACATATACCGGTATCTTTTTTACCACAAAAAAATGTCGTAGCCTACCTTAAGGTACGTATTTGTACTCTAAGGTATGCACATTTTAAGAGTAAAATAAAGATGCCCTTAAAGGGTAACTAAACCCTAGAACAACTTTTTTTAGTTAATGATCTGCAAGAATGGAGCTTTATTATTATTGTTCATTGAGTCGAGTAAATGTTTTGACAGTTGGGTTTAAAGTGTTTAAATTCTATAATATATGGTGTAAAAACGTCTTAGTGCTGCCCTCTTAAGGTTGAACGGTGGCTACTGCAGTTGAATTTTCCTATTGGACGTTATGGTACTTCGTTACGTAGGTTTGTACTTCCAACGGCTCACTATCACGCCCCTGGCACGAGCTCACCACGCCCTGAGAAATGTTTTCCGTGATCACATGATGAGAACGGCTTCAGTCCAGTATGAGCGCTCATGTTAAATGAAGTAGAAACATTATGAATGAAACTTTCTCTTCACTTGCTTTCAACATCCTAATTAAGAAAATACAGATATATAATGCAGTTGTAAGTACATGTTTAGCTTTTCTTCTGATAGTTTTGCCACCTGTCATGTCTACAGATAATTTTCATACCTCAGACGCTTTCAGACAAACCCTGACACGCAAATGGTTGCCGTGGTAACGAACAACAAATCCGTAACGTGCTAGACTGCGGGCGTATGTAGTCTAACTTTTATTTAATGCATGAGGAATATTTAATATGAGGAAATCTGTTGTAATAGGCTATTAGGTTTGAACTTATTGGTCCTGTGATTTTTTTTTTAGTGGCATTCAGTATAAGGATATGGCTGTTCAGTGTTCATAGAGTTAGTGATCTCATTCTCTCTTGCGCTGCTGCTTCGCTAGCATGAATGAATGAATGAATGAAAGCACCGTATGCATCGGGAGTTAAAGCAGTTTGAGCCAACAAACTCTGTGTCTACAGGCATTTCACCCTCCTCCACTTCAGGTGAAGGTGGTGGAGAGAAGTCCTCTACTTTAGATGACCGCTCTGTTGCAAAACTACTGTCCTCATTCCAGTCACTATCAATCTTTGCGAGTCTGACAACTGTCAAACAAGTTGTCACTAACGGGTCTCAGGTGCACGCCCCCCCGCTCAGCGCCGCCCTCGTCTCGTCCCCTCTGTCTCCGCTGGGCTCTGCCCACTTTTGCAGCATTTTTCAAATATTGCCAGAGGGCGGAGTTAGGCTGTGAACAGGGGTTTAGTTACCCTTTAAGGGTACTGCTGCCCCAGTGACAAGTTGCTGTACCCCTAAAGGTACAATTTTGACACAATTTTTCTAGCCCCGCCCTCGTTGAATTTGGATTAGAGTTCCGTTCTTTCGGAGCGGGGCGAGCAGCTTTTTCATTGATATTTGTGGGGCCAAGTGTAAAAAAAAGTAAGCTACATCATTTAAAATACTTTCAGCATTTCAACGCGGCTTAAAGCCTATAGCTACAACACGGTAATGACTTAATGACAAAATGTGACTAAAAACAAGTAAGTTAACGTTATACTGAAGTCGCCATGCATGCAGTTTTTCAGCCATTCAACACAAAAAGTAGGCTATAAAGGGAAGCACAATGTCCCCACCTCTATTCATAAACTTTGTGTTCACGGAAATAAAAACACGACACTTGCAAACAAACTTACATTTTACAGAATCGCTGACATCTTCAAGGTGTGGTATTCGTAAAATGTTTGTTATGCAGGAGAATAGGTAGCCTATACACCGCCAAATATCTCACCGAATCTGAACCCGGTCACGTCACATCAGAAAGAAACTGCGCCGGTATCTCTGGCTGTCCGCTTTACTCTATGGCTTTACTCCAGTCAGTGGAAGGAAATACCTTCCCAAAGCCTCTTGAATGGTCAGTCGAAGAAGTAGCGCTGCATGGGTGTGTGAGCGTGAAAAATATCCAGTTCTAGAATCCCTGCGTGTGTTTGTGTTACAGCGCTACTCAATGGTATTATTGTGCGGCAGTGTCTGTTAAATGTAGGCTATTTGAATTTGCACAACAAGAGGGGCGCTTAACTTGCGAGGCGTGTAGCCTTTTGTATGGTTTATAGTTTTGGCGAACTAATATTAGGCCTATATCTGCTAAGCAATAGTAGCCTATATTTAAAAATCGATATACCCCTCTATGGTAGCCTACGCAATATGATTTCAGTGAGGAAAAAAATATTTGTGGTGTTTTTCCTCCTTAAAATTGGACACTTTAACAATAGCAATACAATAAAAATCAAAATTTTTGTATTTATTTATTTTTTAAAGTTTGTTGCCTCAAGGCAACATTGTACACAATGGACAAATTTAAACATTTTTACTTTTCATGTTGAAAAAAATAAATATTTATTGAAAAAATCAATTTATTTAACCAGAAAACTGAACAAACAAATTTATCCAGTTTATAATGTATTACAAATGTCCTATTTAATAAAAAGTAACATTTCATGAACAAATTCAGCTCTCAGGCAACATATGTACCATCGTGGAACACAAGTGTTGCCAAACCATTACATCAAGCCATCACA
The DNA here is from genome assembly GCF_024679245.1 of Pseudorasbora parva. Taxonomy (NCBI): domain Eukaryota; kingdom Metazoa; phylum Chordata; class Actinopteri; order Cypriniformes; family Gobionidae; genus Pseudorasbora; species Pseudorasbora parva. The sequence continues at coordinate 20,594,649 of NC_090189.1, forward strand.
TCAAGTTATCATATTCATCCTCATCTCCATCTTCAATCTCACACTCACTCTCCCCTTGCTGGATTGTCACTATGACCTCATCTTCCTCATCACATGACACCTCATCCTCACCCTCATCAGTTGTGTTTTATACCTTTTTTGAGTGCTATAGAAAATGTGCAGATCGTGATATATGCAGTTACAGTATCTGTGTTATTATTTTTATACATGCATTACAATATTGTGCAAAAATGCAGATATATTTAGAGAACTCTAACTCTTTTCCTTACAAATATGCTGTATTTGTATCCATCCTAGTGTGGCCTTACGCGATTCCATTATGGTACAATGTTGCCTTGATGCAACACAGTTTTTTTTTCTTTAAAACATTTGATGATATATAAAGTTCTTGAAAATACGTATTTACTAACCAGTAAAGGTGACTCATATTTTTGTGGGTGATTATCTGGACAGGAAATTAGTGAAAAATGCCATTTTCTTTGGAGAAAATATGGAGCCATGTCATGTGACCTATGCACATGACTGAAACAGGACACAAAATAGACCCCTGTGGGTCATGTGACCCATTTTTATTACACTTTCATTGATTAGTATTTGAGTTCTTCTTCCCAGGGATAGTTTGAATTGGTGTTTCATTTGATTAAAAATGATCTAAAATAGACTATGTTGCCTGGAGGCAACACTGTACCATAGAGGGTTAAGAATAATAAATTAAGCAAAATTGTTAATATATTTTATATTTCATAAGTATGCCTAAATTGGATACAGTAACATACGTATTTCAATAAAACATAACTCTTAAACAAAAATAGAAACTCTATTGTATAACAAACAGTAATTTTAAAAGACGGTTACGCTGCGGAAGAAGGGGAGCAAACTCCGAACAGTAGTTCACTGTCGTTGACGAGAACTCTTGTCCATCGATTCTGTAGGCAGTTAAGTCTCCAAAATCAAGACATTTTTCACAATCAAGTGGTACCTCAATGACACTGAGAGCCAAATGACATCTTGACAAAATCACGGCGATATGGTCGTAATGGACACTGTGTCTGTGAACTTAATGGGTGGAGCTAAAACCTAAAATTTAGATTTGGGGATAAGGTTAGGGTGTGGCTGGACCTTCAGGCTCCACCTATTACGCCCGGAGAACGGGATCTACCCGTCAGTCTCCACCCATCGGCTCTACAGCGAGCAGTCAAGTTTGTCTTCCAAGCTATTTTTTCAGTTGAGCATTAGCTTTATGCTTTTCTGAACTCATATTACTGCAAGGTGACCTAGGGCTAATTGTCGTGTTTTTTCAGTGAATAGTCTACTTATAGTTTTGTATTTAGGCTGTAGTTTTATTTTTAAAAGCCAAAATTTGTATAGGTCTTTGCAACAAAAAGTTAACAAATTTTAATATTACCACAACATCCCTGTAGTCATTTGCAATTACATGAGTGTAGCATGGTTTAAAGGCTCAGGGAAGCAGGAGACGGGAACCATCACAACTGCCGCATATAAACATTATAAAACACAACATAAATGTCACAGCAAGGCCTGGTCCTCTGTTGTCACTCTCTTTTTCCTTCCGGAGGTCTTCCGTGAGACCCGAGACGGTGTGGCATGCAGGTGATGCTCATCTTGGCTTCGCCTTGCTTGCCACATTAAGCCTGAACAATATAGGCCCTGTCCCCACTGGCACACTTCATATGCACTTTCGGTCTTTTGGACTAACAATGGCGGCCCCAATGAGTGTTCTAATTGTAATTTTAGGTGTCATTTAGGTTTAAGGCTCACAACTACCTCTGCGGTCTAAATGTGCCCTCATGCACTTTTGCTGAAGCCGCACTGGTGATTTATTCCTGATGCGGTCAAAGTGGTGTTACATCACGTATAGAGTGTGTACCATAGGAAGACCACAAGTGTTTAGGGTGCAATTTAAGACAGGGCTGATGATATTTCTGTAGGGCAATCCAGAAGTTAGCATCACACTTGTTCTCCAGTCAAAAACCTAATAGGATTTTTGGGATGATGGAACCGGAAGTGCTAAAAAGTGCAAAAGGTTTTGGCCTACAAAAATATGTCATCCCTTCAGCACTCTAAAAACACATACTATGGTGGCTGTGGCCTCTTCAGCAGGAGAATGCGCCCTGCATGAAGCAAAAATGGTCTCAGTCCAATCGAGCATCTGACTGTGGGATGTTCCCCACCCCGCAACTTACAGGACTTCAAGGATCTGCTGCTAACATCTAGGTGTCATATCACAACTTCAGGGGTGAAGTCCATGCCTCTACGGGTCAGGGCTGTTTTGGGAGCGAAAGGAAGACAAACAAAACACATAATATTTTGCCTTATCAGTGTATGTTGTACATAATAACAGCTGGGGGATACATAACATTGAGTTCAGCAAAAAATTATAACATTGTATAACATTGTACAATAAACAGAGTAGCCCTACTCTTTTTAATTCAATATGAGATCCATTATAGTGTAATTAACTATGGAAAACCCGTTACAGTGTAAAAACAATATCCAAAGGTTCATATATTGTAATCATTTTATGAAATTTGGTTCTACCGCTGGACGCCAGACCGCCAGTGCAGAACGGGCACACTAGCACAAACAAAAACGCCTGTTCAAAGCCACGCCCACAGAGTCAGCACTACGTGCTTTAAAGATGGCGGCATGTGTGAGTGTGGGATCTGGTGTTTTTATTAGCCTCAAGTTTGTGATTTGAAGTACTGTATTTAGGCAGACGGTACGCTTAAGGTTTCTATTGCTCGCTTAGACTCGCGCTCTCCGTCGTAGGGCAGATAGGCGGGGATGTGATCGGTCACTGCGCTTGGAGAGGTAGAGTTGCTGGACAGTTTGACATGCTAAAACTGACGGCTGTAATCAGCTAGCTGTTCACGTACACTTAGAAAGGGCATCGTGCAGGAAACCTTCAGCAAATGTGACCTCCTGTGCGTCCAACAATACGTATCCAGCAGGCGACAACCTGCTAGTCAGATCACATTCGCAGCCTGTCTAGTCATGTCTAGAAAGTAAGATTAGGTGCTTTGCTATCGATATTAGTTGACCTGTCAATCACTAAATGCTTGTGATTACATTAACTTGCATACCTTTCAGCCCCATAGGTAAATCAACTTTGTGTGTTTAGTAAAGTTTATGTTGGTTTTATTTTTGTTGATTGCACCTCCAGCATTTTCAAGCTCATAACGCCCCTTTAACGAATAGCTGGGGGAAGTAGTTTTGACTGGTGGTCTGTATATTTGAACAGGATAGCATTCAAGCCCTGAACGATAGCAAGAGCTGACAAATTCTTCATTAAATTTTTTCCCCCTGATAATTTCTCCAATACTATTTTGCGGTAGTATGCTATCCCGAGCTTTACGGAAATCCCTTTCCTATGGAAATCCAATAGTGGCGGGTTTCACTGGGAACTATTGTAGTCGTCTGTGTTTTCATCAGACCACCGCGTGTAAAGTTGCTTCGCAAGCTGAATGTGGCTTCAAACCTGCGAAGGTGGCGGTTGTGACTAAGACCACACGATATGAATTCGAGCAGCAGAGATACCTCTATGCGGGACTGTCGGAGGAGGATCTTAAACAGCTGGTAAGACACTTCTGAAGGGGTAAATACACCTGTTTTTTTCTGTGTATTGATCACACCCATGTATCCTGTTATACAGTACTTTTAAGGAGGTGCCGTATTAAAATAGACATAAAAGTCTCTTCAAGTAATGACAAATACAAACTTTTGCCTTGTACATTTATCACCAGTGGCGTCAGGGCCGGCCCTGACCAATTTGCTGCCCTAGGCAAGATATTACTTGGTGCCCCTTGTATCAAGGTTTAGCACTGCATGTTATTAGTTAATGGAAACATTGGTACTGTTTTATTTTTTTAATGCATTGATGTTTATTGTTATTATTATTATTATTATTATTGTTGTTATTATTATTGTTGTTGTTGTTTTTACATGTTGGTTGTGTTTTAAAAATTGAGTCCAGTCCTTTCTACCATTCTATTCTCTCTACCATTATATTATTTTGTTTTTGTTTGATATAAATAATAACTAAAGGCAGTAACAATTTACACAATATATTTGTGAACTTCTAGTGTAGCTACTTTTGTAAATAATACTATTTTCTAACATTTCATCAAAAATATCTTAATTTGTGTTCCTAAGATGAACAAAAGTCTAATAAAAAAATTCTGATTGGTGTTTTTTTTTTTTTTTTTTTCAGAATCATAGGCAATGTATTTATCACCATTTACTGATGGTATTCATATTTGGAAATTAATATATTCATTCAAATATTTATATCTATATTTTCGATGTATTGAAGGGTTAACCTTTGATTTACCTAAAACTTTTAACTTCACTGTCAGTCTACCTTTCTGACAGATTCTAAACTGACAGTGTTTTATATGAGCACTTATATTGCTCAAAAATAAAGGTTAATATTTTACCCCTTTCCTGCTGGTACTATTGTCAGCTCAGTTCAGTAGCAAGCAAATTGAGCTTAAAAGTATTTAACTGTTCACCAACAACGCCTGAAGCAAAATTGTATTTAAAAAGTCCAGAGTCCAACTAACGCCACACAGTGTGAAAAGACAATTTTTTTACTAGTAGTGATATTTTCAAGAAATAATACATTGTTTATGAAATGTAATCATCATCATCTTTTCATCACAGCTTGCCCTAAAAGGATCCAGTTACAGTGGACTTCTGGAGAGACACAATATACACACCTTTAATGTTGGACAAATTGTGGACAGTCTACAGTAAGATGACACTTAAAAAGGGAAATTCTGACAGTATTTGAAACCATTTTAAAGACGGTCCTTTTATCTTTGTAGGAAACAGGGGATTGAGGTACGCATTGTAAAAAGGGGAGAGTATGATGAGGACACTGTACGATGGGCAGATGCCATCATCTCTGCTGGAGGTAAAGCTCAGGTCATACTTGATTATTTAACTGTAAACCAGTTGACTTGTGTGAGATGGTTCCACAGGACTTTATGCAAGTGTATATACACATACATACATGCATACATACAGGGATTAGCATTTTGGGGTCCCCAAGCGTATTTTCAGAATTTTCAAGCAGCAAACGCACAGTATTGTAAATAAGCTAATATACGTTCTTAAAATAGAAACAATTCTGAAATAAGGTATCTAGAATTATTTACATAGTTTGAAGTGCTCATGATAACAATACAATGTGACATCCAAAGCGAGTGCCCAGAATTCTGCATCCCAGACAGTGCGAGAGAACTGAATTGAGCTCTCTTTCACGTGTTCTTGAACAGATATATTCAAACAAAATTACACCTTGGCAAGTACAGCATCCTCGTAAACTGAAGAGTCTTAAGTGAACATAAACAATTGAGAAATAAAAAGCATGTGTAACAGTATATTAGATCTGTACATTAGCTCTTAAAATGACAGTAGCCATATATTCCTGCTTCTGTCTTTGTTTTTAATGTAAATAAAACAACAAAAGACAAAGAACAAGCACTCATTTTGACTGAATAACTTTTTTTTGGTTTTGTTTCTGTTTCATGGCTAGTGAAAAATATGTATGTCCTGTAAAGTCACCGGCCATTGGCAGCTGTGAAAAAAAAGTCCTGTGTGAGTGTATAAATTCTAATAGACATTTTTATTTCATAGGTGATGGAACCATGTTACTTGTTGCCAGTAAAGTGTATGATAAGAACAAACCTGTATTAGGGGTAAATACAGACCCAGAAAGGTAACAAAAACTAGCATATCATGATTTTAAGTTTATTTGTTTTAAAAATATATAATGTACCTGTGTTTTGTATATAAAGGTCAGAGGGCCACCTGTGTTTACCTGTGCGCTATACGCATGCCTTTTCTGAGGCCTTACAGAAACTCAGGAAGGGTGACTTCAGGTTGGTACCTCTTATTTACTCTTGCTTTTGGTCGGCAGTAATCCAATTGGCTGCATAATCCTATTTACAGACAGTTGTTTTCGTCTATACAGTACCTCTTGCTAAAGTACTCTGCAAAAGTACTTTGGCCACTAGTAATGCAATTTTATTTATATAGTACATTTCATACACAATATATATTAAGAGTGCTTCATGTTTAAAAAAGGAATTGAAATAATTTATTTTAAAAATCTAATAATAAGATGCAGTGTATCAGAAGGCTGCAGCAAAGTGCTCATTCAGTAATACACACAGCAAAACAGGTCGTTTTTAGTCAGGATTTAAATGTGCACATCTAATCTCTTCTGGAATCTGGTTCCAACTGCCAGTGGCATAAAACGGACTCGCCTTGTTTTGAGTGAACCCATTTCTCTGAAAAAGTAAACTGACTTAAATTTGTTTTTATAGGATTGTATTAGTTAATTTGTAGTTCCAGTGAACAATTATGATTAATATATCAGTTTGAAATATACTTGTCTCACTGGATGGTTAATGTTACTAGCTAATAACTCTTTCTGGTCTTCCTCTGGGGGGAGGTGCTTGGCAGCTCAGAAAGCCAAATCCTCCAATAAGTCGTATTTAAAACCAAGGATGTTTTTTTTGTGTGTGCACCAGTGGAGAAATTTGTCCATTATAAAAATTATAATTGAAATGTAACTAAATTAAATGTGTTATTTTTGAGGATTAGTCGCTGACGTACAAATAAACATCCACCCCAACCATCTATAATCATAAAATGACTGTGATTGGTCCAGCCTTTCCAGCGTGAAGAAAAGTAACAGGCCACATTTGACAGTTTGGTTACATTTTATTTTACAGTGGGTTTTTTTGTTATTTGTTACATGTAGTTACTAAAGTAATAACTATACATTTTCCATTATTACATGCAACTAACTCTAAAACACACCCAAACCCTATAGTAAGTACATGTATTTACAGTACTGTTACTCAGTACTAAAATATATTATTACACTGTAACAATGACAAAAGGGTAACCCTTTATTTTAAAGGGATAGTTCACCCAAAAATGAAAATTGTCATCGTTTACTCACCCTCAAGTTGTTTCAAACCTGTATGAGTTTCTTTCCTTTCTCTGAACACAAAAGAAGATATTTTGAAGAATGTTTCTAACCAACAAGAGAGAACAACCATTGACTACTATATTAGGAAAAAATACTATGGTAGTCAATGGTTGCTGCTTTGTTACAAACATTCTTCAAAATATCTTCTTTAGATTCCAGCAGAAGGAAGAAACTCATACAGGTTTGCAACAACTTGAGGGTGAGTAAATTATGACTGAATTTTCATTTTTGGGTGAACTATCCCTTTAAGGTGGCATAGTTACAGTACAAGTAAGTACTGCGTAATAGTTATTAACTACTTACTATAGAGTTATGGTTAGGATTAGGGTTTGATTTAGTTGCCTTTAATTATGATTAATTTACTGTTATTACTATAGTAAGTACATGTAGTAACCTACTGACAGTTTAAGTACTGCTATTTAGCACGATTGAACCTGACCAATTAGAGACCACTTCATAGCTGCTAAGCCCTACCCCATTTTTGAGGTCATCTGTTTCTTTTTAATCATCATTATACCTGCTTTATGCTGTCAATATTTTCTCATCTCTGTTTAAAAAAAGTAACTATCTTCACTAGGTGGCAGTGGCGTCAGCGTATCCGTATGTACTTGGAGGGCACCGGGATCAACCCGACTCCAGTGGACCTGCATGAGCTGCAGTTGAGCCTCCAACAGCACTGCAAAGCACACCGTATCACCACTGACACTCAGCGCAGTAAGAGTCCTATAGTACACACTGCTATCTCATCCTAACATTCCTCTCTGCTGCTCTACTGAATCTAACAAGTACTGTCAGAAATGCTCATGTCTATTTCAGAGTAAAATCAAGGCGAATTATTGAATTAAATAAAAAATGTAACTTAATTATTGCATAAAATATAAAATATTATCTAATCAAATTAAATAAAGGAATCTAAAAATATATATATATATATAATTTTTTTTTTTTTTTTTAACACTTTGCACATCTAATTGTATTACAAAAGTAATGTAGTACAGCATATTTTTTCTGCTGAAAAAATGAATTCTGATCTTAAGGCTGCATTTATTTCATCCAAAATACAGACTTTTTTTAATATTGTGATATTTTTACAAAAAATATTTTCTATTTGAATATATTGATGGCAAAGATGAATTGTCAGCATCATTACTCCAGTCTTCAGTGTCACAAGAGCCTTCAGAAATCATTCTAATATGATGATTTGATTTTCAAGAAACATTTATTACAGCTGCAAGAAATAAAATAAAAAAGTATGTGAATCGCTTCCAGAATCTGTGAAAATGTGATTAATTTGACCACAATAAGAGCGATCATACAAAATGCATTAATCTTTATTTAGTGCTGTCCTGTATAAGATATTTTACTCTTTTTATTTTATTTTATTTTATTTTTTACTTTTTTTTTTACATATAGTCCACAAGACAAAAAAAGCTTAATTTTTAAAAATGACCCTATTCAAAAGGTTATGAACCATTGCTACTTAATACTGTGTGTTGTTAGTTGGATGACACCTTTTTTTTTATTCTTCAATTGAGGGACTCAAACACAATTTAAAAAGGTTCAAAAATACACAGAAGCTCCATAAGGAAATGCAATGCAGGGGGTGTGAATCTTTTGAACAGTAGTATATAATTTGTTAAAATATCATTTTATAATTTCACAAAAGCTTTCTTTTGTAACATCATATGATACTGCAATTTCAGCTTTTCCAACAGAGGGATAAATTACATTTTATATATTTAAAATATATTTGAATATAAAACGGTTCTTTTAAATTGTAAAAATATTTCCCAATATTACTGTTTTTGTTGTATTTTGTATCAAATAAATGCAATTTTGGTTCACAAAATCCTACCAATCTCCATTTCTTTTTAGAGAAAATATAACCTTCACAATTCTTTGAGGTTCACCCAAATAGTTATTATATTGAATTTATAGTACATTACATTTGATGAATTTAAAACGCTGATTTTATTTTCAGTTTTTTATTTTTTTACAGTTATTTAGTATTTAAGGTCTATCATGTTAATGCACCTCCTAGGATGATTTGAAAATATGCATCTTTAAATTAAAATGTTAAATTGCCCAATACATTTTATTGTTATTGCATGCTTAATGCAGGCCTGCCATTCTGCTGTTAAAAAAAAAAAAAAAATCTGACTTATTCAATCCGAACTAACTCCCATCTATTGTTAGAGGACAACAATGAATAGTATCGTACTTTTGTGACAGGTACAACACATGACAGTTCGGAAGGGCCTCATCTACTCCCGGTCCGAGGGCTCAATGAGATCTTCATCGGCGAGTCCCTGTCCTCCAGGTATATATATCCCAGCCCACCTGTCTGTGACATTGTGGAACTAGTCTACATCTCATCAACCATTTCATGCACGCCCCCACCCCCCAACTCCCCTTACTTGTGGATTTCTGTTTGCCACAGGGTGAAGTATAAATCCTTCAAACCCCATCTTACCCTCTCGCTTCATAGGGCTTCATACTATGAAATCTCCATTGATGACGGGCCGTGGGAGAAGCAGAAGAGCTCAGGGCTCAGCATTTGCACTGGAACTGGATCTAAAGCCTGGTGAGTCAAAGAGTTACTTGACTGAAGTGACCTTAAATGATCTTATATTGTTTGCGTTACCAAATCCTTTTTCTTCCTTCATCCAGGTCCTACAATATTAATAAGCTTGTGGAGCAGGCAGTGGAGGATGTCCTAAGAATAGGTTAGAAACACAAAAAGTTTTGACGGCACAGTTTACAATCGTCAGTTTAGTACAGACATGATCTTGATGTTTTCTGTATCTTAGGTAAATCAAAAACAGGCTTGGATGTTCCTCTAAATCGGGAATTCATCGCGAGTGGTAAGTTCCAACATTTCTGGTAACACTTCACTATAAAGTTCTGTTTGTTAAAGGATTAGTTCACTTCAAAATAAAAAAATTCCGGATTTTGTTTTTTACTTACCTCCATCTCCTCCAAGATGGTCATGTCTTTCTTTTTTTTTGAGGAAAACATTCCAGGACTTTTCTCCACTTCATATACTTCCATGCAACTAACGGTTGAAGGTCCAAATCAATGCAGTTGCAAAGCGGTTCGAAGGGCTTCAGTGGGTCTGTGCGATCCTAGATGAGAAATAGGGTCTTATCTAGTGAAACGATTTGTCATTTTTCAAAAATAAAATGAATATACTTTTTAACCTAAATTGCTCATCCTGCGAGTATGAGGTCTCTGCGGAACAAGAGTGGGTGTTTCTAAATTTGTGGGTGTTTTCAAATTGATGGTTGTTTATAAATCACACAATGAAAATTATCACCTTCACATGACCCCACCCCTAAACCCTACCAACACTGTGATGTGGGCAAATCAGGTCACACAGTGAAAAATGTCCCTCTGATTGCGCAATCCTCGGCTGGGATTTTGCAGAGCCTCTGAAGCCATTCGAACTAAGCCCTTTGAAACTCCATTGAACATTTTGGTTGCAATTGAAAACTATTATGTAAAGAAAAATCCTCAGAAAACTTTTTGAATTTCTTTTTAACTGAAGAAAGAAAGACATGAACATCTTGGATGAGATAAGGGTGAGTAAAATATCAGGACATTTTAATTTTGAAGTGAACTAATCCTTTAACTATATAAGTTAACTGAAAAATACTTTTAATACATTTATTAATCTTCATTGATGTTAATACATTGATGTGAATACATTATTAAAATCAAAAGTTTTATCTGGTAATATTATTTAAGGTACATCTGAACTAACAATAAACAGTTGTATGATTAACAAATATTAATAAATAATTTTACAAATGTGTTGATCCTTGTAAATGGATGGATTAAACAACGTTAACTAATGTAACCTTATTGTAAAGTGTTGCCTATAATACTGTTTTTGTTAATTAATTTTTTTCATTTGTACTAAAAATGACTTTTTACTTTTTAGAGTTTTGATTCTCTTAAAATATTTAATTTATTATTATTATTTTAATTTATACAACTATTATTCAGCCATTTATATTTTTTTCTACCTTTTTGTGTTCAGTGACTGAAATGTACAATGAGTCTCTAATCTTCGGCCCAGAGGAGGACAGACTTTTCTTCAGTATAAGGGAGCCTATAGTCAACAGAGTATTTTCCAATAGCCGACAAAGAGGTTTTGCCAAAAAGTAAGTTTCCATCCTCTCACTACTTGGGTTGAATGTTGCGAAATGTTTACATCGTTACATTAAAAGGATAGTACACCTAAAAATGAAAACTACTCAATGATTTACATACCCTCAAGCCATCCTAGGTGTGTATGACATTCTTCTTTCAGATGTTATATTAAAAAAAAGTCCTGGCTCTTCCAAGCTTTATGATGGCATTGAATTGTCTATAAAAGCGAAGTGGTAGCCTAGAAATCTAGACGCACCCTAGCGGCAGCAAATTTAGTGCCGTCTAGGCACTCTCAATACCATTCTGAGCTGTGTTCCTCAAAATCTGGACGGCCCAATCACATCGTGTATAGAGTCGGCGGGCGGGGCCATAATGACAACGGCCGAGTTGCGTTTGCGTGCTTCTAGTAAACACAGAAACTGGCGAACGGCGGCGGTCTTTCGAATCAGCTCTGACCGCGACTCTGGAAGACTTGGAGTTAAGCTTTTCTCTGAGAAAAGAACAAAGAGCGGGAAGATGTGTTCGTAGTTTAGCCGACCGGATACAGCGAATGTTTAATCAGTCAGCGAGCTCTGCTTCACCTTCGTTGCTCTGGTTGGTGTAGCGCTATCCTATCACGTGCTGAGGGAGTTTGAAAGACAACCGTTTATCCCGCCCCTCGGATTGAGCGCTGTCTATGGTGAGTTTCCAGACCAAACATCTTGATGTGGGTCTGGCTTGTCAGGCTAGCGAAGTGGTGCATTTTTGTGCATATTTAAAACTTTATACAAACTCAAGCTCCTCTTAAATCAAAATCCTCTGCCATTTGTTTTCTCGTTTTAGGCTTCTAATTAATATCCTCCACGCTTCTGCGTTCCTCAATACACGTGTCAAGGGTTATTCTTTCGTAATTCAACTTGTGTTCCGCTGACTGCCGGAAGCTAGCTATTTTATATTTTTTTTACACAAATGCACCACTTCGCTTCAGAAGGCCTTTATTAACCCCCTGGGCCGTGTGGAGCAGTTTTATGATGGATGGATGCACTTTTATGGACATCAAAAATTAACCAAATAGTCAATGCCATTATAAAGCTTGGTAGAGCCAGGACTTTTTTCAATATAATTTCGATAGCATCCATCTGAAATAATGTCATACACACCTAGGATGACTTGAGGGTGAGTAAATCATGGGATCATTTTCATTATTGGTTAAAGTTAACTTCTAAATATTTTAACATTTGTAGCATTCTTAATGTTTTTTTTTTTAATTGAATGTTTCTTCACAATACATTACTAGCTAACAATAGTATATTCATAACATTTACAGAATTTAGGTTGTTAAATTGTTTACTGTTAGTTCACTACCTAATCCATTAACTAATGTAAACCTTATTTTAGTGTTTTGAATAGTTCTACATATATTTTTGACAAAGCAGTTGTAAAATGCTGATAACAGTGATGCTGACATGCATGTTTTTTATAGGGTTTGCGTCCGCTCAAGGTGCTGGGATGCCTGCATGGTGGTGGATGGTGGGACGTCTTTCGAGTTTAATGATGGTGCCATCGCTACCATCAGCTTAAATGAAGAGGACCTGTTGCGAACTGTCATTCTTGATTAAATTCTTCAATACATCAAACTGTTGCTCAAGGAGCTTCTATATTTATTAAGGACTAAATGATCGTCTTTAAAGTCAGACTTTGAGATGGACAGCAGGTTCTTTAACCACTGAGTTATGGGATGATGTTTTGCAGATGAAATGTACATATCAGGGATTTCAGAGTTCTGTTGTCTAGATGACCCTCCTGGTTGCAGCCTTCAGAAATGGACATTGTTTTTCCTAGACACCTCAGCATTAGATTGTCACGTGTCATCATTTATGATGTATTTAAACAACAGTCCAGAAATTACAACGTTACAGAATTGTGATTGGAACTTTGACATTTTTCCTCAAGATTTATAATACATATTTTGAACACTGTTGTGCCAAACATGCACAAAAGTATTTTGTAGATGTAGAAGTCAGTACTTTCTGAAATGGCAAGTATAAAAACTATAGTTGATATTTCAATGTTTTTGAGATTCACAATAGGGCAACGTTTGGACGCAGAATCCAACTCTACTCCTTTAGGTCAAGATATTGTGCAAAAGCTTGTTCAAAACATGGGGAAATTTTGTACAACCACATTCTACATTATGTATTTTACGGCATCATTTGTTGAAGAGTATTGTTTTGTGACATGAAACAGATCAACTCACATGAGAATGATTTTAAATAAAAAGCAATACATTTATTTACAATTCAGATGTAAACAATTCATAAAAATGTCAAACAAGTTGTACAAAATTCAAGTTTTCCAATATTAAAACTGGTTAGAAAAACGGAAGAGATTCACAATATTTTCTTTGCTACTAAAGCACCTGGTTTAATGTTTTTGTATGGCAAAAATACTTCAGGAACAGTATAAAACAACCATAAAACATTCTCTTATTACTAAACTAGACCTTTGATAATCCTATAGTAAAACTGGAAACGTACTTGATCTTGGCAGGAAAACAGATCGTGTATTTGACAAATAGAACTTACTATATTCTAGATTTCACCTGAAGCAACAAATCTAGTGAAACGCCATTTTCAAAAAAAACTATTGGTAACAAACAGTTAAAATACATCACTAACAAACGTATTTTTCGATAAAAGATGATTTCTGCTGCAACATGACAAGAACACTCAATTCAAGATTGTCAGGACCTCAAATTCTCTTCACAGATCAAAACTTTTACAATAAAAAACAAGAGGACTTACCAGTGATCTTTAAGACATGTTTAAAATCATCACAATTAATTGGCCACAATAAGAGAAATACTTACTATTATTAAAAGATATTTTAACATTTGGTTTACCCTGTAATCATCCTGGATTAAAAACAATGTTTGTAGACGAGTCGGCAGTGCATTCCCCAAAGTGTGCGATCTTTTCTTGATGACGAGGTGGGACGTGCCACAGTGGAAAAAGGCTGTGTGTTGATCTGTATGTGCGGTAGACTTTTACAAAGAATGGGCAGGTAGCTGTCCTGTATAAGCCCGAAGACCTCCAGGGTCTGCAAATTTAGAAACTTTTCAAAGTCACTGTAGCAGGAGGGGAAAAAAGAGAGAAAGAATAGTTATCGCTTGTATGCAGACTGCAGAGACTATTTACAGACGTCACAGCACTCAAACAGAGACCGTTATCTTTCCTTTTTTAATAATTCAATGAATCTCTTACATGAGAGAAGCTGGGTGGATCTGATAACAACGGCTCAGTCCCAGATGTCTCAGTGAGGAAAGGTCCTGCAGGACTGAGAAACTGTCTGTCGTCACAAGCACGCTATCACTGTAATGACAAAACATATGACTGCATGTTAACCTCCTGCTATTTGTGATTATGCATCTGATCTGCAATCATATTCTTAAATCATGAACTCACCTCAAATCTAAGTTTGTGAGGTTTGGACATCTTTTTACTATAGCTTTGACATCTGAAACACAAAAGTGCATAAATGATCTTTGCATGGAATGGAAAAATGTATTTACATAAAGCTGAGCTCCATGCTTTCCTCACCTTCCATGGTGAGGTTTTGTCTGTAACCACTGATGTTCAGTTGAGTGACGCTGGAGGGAATGTTGTTAGCAATTGCTTGAACATGAAGATTGTTGAAGTCACACCATGACACATTCATTTCTTCAATTCTGGGTTGAGAAGAAAAAGAAAAAGAAAAAAAATCACTTACTGATAATGAATACATCAACACATTTAAGTAAAGCCGGGGGCACACCGTGCGATTTTGGCCACGATTTGGCCGTCTGAGACAAATTTAGCAAATCCTAAAAGATTCCTCTGATCCTAGGCTAAAAACTGACGTTTTTGGTCGTTAGTTTGACATGTTCACCGGCCGCCGATTAATGAGCGCTACGATCAAACTTTACCTCAGACGAAATTCTGGCAGTGTCAGAAGATTTGGCACACAATCCTGCAGTGTGACTTCTCCTATGACGAGAGTCAAATATCTCCGTTTTTCAAGACAAACTATGACCAAAACGAGAGCTAGGAATTTCTTTGTAGCCAGCATTTCAGTCCCACGTGTAATGCAGCTCACTGTCACCGAACACGTCATTCATTGATGCTATAAAACTCCGGACAAGTTTTCTTGTGCGCGTCCGTTTTTAGCACGCCTTCACTATCGTACTGTCTGACATTAATGCCAACTGAGATCTTACAGTGTGGCATAGCTTACATCGGGGATCATGTTCGTACACATCTGACAAGGGACATTCGCAAAGGATTTTGAAAAATCGCACAGTGTGCAGGACCCATTAGCAATAAGGCATGAGAGGCTATTCATGATACAACACTAGCCTTGAGTACATTTGCTTTTATAAAACGGTTACAACACAAAAAAAAACAGAAAAAATATATTTTTTAATCTATACACTATTAATTAAATGATTAAGGCTTTGATTACGATTTGAATTAGTGTGTGTATATATATATATATACACACATATACATACACATTCAATTCATAATCAAAGCCTTAATCAATAAATATATTTTTATAATGATTCTTTCCAGTTATGATTTTGCCTAAGATAACCACTGATTGTTTCCTCTTTTCTAAAGTGTATATTTGGTCTCTGAGTGGTGACTGAGAATCTGGCCTAGAGATGTGTGATGCGTCACTAAACACTTCATAGCAACAAGGTGTCGTTTTTTTTATTTATTTTGGAGGTATTGCAAACCCCTAACATGCCAGAAATGCAGAAAAAGTGTCACTTAGCTGGCTTCCAGATAAGAAATATGGATTTGTCTTTCATTTCATTTCATTTATTCTATTTTATATTTCCTTTTACTAAAACATCAAAGAGTCAAGATGAATATTGCCTGTACCGCTGAGAGAAAGCACATGCCATCAGTATGGTTTAGGTTAGAACTGGAGCTTAATCAGCTCCAACCTTGGAGAGACTGTGTATCTGTGTATGTACGCAATATTCTGTTACAGATCAGTATACAATGGGCATCCTAAGAGATGAGTGGAATTGCAAGCTGACGCCTGATCCAGACCTAGAAGGTCTGGATCAGACCTTCTAGGTCTGGATCAGGAACCCCTGAAGCCTAGTTCAGGGGTAAAAGCGTCAACAAGTGACACGTGCACCTGATTAACTGACAGTGTGGAAAATTACCATGACTGTGCATAGTCTCAGAGCTAATCAGAATTATCCACCTTGCAGTAATGACATGGATAGACCTTGAAAACAGTATAACTGTTGGGACAATCAATGGGCGGGGCAACGAGACAGGAAGAGAGGGAGCACAGCCTACAAACTTCTTGTGAGACTCGAAGCTGGCTTCTGCTAATTAAAGTGCAAACTATTCTTCAGTGAATTTTTCTTTAAATTGCACTCCTGACTTGGCCTTCATTTTTCACTACTGATCATAAACTGTTAACCCCTAAAAGCGAGGAAATTTATATGACGCAAAATTATGTCATCGAATCGTCATGAGCTCAAGAATCAGAGGAAAAATTTGTTGCTAGGCCTTACGGTTGAAAAGGACTGTCAAAACTTGAATCACGATTAATCGCCTGATTGTCATGAGTTAACTCGCGATTAATCTCAATTTAATCGCACATTTTTATATGTTGTAAATGTACCTTAAATTAAGTTTTTAATACTCTAATCAATATGGGTATGGACAAATATGCATGCTTTATGCAAATGTACATTTATTATTAGTGAAACCATACTTATTCAACAATAATCAATAATACAGCATGAAGACTAGATATGTATTAAAGATCATAGATGTTCAAAGAACTTGTTCATGTCTTTTAAGCCTAAGCTTAAAAATTCGGAATAAGCAGGGATTTCTTTCATTTTAAGAATATAAATAAAGGGAGTTTTACTGGCAGTTTAGTTCACAACAGGGCACAGTTTGTATGAAAATTGGTAATGTGAAAGCTGTCATGCTGACCTGAGAGCGCACCAGAACCACACCATACCAGGAGGTCCATATTCCAGGAGCAGGAATATAGTGTGGCCCCTTTAAGAGCTGGAATATAGTGTGGCCCTTTTAACAGATGCTCGCTATCTATTGAACTGCCAGTGTTTTGCGTGTGCGCGCCGAACTGTGTTGCGATTCACGCGAAGAGTGTGGGAAAAGGACTCGGGAGCGCTCTTTTTCAGAAAAGTAACCTGTGCATTCGTTTTAGATGATTGTAATGCATTTAGTTCAATAAAACATGTACTGTAAGTAAGTGTAAATAAGTAAATCTGTAAGTAAGTAAGTAAATCTGTTTTCAACATTGATATATGTTTCTTGAGCGCCAAATCAGCAAACAAGAATAATTCTTTTTGAAGGATCATGTGACACTGAAGACTGGCGTAATGATGCTGAA
This sequence comes from Pseudorasbora parva, assembly GCF_024679245.1. Lineage (NCBI taxonomy): Eukaryota > Metazoa > Chordata > Actinopteri > Cypriniformes > Gobionidae > Pseudorasbora > Pseudorasbora parva. The sequence goes on from NC_090189.1 coordinate 20,612,242, forward strand.
AATTCAGTTTTTCCGTTACAGAAACAAAATACAATAAAAACAGAAAACATTTTTTTTACATTAGTTAATCCTACCGAGTGCAAGATTTCAGCATCTCAGCCAGAGATTCAGGAGAAAAGCCAGAACAGCCACACAAATTCAGCCGGACAAACTCAGTATTTTGAGCAAGAGAACTGCAAGAAAGCAAAATAGAAAAGGTTTAAAGGAATCTAAATGCAACAAATTCCATAAAATGTGTCATTTCTACATAAAATACTACACAGATAAATAAATGCCATTGCTTTGCAGACATTTAGAAGGGATCTCATTTTTAAATTCACAGAACTCAAGAAAATCAGCAACAGCTCTTGATTTTCTTGACCACACTAAAGCTAAATAAAAGTATGTTTGTCTACTGGTTGTAGATTAAATCCATTTTGATTGGTCAACATGTGCCACAAACAGAAATGGTGCATACAAGTCATGGGGAGTTTGTATTTACGAGTCATGTTTACAATGTCAGATGCGTTCAAATCACATTTGCTGTAGAAAAATGCCAGTGTACCTTCCCTTAAATTACTACACAATTATTTTCAGTTACTGTGATTTATAAATTAATGTAGATTACTAATGCACGTGACAGGGCGCACGTTAACTGAGTGACGGAGAACAAGCAGAGAGCCCACGTACACTCTCTGTCTTCAAAACGATCACCGTCTCAGCTCTTTCTCACTCGCACAGATCAATCAAAATCAACTGAACTGACACAATGGTAAAAGGTCGGAAGACTGAATACATTTTCAACGTAGCGTGTTCGCACAATTTTTTCCCTGAATTACAGCTGGATGTGAATTATGATCAAAAAATGCACCTCTTTTGACAAGACGTTTTGCACACACAGCTGACATAAACCATACTTTCAAAAACATGGGAAAATATCCATATGAAGTGTTTTCTGTGATGACAAATCTTTTGCGTTGTTTTAACAGTCTGTATTCAAATATAACGCATCCGCTTTTGCCCGATTCGCAAACTAGTGACTAATTTGAACCGATTCATTTTAATTAACTGATCTGTCCAACACTGAACTCACGAATTGGTGTTTAATCATTTACTCACAACACCTCTGAAATGAGAAGGCAAGTGTGCTTACCCCATTAAACAAGAGGGGTTAGTAAGAATTAGTCTTGATAATCCACAGTATTTCCATGTATTTATTTTGAGTATTTATATTGATAATGTGTAGAAAATTACCCCCCCCCCACAAATTTTTTTTCAGTTTAGACTGGAATAAGGTGAAACCAGAAAAACGCAAGTTGTTGATAGCCAATAATTGTATTAAATTGTATATGGCAGAGAATTAGACTATTTGTTATAAAAAATTTAATGCTACTTTTTAATGATTGTTGCCAAAATAATTAATCAGTAAACTGTAAAAACGAGGAACTAAACAAACATCATTCATAATGAGATATCAAAATTAGATTTATTGTCATTTTTGGACTCACAGATCACGCGGGTAGGTACTTTTACTGTTGGTGTGCGTGCGCATGTGAATGAACATGTCTGGTCTGTCACCACCGAAGACCATTTCGGACTCAGAAAAAAACCCTGTTTTAGACTATCACTTACTGAATAATACTATCAGAGAGCACCAATCCTTCGAGACTGAGATTCTGTAGATGTCTGCAGCGTAACAGGATGTCTTCAAGAACAGACGTCTCCACTGTGCAGTTTGATAAATCCAGATGTTGGACGCGAAGCTTCCTGTAATTCAAACAGTACTGAAAATTAAAAATCTAAGACAGCAATAACAGAAGAAACTACACAACATATCTTAAGTCTGGGACACTATGAAAACACACATTACTCACTCTGTACTTTTAAAACCGGGTTGACCGATGCAGGTGTGTGGACAGCGCAGCCTCAACGCCCCAGCTGAGAGCACCTGCCCAAGCTCGGCATCTAACTGAGCTTTTCCCACCAGGTCCACACCATGCCACAGAGACTCATCAAACCTGCAAATGCAGAATTTGGACTATTATTGGACAAACTTCCAAAACTGGCTTTGGAAAAAAAAAAAAAAAAAAAACAGTATAATAACTTACGCTAATCGATGCCAGCGCTTGCAGACCCGTGATGTCCTGAGGAGATCTTGCAGTGAGAGACGAGACAGGATTCCCAGCAACAGCTCATCAGGTAGACTGTCCCAACACAAGCCTGCTGGGATAGGAGCAAGTAAACAAATTACAGCCCATGCTACATCTTTATATTACAATTCAGTTAGTGGCAATTAAAGTAATGTAATGTTCCGAATATAAGGCAAGACTCATATATATATATATATATATATATATATATATATATATATATATATATATATATATATATATATATATATATATATATATATATATATATATATATATATATATATATATATTTTTTTTTTTTTTTTTTAATCTTAGAAACACAGCTAAAAACACAGGTTTAACTTATATTCAGGGTCTAGATTTTTACACATAAATACTACACCCGTAACAACAGGTGGTGGCAAACACGGGTAAAACGAGTGTGCCAAGAAATACGGTCTCAACGAGTGTAATGTTAAAAGATTGCAAGCACAAAAACGCAACATGATTTTAAAATGTACAACTTTTTTTATTTTCCACTTCCCTACAGCTACAATTTCAGTTCTACGGTTCAATTAAATGTTGGTGGGCTACATGGTTTTCACTAAAAGATATAATTTAGATAGACTACATTATTTTTAAGGTATGATAAAACATGTTTGTTTTTAAATGTGATCATTGTAACATTTACCAGTATTTACCATACTCTTAACACAAAATTAAAATGTCAAAAATATGCAATAGGATTTAAAAAAAGCATTTTTTCTTTATAAAAATACAAGATTTTGTTTCCAAAAGGAACATCTTGAAAAAGGGGATACTACGATACTAGGGTTAGTCTGTAGTTTCCAGGGTTTTAATAACAAGTTTGCTCATTGCTCAAGTCTGTAGTCTAACATGTGTTTTGTATTAAACCTTTCAACAAAAATATATATATGAACAGGGATGTAGTGGAGGCTAAACGCACGTAAACGCCGTTTACGCACCTCCCAAAATTCAGAAATAGCGTTTACCCACCTCCAAAGTGCGTTTTTCCACCTCTAAATAGAGTTTATCCACTTCTAAATAGCCTACAGTTCCTAAGCCATTGTAAATTAAGCTTGTGTCGTTTTAGTTTCATATTGTTCATTTTCATTGGTTGTCTTTCATATCGTGCTGCAACTATCAGAGTAGTGGGAAGTTCGGATCATTTTACTGACTCGGATCTTTGAGTCTCGTTCAGCAAAATTAACCAATCTTTTCTCTCCCCGTCTCAATGGGACTGACAAGAAGAACAAAAGACTCGGATCTCACCTGTCGATTCAGAATCAGAACAATCAGAACCCATATGTTGCGTAATGCGCACGTGCAGTCAAAACTAAGTGAACGAATCACTCTCTGAGACAACTCGGTAGTCCCGAGTCATATTAAAGATTCGTTCAAAATGAACAAATCACTCTCTGAGACAACTCGGTAGTCCTGAGTCATAATAAAGATTCGTTCAAAATGAACGAATCACTCTCTGAGACAACTCAAAATTTTCAAAATGACAATTATCCATTTGTAGTACATTTAATCAGCTTGACACTTTTCAATCACTTTTCAAGTGGACAAAGAGGCACTCTGGACATTGTTGTGATATTAATTAATTAATCAATTAATTAATTGGCAAAAACTGAAATCGACAACTATTTTGATAATCGATTAGTCGGCTTAAGTAGTTTTTTAAGACAAAAGTCAAATTCTTTGATTCCAGCTTGTTTAATGTGAATATGTTCTAGTGTGTTCTCTCATATGTGCTCATATTAGCCACCTCGTATTAGTACGAATTGCCGTGAGATCGGGCTGCATACACCGGTAGGCAGTGGCCCACCTTAGCGTGACCACGATGCAGTCACCCAGCATTTATAGTTTACCCACCTCTTTTTTTACCACTACACCTCTGTATATGAATGCTAAACATACGCATATGTTTGCATATGTGCTTCTTGGATAGATGTCTCTTTTCATATTTGATACAGCAAGCTTTTATGGAAGATATAATTTGATGAGAACATTGATTTCACACTCAAGGAGGGGAGAAGGGAATCTGTATGAATTTGGTGCAGTATTAAACTACAAAATATAAAACTACAAAAAACCTGATGTATTATACTTGAACTCTAAAATGCTTTTTCTTCAAGCAATTTCATGAATAATGAAGTAAACTGCATTCAGTGAATGTTCATCTTGAATTTTTTTTATTATAAAAGTTTACTGTATAATTTCAAAGCTTTCACGCCACAAACTAAAATTATACTAAAATGACCTTTTTATTACTAAAAAGTATGAACTATCAATAAGTGGGCAAAATGCATGACGTAGATCTTGACGTAGATATATGACAGTAGTGGGCTTTATAGGGTTAAAATTCTCAGACACAAACCTGATGATTCTTTCCTTTTCCTAGGACGTCTGGCTAAAACAAAGACGTTTTCCTCATTTTCTTTCCCTTTTGCAGAGATCAGGAGCTTTTTATGCGGGGGTGACCACTGCTGGATGAGCTCGTTTGGAGTGTTTTCAGTGTCTAGACCCCCGCTGCAGGAGGGCCGCCTTTTCCATTTAGTTCTCTGAGGCCTGCACAAGGATCCCTCCAAATTCTCACTCAGTTCTTGAAACGGCCTACATAAAAACAAAGATTAAGGTGATATTTATAGAGGTAACGTTAGCAGCAGAAAGCAATATGAAACCATTTCCTCGAGTTCCCAATTATACGATTGTACATCTCCCTTATGTTGTTCAGCCTACTACACCAATGTATAAAATGAGTATGCATAACCTCTCACTCCACTGTAATATTTGAGAAAACTGACAGCATACTGCTTTAGATCCCACGCTCCCATAACAAGTTCTGTGATGCCCGCCATTTGTCGCGAGCGGATTTGATACCAAATATAGCCCCTATAATGTCTCAGACAAACAAAACCCTATATAAAGCAATGAAACCAAACATTAAATTGATGCAAAGAACTTTAACGATTTATATTTGCTAAAATAAATTCACGATTGGTGAAAAAAATCATCCTCGCGCGTCACAACACAACTGCTGGCGCGCGCCAACAGCACTTAACCTATTCGACTAAAATGCATTTGAAAAAGCGTCCTGTCGAACATCGCACCAGTGATCTAAAGAAATGTTTTTAACAAGCAAGTTTATCACTGTGTTCAGTGCTTCTAATAGTTCACCAAAAGTTGTACACGTTATAAAATGCACCAAAGTGGAGGGAGAATCCAAAAGTAGTGTACACAAACACCACGTCTCTACATTTTATGAAAATGCGCGTAAAATACAACCCTTAATTAATGTTTGCTAAGTTCAAATAAATATATTACCTTTCGTCTGCCATGCTGACTTCGTAATATTACTAAAAGTATTAAGTTCTGCACTTTCAGAAGCAGCAAGGCTTCCCCACAAGCTGGCGGCGCATTTAAACCTGCCTCGGGACCGCCTGTCCTGCTGCGATGCCATTGGCTGCAATGTGGGTGGCCGGAAGTGATGCATATCTGACAGCAAGGGATATTTACTTGCTGCCCTCTACTGTGGAGGACTACCTTTTTTCATGTCAAAACGTGGTGTGTCATGTATGACGAGACATGCAATGTACATGCAGTTAAAACCGATTAGAATAAACTAAATTAAATTGATTCACACAATCACACATTACAGACACATATCCCCAGCAACAGCTCATCAGGTAAGGTTAGGCTGTCCCAACCATAGACTGTAAAAAAATAGTTCTGTCCCAACACAAGCCTGATAAGGAAGGAGCAAGAAAACCAGTTATGATCTCTACTGCTTACACGTACCGCACAGTTCCTCAAGATGAGGTTTACCTATTGACTTGAGGATGGCTTCGACGTAGCCTAAGAATAAGGGTGAATATCCATATTTATAAATAGGCTATATAATATTTGTCAATACTATAATTTGTAATATCTTACAACTGTACTTTCGGATGTAATTGACAAATAAAATTGACTTGAAATAGCCATTGCATTGTTGGCTGTACTGTCTAATGTACAAGTTATGGACCCAATATGACATACACTTAGAATAGCCATCACATTGTTGGCCCATTTGGGGGGAGTCAAAAGTTTCACTGGTGCTTTATACCCAGTATACCCAGTGTGCTTGCCTATCATAATCATTCAAATGTTCAGACATTTATACTGTAGCGTTATGAATTTATGGACCCACGAATTTGACAAACGACAGTACATAAGAGCTTGCATTGTCGGCCTTGCCCCATTTGGAGGTGCTATATCTCTGCTGCTTTTGAGGGTGCGTTAAATGTTTCACAGGGGCCTTATGTGCTTGACTGTCACCATGCAGAAATCCAGACATTTTTAGTTGTGGATCCATGAATTTGACCGATGAGACAACAGTTAGAATAGCTATTGCATTGTTGGCCATTTGGAGGCGCTATACCTGAATTGTCTTTCTTTGCGTTCAAAGTTGCACTGGGACATTATACCCAGTGTGGTCGACCACGCAGAAATCCAGACATTTTTACTGTAAAAATGTTGAAGTTATGGATACATGAATTTGAAAGATAATACAGTTAGAATAGCTATTGCATTGTTGGCCATTTGGAGGCGCTATATCTCAGGGGCGTTTATGGGTGCGTTCAAAGTTGCAATGGGGACTTATACCTAGTGTACTTGACTGTCACCATGCCACATTACATACATTTTTACTGCATTGTGAATTTATGGATCCATGAATTTGGCAGATATGACAATATAGCTAGAATAGCTATTACATTGTTGGCCCATTTGGAGGCGTTATATCTCAGGGGTGTTTATGGGTGCGTTGAAAATCGCACTGGGGCGTTATATCCAGTGTGCTTGACTGGCACCATGCCAAATTACAGACATTTATACTGTAGTATTTTAAGTTATTATGGCCCCATGAATTTGACAAATGTGACAATACAATTGAAGGAGAAATTGCATTGTTGCCATTGTTGGCTGGTACCTTTGAGGGTGCGTTAAAAGCTATGGTTAAAAGTTGCACTGGGACATTATACCCAGTGAGCTTGACTGTCACCAAGCCAAATTCCAGGCATTTTTACAGGAGCGTTTTAGCATAACATTTTCTCCTTGTTTCCTTGAATATGACAAATGTCGAAATGTGACAGTACAGTTGAAGGAGAAATTGCATTTTAGGCCCATTTGGAGGTTCTATGCTTGAGCCTCCCCAATGCATGCCGCTGCTGGGTATAATTCTGGGCTAGAAATTCTTCTAGCGCTGTTAGACATGAATGAAGAAATGTAGCATTTCAAAATGTCATGAAATGGGTTTGTTTAAGGACGTATCGATCTTGTTAAAAATGCATTTTTGTCTGATGGCATGTACAATAATTAAAGAATAAAAGTAAAATTTCGCTAATATATTAATATTTTATTCTGAAAATAGACACAAAAGCAACAAAATCCCATAACAAGCTGGATTCAGCCTCGTTAATACAAGCATCAACAGTAAAATTGGGTAGTACATTTTGGGATCCCACTACGCGTGTGCAGTAAACATTTGGTCACTGTTTAGGCAAATATCCAAATGTCAGTTTATATATTATATTTCCTATCGCTGATTATGTTGTCCTCCAGTGGGCGTAGTTCTCAGTGTAATGTAACATGTCACGCTCTGTCTCAGGTGCCTAGCTGTAAGCACTTTTTTGGGGGGTCAACAGCAGCTTATAAAAACTTCAGTTTTTTTAGCTTGTTTGCTGTACACCTTGCCACATAGCAGCTTTTAGACATTAGTTTTTTTTGCTGCCGGTGGGCGTGGTTTTTAGATTATGACGCATGTCACTTTGTTTCATGTTTTGGATAGCTTTGATAGAAAAAAATAAATAATAATAGCTTTGATAGACGCATGCCCGCCGCGTCCCCCTTCCTTGAGATACCCCTCGCTGCAGACTGTAGCGCGCTGACGTCACGAATATACGTCACGTATATTACGTATCGCATATCTTTAAAAGGCATGCGCCATAACGTGGTGACTGCGCATGCGTGTACTATTTGCGTTATGCGGTGATGTCACGTGTTTTGATGTCTTGTTTGACGTCCCACGTGTTTAAAATGCATGAGAAAACTTGACATAATAGGTTGATAAAATGTTAAAAACGCTAAAGTAATAATAAAAAACAGCAAAACGGAGTACACATATCCTTGGTTTTGGCCATGCCACCTGAGGTAAAACAATATAATTATAAGGAATTACAGAGTATACTTTGTAATGGCTGTGTATTTTATTTAAACTAAGTGTAGTTTAGATTACAACTCTTTATTGTCCACGCAGGTGGAAATTCATCTTCAGCCTCACAAAAATTATTAATTTGAATTCCTAATTCAATACAGCAAACACACTAAGAAACTTGAAAGAATTACATGCCCCATGCATTACAAACGTATAAACTAATTACGCTAAGACCATAAATAAGTAATATCACTAAATAAATAAATAACCACCCTTAGTAACAATGTACATAGATCGTTAATTGTATAAAATCATGGCAGATGGTATAAATGTGTTATTTTCACATTATGTTGTAGCCTACATTGTTCTTCTTTATTTTTGTGTATTATATTTTTTTGGACAGTTTCTGTTGCATTGACAATACTGCATGTAAAACATTTATGCCAATAAAGTAGTTTGATGTTAAACTGACTACATACAGTACATTTTCAGTGTCTATATCCCATATTATACATACCAACTTTTTAAAAAATTTCAAACTCATAAGAGTGACAACTTTCTTTTATTTCAAAACAAAGCAGACCTCTCTTTTATCATTATAATTACAGAATTATGTACACATACAGATGATCACACACACATATACAAACATTATAATTTTTTATATCGCATACACACGAAACAATCCATTCAAATCTACTCAGAAATTTCCCTCCATCATTAAAAAAACATTCAACCCGAGCAAAAGCCCTCATCCTCGTTATCTGGATGAAATCACCTCAGGACTCGCCCTCCGCCATCAGGAGCAGACCCGGTGGGCAGTCCTTCGATAGTGCAGTGCAAGCACAGTGTCAATGAGCAGGGCACCCCAAACTCTTGTTTGTGTTCTGTGGAAAATGCACACCAGTTCTAGACACCTAATTTAGACAAAATATAGCACAGACAATGTTGAATAATTTTTAAGAAAGGCATTAACATGGTACAGGGTCATACCAGGACAATATTTTAAAATGCATTATTGGAAGAAGTTAGACAAAGATATGCTTGAGTGTTATTGGTGTTATTGGCAAACTTTAGATTGAGAAAGCCTAGCCTGAAAGTTTCAAATATTTTCAACAGCTATGAAGTTTGAAGATTCAGTAGTTCAAAGTAGTTTTCAAACTGAAAGTTTACAGTCTATCAGAAACAAAAACATGATAAATAGATAGACACAGACAGACACATTACAGACTGGCATGACATGCAGACAGACACATTACAGACAGACACATTACAGACTGGCATGACATGCAGACAGACAGACATTACAGACAGACACATTACAGACTGGCATGACATGCAGACAGACAGACAGACACATTACAGACTGGCATGACATGCAGACAGACACATTACGGCATGACATGCAGACAGACAGACAGACTGGCATGACATGCAGACAGACAGACAGACAGACATTACAGACAGACACATTACAGACTGGCATGACATGCAGACATTACAGACTGGCATGACATGCAGGCAGACAGACATTACAGACATTACAGACAGACACATTACAATCTGGCATGACATGCAGACAGACACATTACAGATTGGCATGACATGCAGGCAGATAGCCATTACAGACAGACACATTACAGACATATATATATATATATATATATATATATATATATATATATATATATATATATATATATATATATATATATATATATATATATATATATATATATATATATATATATATATATATACACACAATTTATTTTACCAAAAAAAAAAAAAGTAACATAACCTACAGTACATACAGGAACATAACTTTGTCTGATCATGTCTGCAAAAAAAGTGTTGTTCCTCAGTAGTTTTCACAAGTGTCTAAAGTTTTTTTTAACCAAGATCAATTTACTGAAGTTACGAAATGACATATGAATACGAATTCTTGAAATTGATCATATAAAGTGAGTTTATAATTAAAATAATAACAAATATCATCTATCAAAGCTGAGAAAACCAACCTATTTCAAAGGAAAGGTTTAATTACTCATTGACAGATATTTGATTTGTTTTCAACATAGATTCCCATAATTTTATTCATTCTTTTGAGACTCCAATTTACATTTGCATTCCATGTAAATGCATCTCTGTTTAAAGATGTTTAAATATCTATTTGGAAAAACAAGACAAAAATTAGGATTTTTTATTTATTTTTTTGCAATGTATGCAATAATCAATGACATGACTTCATTAATTTAAGTCTTTCTGCTCTATTTTAAGACATCTTCAAAGCATTGATTTGTTTAGAGGCACGTACATGTTAAACATTAATAAATTAAACATTTATGACGCTTTATATGGCATCCCTAACAATTAAAAGCTGTTAACACAAACACACAATTGTTAAAAACAACATAAATACACTGCTTATTGACTTACTGCCATGGAATCCATACCTTTCGAGCGAACGCTAACATCATCCTCAGGTGATTGAAGTTGAAAATGAATATACGCGCATGCGCGAATACACAAAGTGACATCATCGGCGCGCATGCGTATTAAATACCGACGAAACGTCACATTGCGCATGCGCACTAACAACTACGTGACGCAATATTCGTGACGTCACCGCGCTACAGTCTGCAGCGAGGAGTATTTGCCTTCCTTGCGTCCGCGCGAGCTGATCTTCGGTCCTGCTTCTGTCCCACTTGTACCACTTTCGCTGCATCCTGATTGGCCCGCTATCTGTTCCACTTAGCTAGCTTCCCTACATGGTCATTGCGAGTAGCTGCCCATTGGTCCTTCGCGGGAGTTCCACTTAGCGTGCTCTCCGATTGGCCAGTGGGCGGGACCACTCTGTGGACGAGGCGCTGTGATTTGCCGTGATTTTACATCACACCTAACTGCCAAGTTTAAAATAATACGTTTAGTGGTTATTGTTTTATTTCATGGCTTTGTGGTAGTTACGTGGTTGTTGTAGCTACTGTAGTAAAATTAAAGCTATGGTTGTTGTATACCGCTGTAGTGAGTCAGGTAGGTAAAAATCAGGGTGTGAAAACGACCCGCAACCTCTGGCTGGGGGATGGGGGACACGGGTGCTAGCAGGGGTGATGGCATTTGCTCTTTTGCTCTTTTTGAGTAGATAAAATAGATTTTGATTTTGACTTGTGGATACACCGGCGGGGGTCTTAAAAAGCATTTAATTTGGAAATAATACCTTAAAAAGTCTTGAATTTTGATTTCTGGGTCTAAAAAATTGTGCTGTATTTCTCCGTATTTTTCCTCAAAAGTTTCATTTGTCAACCACGATTATTTTGATTAAATAACGTGGTATAAATAACGAGTGGTGGGTGGAACCAATAATTAAGAACGCTACGTAGGCGCGGCAAAAATGACGTCATCCGAATCTGCCCGAGCAGACGGATACGTCTCATCCCACAGGCAACCAGTTTGCGCGTCGGGTCTAAACCATAGACCGTAAAAAAAATATCAGTGGTATGATCATCTGGTCCGTTTGGAGAGATGCGCGCTCATTCAGCGGATCGAGGCTCGCACTGCGGTGCCAGGCTAAAGTATAAACAAGCCATTCATGCTGTGGGTAAGAAGTTAAATGTGACTGTTTACTAGGATTGGGTACCAAACTCGGTAACGTTACTTTTAAGGGCACCGACAAATTACGTACTACCGAATACCGATTAATCAATAGATTGAGAACGTATCTGGTGATATAGACTGGTCTAGTGTCTGTGAATATTAAACATCAAAAGTACCATTTGCGAATCCTGAGTGTCCTGCTTGCGTGTTTGTGTAATTAACGTTAATGACGCAGTTTATTTAACACACACACACACACGCATAGAATTGCGCGTGATTCCGTCATTTCCAAAAACACAAAAGTTCAGTTTAACTTGAGAAATATATCACTGTTGTAAAGTAGAGTTGAGACGTCTCAATTAAACTCATTATCAAACCATTATTTTTAAAGTAATATATCACAATTTGTCTCCCATGTTTTAATTTTAACAGTATAAAGCTCAGTTGTGCACCCAAAAAAGTTTCATTAAGTATAAATTAATATTATCTTCGTTTGTTTGAAGGAAAATACACAACACAGAATTTTTGGGAAATCTTTTCATAGAAAATGAATTAAAAAGAAAAAAATAATATGGTTGTTTTGATGAATTCAACGAAATCAGTAGCTATGGCCTATATTTACTGGTAAATATTACAGTAAACAAACATCACAGACAATGGCAGACCAAGGTAGCTCTGGCATAATATCAATAAAACTTTTATAAATAACTTGCAGTTTCTTTACAGTTATTGATGTGTCTCTTAAGTACAAAAAAAAAAGGTATCGTTGGGTACCGGTATCTAATTGCAGGTAATGGCTGGTACCGATTAAAATGTGAACGGTACTGTTTACTCAATAGCTGATGCGAGAGTAAGTGTAACATAAAGCAATTTTGCAACGTGTTAATCTGTTGTTGCATGGGATGCGTTTCTAACAACATAGGGCTACTTAGATAAACAATCTGGCGAGCGTGTTGTTTTTGCCTATACACCAACAGCAAATTGTCATTTGCATATTAAAATCACAAATGACACCCCTGCAACACTGTCACCTTTTCTTCTCTGAGGAGGTTGCAGGTCTGCAACAAGCAAAGGAGAAGCGCAAAAAAAAAAAAAATAGGTACTTTGCTGATAGGTACGTGAAATAGGTATTCATTTTTTATATTAATGGTCTTAAAAAGATTTGAATTTAACTCGAAGAAATCTGTAGGAACCCTGAAGGAGGTCTACTACACCTTCTGGTCGTGCCGGCTAACGGGGCTTTTGATCAAATTTAATGACACCTTTTTACACTCTTCTGTTTGTTTTGTTTTTCAACACCGCTGCCATTTTTCCGACCTGCTCAGCTTTGAACATCTATCTTTTTATTGTAATCGCATCATTTTCAATCATTAAATGGATGGCTACAGCTGCAATTACTAATATTGGCACAATACTTATGTTAAATAGTAGCAGTACTAATATCAAGTAATAGTAATTGTATTAAACTTATAATAGAAAATAACAATGATGGTGCCACTTCTATGCATCTCATTTTCTTTTTCCTTTTACGCCATGCAACTGATGGGACTCAACCACCCAGTCAACCAGAACCTCTGCCACGGGAGCTGCTGCGCCAGCTAAGCAGCCTCTGAACCACAGAAGAAGTAAGTAAAATGCTCAAATGGCTAGTCAAAAATCAGCTGCAGAAAAAAAAGCAGACACAAATGATTTCTCTTTTTCTTCCCCTTACAGCTTCTGCTGCCTGATGGCTGGAGACCGACCCTGCCTAAAGAGCAGCATCTGTGGGTCGCAAGGCTCTTTTTACCAGAGACAAGTCTGGGAGGCTGGCGCTGACTAAAAACTTCCGTCACTTGTGGCATCCTCCTGGGCCCCGGCTGGCACACTGTTTTCTTTTTTTAACGTTTTAACATAAATTTGTCTGATATTGAACTGTGCTTTTTATTTATTTATTGTTGTCGTGCAGGCTGTCCTATGATAAGGAGATTGTGAGGTGCAAGTATAGTAAAGATGCTCAAAAAGTGTCCTTAAAGGTGGGGTAAGTGTTATTTCAAAGCCGTTTTACAAAATGGGCAGAGTCCAATAACAAACTTGTAGCCAATCAGCAAGTAAGGGACGTGTCTACTATTGATGGTGAGAAGAGAGCACTCGCTCAGTGGACATCATTATTCAAAAACACACGACACACAGGAGTCAGGGCGGACCTTAGCCGTGAACTAATATATGCTGGCTTTTGCTAGCCTGAAAAGCTAGCCTAGAAATCTAGACGCACCCTAGCGGCAGCAAATTTAATTTGCCCGCAAGTGTGGTCTAGCAACTCTCAATTCCTATCTGAGCTGTATTCCTCAGAATCTGGACGGCCCAATCACATCGTGTAGGTAGGCTATAGAGTCGGCGGGCAGGGCCATAATGACGACGGCCGGGTTGCGTTTGCGTGCTTCTAGTAACACAGTCTTCTAGTAAACACAGAAACTGGCGACCGGCGGCGGTCTTTCGAATCAGCTCTGCCCGCGCCTCCGGAAGACTTGGAGTTAAGCTTTCCTCTGAGAAAAGAACAAAGAGCGGCACTGAAGTCATTCTTAAAAAGGGAAGATGTGTTCGGAGTTTAGCCGACCGGATACGGCGAATGTTTAATCAGTCAGCGAGCTCCTCTTCACCGTCGTTGCTCCGGTTGGTGTACCGCTATCCTATCGCGTGCAGAGGGAGTTTGAAAGACAACCGTTTATCCCGCCCCTCGGACTGAGCCCTGTCTATGGTGAGTTTCCAGACCAAACATCTTGATGTGGGTCTGGCTTGTCAGGCTACTGAAAAGCCAGACCCTCATCAAGATGTTTGGTCTGGAAACTCTCCGTTGACAGGGCTCAATCCGAGGGGCGGGATAAACGGTTGTCTTTCAAACTCCCTCTGCACGGCATGCACGCAATTGGATAGCGCTACAACCAACCAGAGCAACGAAGGTGAAGCAGAGCTCGTTGGAAGATTAAACTTTCGCCGTACTCGGTCGGCAAAACTCAGAACACGTCTTCCCTTCTTACGAATGACTTCAGTGCCGTTCTTTTCTCAGAGAAAAGCTCAACTCCAAGTCTTCCAGAGTCGCGGTCAAAGCTGATTCGAAAGACCGCCGTTCGCCAGTTTCTGTGTTTACTAGAAGCACGCAAGTGCAACTCGGTCGTCATTATGTTAAGCCCCGCCCACCGACTCTATACACGATGTGATTGGCCCGACCAGAGTTTGGCGTTTACAGCTCAGAATGTATTGAGTTGCTAGACTACACTCGCGGCAGCTGCCGCTAGGGTGCGTCTAGATTTCTAGGCTAGGCTTTTGCTTGAATATGCTCGTATGTCATGTTCGCTTGTTTGTTCATTTGCGATCGTATTGTCGCTCACTTCAGTGATGATAAAGACCCGTTCATTTCCACACAATATGAAGCATCTAAATCTCCTCACTGTCTGTTTCAAGCTTCAGCTCACAAGATGAGTCCGACAAGATACTATACTCCTAATATATGTTTGTTTCTTCTTTTCATGATCTATATAACCCTTATGCGGTCATAATTGTAATATGACGTTAGCTGGCCTGTTGTGCTTGTGTACTATCAAGTTGTTCATGAGAACGGTTTGTGTTTTTGTGATGGAAGGGGTGACTTTTTCATTGAATATTCGTCCTGGATTAGTAATTCTGCCATAATCGTTGCCTGGATTATGTATGTGTGGGGCGGAGCTATCAAAATAGGGCCTAGACCCTTTTTTTATATCCATGTCATCACTGCAACGTGGATGATTCTGATTGGCTCAGAGACAATGCACAGTCATGGTAAATTTCCACACGTCAGTTAATCTGATGCATGTTTCCATAGACATGTCACTTGCTGACGCTTTCACCCCGGAGTTAGGCCCGTAGTGACCTTCCAGATCTGGAGCTGGTGCCAGCTTGCCTAGAACAACAAGTCCACCCATCTTAGGGTGCCCATTGTACACCATGCTCAACACTGATCTGTAACATAGAATATTGCGCACATAGACTGATGATACACAGTCTCTCCAAGGTTGGAGCTGATTAAGCACCAGTTCTAACCAAAACATACTGAATCATTATAATCAAGAATCATTATTATAATATAGGAAGATAAATACTGATTAAGGTTTTGATTATGAAGTTAATTAGGATATGAAGGTCCTTCTCAAAAAAAAAGCATATTGTGATAAAGTTCATTATTTTCCATAATGTAATGATAAAAATTAAACTTTCATATATTTTAGATTCATTGCACACCAACTGAAATATTTCAGGTCTTTTATTGTTTTAATATTGATGATTTTGGCATACAGCTCATGAAAACCCAAAATTCCAAAATCTCAAAAAATTAGCATATTTCATCCGACCAATAAAAGAAAAGTGTTTTTAATACAAAAAAAAGTCAACCTTCAAATAATTATGTTCAGTTATGCACTCAATACTTGGTCGGGAATCCTTTTGCAGAAATGACTGCTTCAATGCGGCGTGGCATGGAGGCGATCAGCCTGTGCCACTGCTGGCACTGTTATGGAGGCCCAGGATGCTTCGATAGCGGCCTTAAGCTCATCCAAAATGTTGGGTCTTGCGTCTCTCAACTTTCTCTTCACAATATCCCACAGATTCTCTATGGGGTTCAGGTCAGGAGAGTTGGCAGGCCAATTGAGCACAGTAATACCATGGTCAGTAAACCATTTACCAGTGGTTTTGGCACTGTGAGCAGATGCCAGGTCGTGCTGAAAAACAAAATCTTCATCTCCATAAAGCTTTTCAGCAGATGGAAGCATGAAGTGCTCCAAAATCTCCTGATAGCTCGCTGCATTGACCCTGCCCTTGACAAAACACAGTGGGCCAACACCAGCAGTTGACAGGGCACCCCAGACCATCCCTGACTGTGGGTACATGACACTGGACTTCAGGCATTTTGGCATTTCCTTCTCCCCAGTCTTCCTCCAGACTCTGGCACCTTGATTTCCGAATGTCATGCAAAATTTGCTTTCATCCGAAAAAAGTACTTTGGACCACTGAGCAACAGTCCAGTGCTGCTTCTCTGTAGGCCAAAAGTGGCTTGACCTGGGGAATGCGGGAACTGTAGCCCATTTCCTGCACACGCCTGTCAAGGTGGCTTTGAATGTTTCTACTCCAGACTCAGTCCACTGCTTCCGCGGGTGCCCCAAGGTCTGGAATCGGTCCTTCTCCACAATCTTCCTCAGGGTCCGGTCACCTCTTCTCGTTGTGCAGCGTTTTTTGCCACACTTTTTTCTTCCCACTGAGGTGCCTTGATACAGCACTCTGGCTATTCAGCCTATTCGTTCAGAAATTTCTTTCTGTGTCTTACCCTCTCGCTTGAGGGTGTCAATGATGGCCTTCTGGACAGCAGTCTTACCCATGATTGCGGTTTTGAGTAATGAACCAGGCTGGGAGTTTTACAAAGCCTCAGGAATCTTTTGCAGGTGTTTAGAGTTAATTAGTTGATTCAGATGATTAGGTTAATAGCTCGTTTAGAGAACCTTTTCATGATATGCTAATTTTATGAGGGTTTTCATGAGCTGTATGCCAAAATCATCAGTACTAAAACAATAAAAGACCTGAAATATTTCAGTTGGTGTACAATGAATCTTAAATATATGACAGTTTAATTTTTATCATTACATTATGGAAAATAATGAACTTTATCACAATATGCTAATTTTTTGAGAAGGACCTGTATATATATTGAAGCGGCAGTGGATTTCAGAATCGCCCTTTCAGTACTAATGAATCCTTCGCGTGCTATCGGAATTTAAAAAAAATCCCACTTCTGAAGTCATGATGACGAGCTCATTGCATTCAGATCTTCTGTTTAATTTGTATCTAGGAAACTCGTTACGATAATTCCGATAGCACGAGAAGGCAGCATTAGCTCCCGTCCATCTTCTGGAATTACGATTCCAAAAAAAAATGACATCCAGTTTTTTTTTCATCTGTAACTACTTGAGGTTACTTTTTGCATTTAAACATTTGACCTTGTTGAGATGTTTCTTGTCTACAATCTGTTCTGTCAGCTCATGCTCGAATGAAGAAGTTTCAAGTCTTGAATGGAGCAAAGAGCGTTTGTCCTGTAATTCCTCTGAATTACGAAGAAAGGTTGCATTAACATTTATTTAGTAAAACGGTTGGTTAAGTTTTGTTTGTGGTGGATGGAAATAAACAGACATTTTGTGTTTCTAATTCTTGTTTTTGCTGCGCTTTCAGGTACACCATAAAAACACAAGCCAAGAAAAACGACACAATTCGTCAGCCAAGCTATGGGGAAACAACACGCATGAATGGTATGTGCATTTCAGTTATTTTTGTACATTGGTATTTATTCTATATGATCATATTGGGTCAAATTCGTGTCGATTTCTGCTCGTTTGAGTCGGAAGGCACGAAGGTTTCAGAGTAATCATTAGTGATGCTAATACTAGCTTGACGTGGTCATACTCACTTCTAGTCGGAATATCTGAAAATATTCAGAAAGTCTGAAACTGCTCCATTGGGCTGTGATTATGGGGCATGTTTCAACCGAACCAGGAAAGACCTCAATTGGATAGACCAACAAACAATCAGAACAACGAAGCGACGCATTACGTTAGTTGTCAAATGTCAACAGAGCTCAACTGCAGTGTGTTGCTAATGCGTGTTGCTTAAGCCCGCCCTGATGATTTCATTGGTCCGAAAAGTTTCTGTTTGGGCATAATCACTCCTCTATGTATCGATTCCAGACCGAACCGCCTGAGCTAAAATGTTGTGGGCGGGGCTGAGTCCGGGCTGGCATCCAGGATATGCTAATACGTTAACCGGTTACTTACGTAATGAGTGCTGCATCTTAAGACGCTATGGGAAATAATCTATTTATTTCGGTTAGTCAACGCAATACGACTAACCGTTCGAAAGGGATCTCAAGGGTGGTAAATGTAATCATTGCGAATGCTTAGTTGCAACATTCTTCGCTTGAACGCAAACTGTTTATTTTCATATAACTTCTGTGAATTCGAGATAAAGGTGTACATTCAGCTGTGCGCCAGTGAGCCATTAATGCGAGACTGCCACTGTGACGCCGTCCTCCAGTGGTTGGCCAGCGAACTGCATGTGTCGCACTGTTTTTTTCACTGGATAGATACAGTATGGAATATCAAAAATTACAGTAAATTCATGATTACTGTAATTATGAATTTTAAATTTTACATTTAATCATTTAGCAGACGCTTTTATCCAAAGCGACTTACAAAAAGGGGAGAGCAATAGAAGCAACGAAACAAACAAGGCCAACAACCTGCAAGAGCTGTAAGAATTCTCAGTTAATCGAGCAGAGTACACAAACTTTTTTTTTTTGGACAAACAAACAGAAACTTTAATTGGATAGTTAAGTGCTAGTCTTTATTGGTCAGGTGCAATTGGAAAAGCTGTGTCTTAAGATGTTTTTTAAAAATGGCTACAGACTCAGCAGCACGAATTGAGATCGGCAGGTCATTCCACCAGTTGGGAACGGTCCAGGAAAATGTCCGTGAGAGGGATTTCATGCCCCTTTGGGATGGAACCACGAGGCGCCGTTCACTCGCAGAACGCAAGCTTCTGGAGGGTGTGTAAGTCTGAACAAGCGAGTCTAGGTATATTGGTGCAGAGCCAGTGGTTGCTTTGTAGGCGAGAACCAGTGCCTTGAATTTGATGCGAGCGGCCATTGGCAACCAGTGCAGTCTGATGAAGAGAGGCGTGACATGCGCTCTCTTCGGCTTGTTAAAGACCACTCCCGCCGCTGCATTCTGGATTAGTTGCAAGGGTTTGATAGTGCATGCTGGAAGGCCAGCTAGAAGAGCATTACAATAGTCCAGTCTGGAGAGAACAAGAGCTTGGACCAGGAGTTGTGCAGCCTGTTCTGATAGGAAGGGTCTAA
This sequence comes from Pseudorasbora parva, assembly GCF_024679245.1. Taxonomy (NCBI): domain Eukaryota; kingdom Metazoa; phylum Chordata; class Actinopteri; order Cypriniformes; family Gobionidae; genus Pseudorasbora; species Pseudorasbora parva. Next base: position 20,632,073 of record NC_090189.1, read on the forward strand.
GCTTTCTGATGTTGTATAAGGCAAATCTGCAGGACCGGGCTGTTGCAGTAATGTGGTCAGTGAAGTTTAACTGGTCATCAATCACAACGCCAAGGTTCCTGGCTGTCCTGAATGGAGTTATGGTTGATGAACCGAGCTGAATGGAGAAATGTTGATGAAGTGCTGGGTTGGTTGAGACAAGTAATTCTGTCTTTGCAAGATTAAGTTGAAAGTGATGTTCCTTCATCCAGTCAGAAATGTCTGTCAGAAAGGCAGCGATACGAACACTGACTGTAGGATCATCTGGTTGAAATGAGAAGTAGAGTTGAGTGTCATCAGCATAGCAGTGATAGGAGAAGCCATGTTTCTGAATGACAGGATCACATGTTGCTGGAGAAGAGAAGTGGTCCAAGGGGACTGAGCCCTGGGGAACCCCAGTAGCTAGATGATGTGACTTAGACACTTCACCTCCCCATGACACCCTATAGGACCTACCTAAAAGGTAAGACCTGAACCACTGGAGGGCAGTTCCTGAGATACCCATCTTCTTAAGTGTTGACAAGGAGGATCTGGTGCTTAACTGTGTCAGAAGCAGACAGATCCAACAGGATGAGCACTGAAGGATTTGGAAGCTGCTTTTGCCAGTCTCAGTGCCTCATTTACCAAGAGCAAGGCAGTCTCAGTCGAGTGGCCGCTTTTAAAGCCGGATTGGTTGTTGTCCAGGAGGTTGTTCTGTTCAAAAAACATAGAGAGTTGAATGAACACAACTCGCTCAAGTGTCTTTGCAATGAAAGGCAGAAGGGTTTTGGATAAAAACGTCTGCTAAATGATTAAATGTAAATAATTAATTAATCATTATTAATAAATCATAATCAAAATGAGGAACGCTTCACGAATTTGCGTGTCATCCTTGCGCAGGGGCCATGCTAATCTTCTCTGTATCGTTCCAATTTTAGTATATGTGCTGCCGAAGCGAGCACGAACTGAGTGCTTGGAGGAGAGCTATTTATAGCCAGGACCTTCAGCTATGCATTTCATAGGTGGTAAGCGGACAAATCCCTTATTCTACTCACTTATGTCAAATGTGACTGTAAATCATGGGGACATAATCATGTTAACCTTTGAAAAACAGAATATTTTCAAAACCGCAGTTTTATGTAGGTTTATCGTAGTGGTTTTTTTCTGAACTGTAGAGCATATGCAAAATGAGCCTGTCTGTACAAGCAGTGATTGGACATCTCGGTGTGACACAGGGGAGCTCTTTATCATACGTCACACACCCTCCCCCAGCAGACAGCACAGAACTTCCCCCGGCAGACAGACCTCCCCCGGCAGACAGCGTAGAACTTCCCCCGGCAGACAGCGCAGAACTTCCCCCGGCAGACAGCGCAGAACTCCCCCTGAGGCAAAGCCTTCCTTGCCGCAGAACACAAAAGACCAGAGACCAGGAAACTCTCCTTCCGAACAACTGAGGCTGTGTAAACATTGAAATGCTTGAGGTCAAAGAATCACACAAAACTCAACAGCTTATAGAAACATTTGATCTGACGTAAAGATCAGTGCCTGCTATAAAAAGTCTTTAGCTACACTGAGACCTTTCTATATATAGCTTATCTATTAATCTTTCAAGAATTTCTTACATTTTTTCTATCCGTGCTTACCTGCAAAGCTTATGTAGATGAGCAGCAAGTCGGCATATAAGAATCTTTAGTGACACTAAAGACTGTAGTAATGATCACAGGAATAAAATATAGCTGCAAGCAGCCATTACTGGGGCCAAGCGCAACAAAAGCAAACAAGGACGCTAGCACCAGACCAACTGCAAAATGAGTAAAGACATTTGGAGACAATTTTTAAGCAAAAATGTTGAAACCCCACGTTAATACATTAAGAGTCAATTATATGTTAATTATAGCGCCACCAAGAGGCACAATCCTAACAATGTTTGTATGTGTCCTCGGAGTGAGCCCATAGATGTGTGTGTCGAGTTTGGTGAAAATATCTCATTTCGTTTTGGAGTTATAGACATTTATGTGAAAAAACACATAAAAATTCACTGACACATGACTTTGATTGGATTTTACTACCCCTTACTATCAATATTTTTAGATTTAGGCTTTAACTTTCAGGTATCGACCTATGTTTCCGAACTTCTGACGCTGGTTTAGTCTCGATTGGACTAGCGGTTTTGAAGATAATATTGACAATTTTATCTTATATGGTTTTATAAGCGCACAAACCATACATCGAAACCTGGCAAATCTGGTATCGTTGGACTCGGCAAGGATTAAGGCGACAAAAAAAGTTACTCCCATCAGAATATGTCAACCACCCCCAAAGTTATAAGCGTTTGAATAAAAACTATTCTCCACTAGGTGGCGCTGTTTCGAAACTTCTCAAGCTGTTTCAGGTCATCGTGGTGATGACCCATAACAAGTTTCGTAAGGATCCGTTCATGCATTCATAAAATACAGCATTTTAGCACATAATTCAAAATGGCCGACATGGTAAAATTGGATGTCATGGATGGATGACGCCCCGAATCTAACGAGACCAAATTTATGATTTTTGGACAAACGGTTCAGAAGTTATAAGCCAAAATAGCCATTTTTCGTATCTCTGGACCAGTAGGTGGCGCTGTGCCGAAACACTGCCTGTTGCCTCAGATCATGCTTGTGATGACATGTACCAAGTTTGGTCTGAATACGATGAAGCGTTGCGGAGATATAGCCTTTCGTGTGTTTTTCCAACCGCTACGTAAAATTTGTCCGCGCGTTTATCGAAAGCGATTTGAAGAATCAACTTCAATTCCATAACTTTTTGTAAGCATGGTGTGAAGATCATCTGGTTCAATGCGTAATCGGTAAATCGGACCAGCGGCCTAGGAGGAGTTCGAAAAAATTGGTTTTCGGTTAATTAAAAATGGCGGGAAAAATTACACAACGGAAAATGACATCATAGGGTGCAATCGACTTGGCTTGAGCCATGGAATCAGAGGGGAAAAAAATATTTTGTTTCTATCCCTTATGGTTCAAAAGTTATTAATATAAACATGACTGAAACTTTGGACAGTTGGTGGCGCTACAGGGAATGGTTTAGAGACTCCAAATTTGGTGTGGTTACTATTGCTACTGACCTCTATCAGTGTACCAAATTTCAAAACTTTCCCGCAAACGGTTCTATGGGCTGCCATCAGTGGCGATTTCTTTAATTCTTTAAGACTGCAAGGGAAGCTCGGCTTCCCTTATAATGTCACAAAATTAATGGTCAAATATGTACTATTATATTAACATTGTATTGACTAAAAATGCCTTAGAAAACGTTCATCTTCAGTTACATATAGCAGGTCGGCTGACTCGATTTCCTTCTCATACATTCCCGCAGCGTCAGTGCATTTGCCTATTGAAGCCCAGCGTCCATTGACTTCAATGGGGCTGCTTTGAACGTTTTTTTTCAGCGCTTCGAAACTAGACGGTCATTGGATAAACGCTGCGATTATGTCCCGCCCACGGACGCTCAGCGTCTCTGGGAGTGAATGGGGAGTGGGCTGGCCCGGACGCCGAGCTTCTGCGTGATGATTGGAGGGTCTGCATCTCCTTTTGACTGACAGCGATTCTGTACTATAAGGAATCACTGAAGCTAATCGCGCTCAGCCCCATCGCGAATTTCTCAAGTTCAGTCGAAATAAAAACTGCTGCAACCTATTTCTTTGATATTTGCTTGGCGAAATTGCTACATTTTCATCATACATTTCACACAATTATACACCACATTCCTTGTTTCAGTTTTACAGAGTTTAATATTTTTTTAGATCGTTCATTCATTCACAGGGTAAAAGACCATTTTCTTGAAAAGGAACGTATAGGGCAGAATTTACTTTTAAATAAATAAGACAATTGGCCGAAAATGAGCTTCCCCTCTCTGACAGACCAGTAGCCGCCACTGGCTGCCATAGACTTCAATGGCGGAATAATAATAATAAGAAATCTAACGATTTCAAGAGGGACCCTAATTACATTTTAAAGTACACTCAAATAGAAAACAATTACACTAAATTGTAAGAGAATAAATACAGACTTGGCTTGGTGTATATCTGTATTTAATACTCAAAAGACATCAAGTGGCAAAATTGTTTTTCAAGTTTTGCCATCACATGAATACATTACAATAACAGTCAATTCAAATTGTAAAAATGTTTTCACTGTATTTTTTTTATGGTGTTACGTTAAAAAACAAAAAAAACAAAAAAAACACTCTGCACTTGCCAGCTGACTCAAAAATAGACCTCACCATCGCCCCTCATGAATGGCCTCTGATGTTATTGAATAATGCATTTATGTATAACCCCTTTAAACCATATTATATGGCCGAACAGGACATTAAATCTTAGACATTAATCTTTTATTGTGGTCTGAAAAAGAAAGAGGGCCATCCGGTTTTAAAATAACACCAGTGTGAGTAAATAATGACTATGAACATCAAGATTTGTTTGTCACTAGGGGGAGCTTTACACAGTGTCCCAACCAGACACGACCAGTTAAGATGAAGATCCATTTCTTACTCATTTACATTAGTCAGCAATGTTGTTGCTTTCCTTTCTTAATAGTTCACGAGGTTTAGGCTATTACTGTATCACTCTCCCCATTGCATTTGCACATGAATGCCTTTAAAAATAATAATATTTAATTTAAATATATTCCTACATTACACAATAGGTTATATAAGGCAAATGCATGTTTGCAATGTAACAATAGGTCTTTTTGAAAGTGGTAGGCCTATGTCAATAATGCTTAGTTACATCTTAAAAATAGAAATAAAACAAATTATTAATCGCATCAGTGGTAATTGATCCTTAAAAAGCCAAGAAACTTTAGTTAACATTGTTCTAAATTAATTGCTATTTTCCAACACATTAGGCCCTATTATTAGGCCAACATTATTTATTTATTCTTTCTTTCAATTTGACCTCTTCTATAGCTAATGAACAATAAAAATAGCTGGATCAATTGCTTTGTGGCCAGTTACCCTTTTTTTAAAGAAAAAAGAAAAAAACTGCTGCATGCTAGGGTTTAATATAAAACCACATCACTTCAGTATGTGAAAAGGCCATGCCCTCAAAATAATTACACTGTAAATAATCCAATGGGTTTACCAGTTGTTGTTTGTTTGTTTGTTTGTTTTTTGTGTAAAATGACATTGTCACATCTTTTGTTTGGTTTTATGACGACATATGACGAGTTTCTTATGCACTTTAATTTTCCTTTAATTCTCTCTTGTTTTTTTTCTGCAAACATTTCTGCTATAATTTCCTTATGTAGAGATGTGTTGTCGTCGGTTGATGTGCCCATAATTAATCCAACTGATAGTATATATCTTTATTATGGAAAAGGTTCTCTTTCATTTTGAAAATTACATTTTTAGACATTTAAAGTATGATAGTGTGAATAAGGGAGCGTTTGTAATTAGCGGTTCATTTTAAACTTGTCAAATTTCACATTCATAGTTATCTGATAGTTCATTCACAAATGAAAATTAGCCCATGATTTGCTCACCCTCAAGCCATCCTAGGTGTATTTGACATATTTCGGACGAATACTATCAGCCTATGCATAATGTGGCTTAGTGTATAAGGAAAAGAGTGTGTGTATGAGTTAATCATGGGCTAAATTTTTTATTTTTGCGTTAACTATCCATCCCTTTAAAGAATTTGAAATCGGTTTCTCTGCTGTGCTGAACGTTGCGATATGTTTCACTAGCTCCCGCCCAGCCCCCCTCGACCATTGGCCGACCGACGAAATGTTTCACTAGCCCACGCCCAGCCCCCCTCGACCATTGGCCGACCGACGAAATGTTTCGCTAGCCCACGCCCAGCCCCCCTCGACCATTGGCCGACCGACGAAATGTTTCACTAGCCCACGCCCAGCCCCCCTCGACCATTGGCCGACCGACGAAATGTTTCGCTAGCCCACGCCCAGCCCCCCTCGACCATTGGCCGACCGACGAAATGTTTCGCTAGCCCACGCCCAGCCCCCCTCGACCATTGGCCGACCGACGAAATGTTTCGCTATCCCCCGCCCAGCCCCCCTCGACCATTGGCCGACCGACGAAATGTTTCAGGCCCCGCGCTCGGATTGGCCGCCGGACGAATAGGTTCACGTCCGGGACTCCCTCGCCCCATTGGCTCTCGACGAATTGTTTCTCCCGCCGACGACCGGGGGAGACGAGAGTGAAAGCGACAGTACGTTAAGCGTTGGTTCAGAGTTTTATGGCAGTCACTTACCGTTTTATTCTGTGATAAAAGCAATTCTCACAGGTCTATTGATATTAATGAGAAGCCGCGTGTTCTCCCCTTTTTACAGTCTGGTTGTCCTTGTCCCTTAAAGTTTGTAGGATTTACCCTGTTACTTCGTTTAAAGGGGGTGGACATTCACAGTACAAAGTGCACAAATAAAAATCGTATAACGTTATCCTTTTAGCCTATAGGGACGTTTTCATGCAATATTTTTTTCCCCAGAGATTTTTTGAGGGGGAAAAAAAGAATGCTCTTTATATTATGTTAGGAATGATCAAAATATAGATATTATATATAGATAGAAATTGCTCCTTTTCTGATCAGCCAGGGGGGAAATGGTTGCAATTTACGTTACATACATTTTGAGGGGATTCGTCTTGTGAATTTTTATTTTATTATTTTTTGGTATTATATCGCCCGTTAAACGTACATTAGGAGTGCATTGTTCGTGGAATGTGCTTTACTGATCGGTAAAAAATTGCTCTGTTAGCTGCAGATTGCTCATAAAACCCATAGATAAAACCACATTTTAGATTAAGAAGATGGGCGTGTGTGGTCCTTTGACATCCTCAGCGCAGGATGTTCCCTGAGTCATATAAAATTATTCCCAATACAGGCAAAATTAGCTTGCGCTGGTGCAAACACAGTGCAATAACTGATATTAGCAAGACAACATTGAATAATGTATTAGTAAATGTTGTAAAAAAAAAAAACATGAACTAAGATTAATAAATGCTGTAGAATTTTTGTCAATTCTTAGTTCTAGTTAACTAATAAAACTAGTGAAACCTTATTGTAAGGTGTTGCCAAATTAATAATCCATACTTTGTACACAAAAAAACACATTATCTTGCTTTTGTAGTTCTTTTTAAAGACACTGTGAGTCTGGTAGTTGAGGCTCTATTCAGCATGTGTGAACGACCCTCCACTGAACCTTGATTGACCTTTGAAAGGTGTCAAGCTCAGAACCATAAGAGATTCCTACACTGTGCCGAACGTTTTACTGTGAATTATTTATTTATTTATTTATTTATTTTTTAGGCTGGTCTGCCTAAAGGAGGCAGAGGTCTACCAGCGCTTGTAAGTGTCAAAATGATTTGAAAGTGCTATGTGTTCATTAATTTCCCCTTCCTTTCCAGAGAATAAACATGCAATTGTTTATAATGAATTGATTTGCTTGTTATTATTTCAAAAGTGAAGTGATAAATTATGCATTTAAAGTGGCCATTGTTAATGTATTCTTATTTCTTAGTGTCCACTTTTGACTATTTGTGGATAAGACTTCCCATGTGTAACTTAAGTCCATTGGGTTATGTACACACATCATGGACACACCTAGACAAAACACGAACTAGGCCTTGGACACACTTATACACTTGCAGGCAAATGGGACCTCAAGACACGCACATACATTTGAACATCTGACCTCTCTTATTATATTTCTTAATAGGCCATATAGGGGTTGATCTTTGAGTACAGTGATTGGATGACCTGGACATCGTGGATGATTCTGCTTTGATCTGGTGTATAAATATATATATATATATATATATATATATATATATATATATATATATATATATATATATATATATATATATATATATCCCTTCTTCCTTAATAAACTTGAGAATGGTATGGTACTAATCTGTCTCTGTGTTTGATCATTCTCCCAGGATTGATCTTGCGCTGCTGCCACACATCACAGCGGTTGAGGTGACTGTTTCCAACTGATAGCTTTGAGGCTGCAGATAGTCTACCTGAAAAATGAAACGGTGGCCCTTACTGTTCACAGAAGACGAGTACAAATTCCAACACAAGGCTTTAGTTTGAACGGTGGAAGAGAGTGGTCGTAATTATGCAAGTAGCTAAATAATTGTTTTACAATAGAAATTTTAAATGACTCACAGTAATAACCTGTAATACAAACTAGCCAACTTTTTTGTTGTAACAAATTTCGCTGTTTTGAATTGAAAATATGTTATCCAAAAGTCCTTGAACAGGTGGTGAGGGCTGAAGAGGACAAAAGAGCCCTGATGCACGCCAAAGCCATCGTGTGGCGAACAGATCCAAAGACTGTGCGGAGAGCCAGAGTCTGGAGTCTGGACACTGTTTCTACAAAGGAAAAGGGTTTTGTAGGGTCGCAGCCGCGGACAATGTTAGTGATGTGCATAGGACAACTGCCCGGGGTAGGAAGAAGAAAGTCTGTTTCTCAAGGCCTGTCTCAGAAAAGTTAACCTGCCATGAGTGCCATCTGTGCCAAACTCGATCGTATGGTATGGTGGCAAACCCCTCATGAGCACAAAACTGCTCCCACTAAATAAATGTCTTTAAAGGAAGTTTTTTTTTTTTTTTTGGTAATTTTGTATTTAGTACATATATTTTATACTTTTTATGTTTTGATTCTAGAGTTTGAACTATTTAAGTGTAACTTAAAGATGTTTTAAGGGTTGAATTGCTATTAAATGAATCCCACGTACTGTATATCTTTATAATAGCAACGTTTATTAAAATATGTACATCATTTATTTGAAATAGGACCATGCTAATGAATAAATTGGAAACAATGAGCAGTACAAAGGCCAATAAATGTTCAAAAGTAAACAAATCAAAAGTTAAATAACAGAAAACAAGTAAATAGAAACAGGTAAAGGATATTCATATATAAATAACATTTACAAATAACCATTTACGGAGAAGGATTTTCTTCATTCCTCTCATCTCGCAGCCACTCTTCCAATGTCTTTCCCTCTGCCGTGGCACAGAAGTTGAGGCTGCCCACCCTGCTGTGGCCAAACTCTTTTCTCCTGGGCTGCCCACATTGCCTGCACGTGTAGTCTTTTCGTGCGGGTTGCTGGGGACGGGGCAGCCCTTGCTCCCGTGCTAAAACATCTGCTGCCTTCCTCTTCCTCCACAATGTTGTTCTGCTCATGGAAGCTGCTGGTGGAGCGGAGAGAGCAGGTGCCAGAGGGCTATACAGGGCGGCCGGTGGTGGAGCGGAGAGGGCGGCCGGTGGTGGAGCGGAGAGGGCGGCCGGTGGTGGAGCGGAGAGGGCGGCCGGTGGTGGAGCGGAGAGGGCGGCTGGAGGTGGAGCGGAGAGGGCGGCCGGTGGTGGAGCGGAGAGGGCGGCTGGAGGTGGAGCGGAGAGGGGGACTGCCGGAGAATCAGAAAGGGGTGCTGCTGGACAAGCAGAGGTGTGTATTGCATCCTTTGTGGGCATCAAAGAAAGAGGGGAAATGGTGTGGTCCTGTTCTTCATCCTCATCCCCACATCCCTCATCTTCCACTTCCACAAAGTTGTCTGGGACTCCTCCTGGGGCATCTGGATCCCGGCCAAAGTTCTCCCTGAACTCCCAGGACTGCTGCGAGCACAGGTACTCCACCCCGATGAGCTCACCTAACAAAACGAGAGTAAATAGAAAACAAGGTTTTAAAACAGACATCTGTGCATTACAAAGAAAACAACAAAACCTGGCATTATAGACACATACCTGTGTACTTTCCAGGCTTGGAATAGTCTTGAACAAGACTACAGCCAAGGAGACGCTGGCTAAGCTCATTAAGGCTGTGCTGGAACGAGCCACTGTAGCAGCGCAGCATCGGTGGAGCACCGTGTGTGGCGGCGGCAGCAGCACGGTCCTCGTTCCACCGCTCCAAACCCTCAAGCAGATAAGCCTGGAAATTTTCCAGGTTGGCGCTCGTTCCTGATTTTAAAAAAAGTAAACATTAACACATTTATAACTACCAAGTTCATGAAACAAATCATCACGGAAAAACGTTGAGGTGTGTAGTCTTACCGGGTATGAAGTGGTTGAGGTGGTTGTGGAAGCTCTTCAGGGAAGTGGACCCCCGAGCGCAGCGGTAGACAGGAAGTGTGAGCCCTCCCTTTGTGATACTTCCTGTCTGGGTGTACAGCTGCACTCCAGGAGGGTCCTGGATGCAGGGAAGATGACGCCTTTGAGTGGCCCAGATGACGTCCATCCTCTCCTGGTCCACCAAGGGGATGCCCATGGTTTCCCTGGCGTCCTTAAAGGCCTCCACAATCGCTCCGATCAGCTGCTCCGTCTCCTCCACGCCACGTGTGCAGCGTCGACAGTGCCGTGCCAGCTGTTTTGAGGTGAGCCTGCCGGTCAGCTGCTCTTCGGTGAGGCCCGTGATGCCCTGCCGTTGTTCCAGCTCCCTCCTGTTCGCCTCCCTCAGCAGGGCCACATCTCCCTCGTCCCAGACGAAAATGCAGGCAGAGAGCTTTGCCATGAACAGGGCGTAGAGTGGGTGGCTGTCGGTGTGCAGACCTGCAGCGAAGCGCCGCATGAAGTGCCACACGTCCAGACGAACCGCCAGATCACTCCAGCCGCTGAACATGGCAGCTGCTCTGGATGTGCCCACAGCAGAGCAGCAGTCTCTGTCCACGTAAAGGAGCGTGGGGGGAGCGACTCCAGCCGCCTCGTACCTCCTCACCAGGCCTGTGGTCATGGGCAGCAGTCCCTGACCCTCATGTGAGGTGAGCACAGACATTAGGACCTGTCCGTGCTCATTGCCCACATTGGTGACACAGGCTGCGGTCCCAGCTGCGGCTCCTGACAGTTTTTTGACAACCTATTGTTGGAAAAAAGAAAATTCAATAAGCTCCAGACAGATTACCTGCAGGTGTTTATATACAACTGTACATGTACATTTGGTCCTTAGTAACCAAGGATTTAAAATAATCTGCGATTTAATGCGTTACCTGTTTTGTGGAGTCCATCTTCAAGATGGACCCAAAGACAGTGGTGACCCTGGCTTTGAGCTCATCATACCGGGACCAAATGTCCACTGCGTGAACGGAGAGGAGCCACTTGGCGGTTGGTACAGGCGGCATGGGTGGTGGAGGTGTAATGTGCCGCGTGGTGGTGCCCTGGAATCGGTCACACACAGAGAGGTATTGCAGGGACCTCGTCATCCACTCCGCACTATGCAGTTCACATAGGTTGTGATATAACATAGTGGCACTGTTGCCGAGAGAGCGCTCCCTCATCAACATCGCCACGTTCATATCACAAGAGAACCTGTTAAAACACACAGACAAACCAAGGCAACGTTTATTGAAGGTCATTTAAAGTGCTTTTTCCTTTTTTTCATAGAGGAGGAAAATGTGTGCTGTTTCTCATAAAAAAATAAAAAAACTGTACACATTTTGATGAGAGGGACATCACACAAGTCAGGCGTATATTGTTTACTGAGTCAGGCACAGTGTTGGAATCTCTTATGGTTCTGAGCTTGACACCTTTCAAAGGTCAATCAAAGTTCGTTCACACATGCTGAGTAGAGCCTCAACTACCAAGATAATGTTAATTGTTTTTGTGTACAAAGTATGGGTTATTAATTTGGTAACACTACAATAAGGTTTCCTTGGTTTAGATTAGTTAACTACTTTAGTTAACATGAACTAAGAATTTAAAATAATTCTACAGCATTTATTAATCTTAGTTTATGTTTATTTCAACATATACCAATACATTATTAAAATCAAAAGTTGTATTTGTTAAAATGAATTAATGCATGCAAACTAACATGACAACTACATTTTTATTTACTAACATTAACAAAGTGTAATAAATACTTTAAAAAATGTACTGCTCACTGCCAGTTTGTGTTTGTTAATACATTAACTAATGTTGTTAACAAATGAGACCTTATTGTAGTAAGCACTACCATTCATTTTAACAGTATCAAGAGTAATTTACGCTAGTTAACGGTGTAACATTTCAGTACTTAATTGCACCTGCCTAAACCCTTTTTCTGTCAGGACCACTATCGTCAAAGATGATTGATTGACTATTAGCATGCAGTTTGGATTGGCGGTATGGTTCCGTTGGCAAGAACTCCCTGCGCATCCATGCAGCCTAGCATGGATAAGAGCAGGGAGAGTAGCAGTAACCCCCCTAAGGGTAAACAGAACAGAACCAACATAATGTATTGCAGATATATCATTAATGTTGATATTAAATGTACATGATAGTTCAGTTCAATGGGAATTAGGATACCAAATCCTGACTGACAAGAGAAGGGGCTGGGGGTGGAGGAGGGTAAATGAGCTCAGGAGAAACGCGATAGCTGCTGATAGTACTGAGGAGTAGGGCTGTGCGATATGGAAGAAAAATGCGATATGCGATACTTGTTAAATTATTCGATATGCGATTACCTTGTTAAATAATTCGACATGCGATACCTTGTTAAATAATGCGATATTCGATACCTTGTTAAATAATGCGATATTCGATACCTTGTTAAATAAAGCGATATTCGATACCTTGTTAAATAATGCGATATTCGATACCTTGTTAAATAATGCGATATTCGATACCTTGTTAAATAAAGCGATATTCGATACCTTGTTAAATAATGCGATATTCGATACCTTGTTAAATAAAGCGATATTCGATACCTTGTTAAATAAAGCGATATTCGATACCTTGTTAAATAATGCGATATTCGATATGCAATACGATATTGCAATTATTGTGTAAAATCCATTAAAAGAAATTAAAAACAGAATGATTCCATTCTTTTTCTGGGAAAAGAAAGCGTCGCTACAACTTCTGAAAGTGACCAGCAGCGTTTTAGCAAAAATGAAGGTCACATCTGACAATATAATTTTAACATCAATGTAAACAAACAAAAAATGTAATTGCAAATGTAATGCAGACACAAAACTGAACTGAAGGGATCACGCGCTTTCAGCAAGGCGACTTGTGCACGTTTCGGTGTGTGTGTGAGTCAGACTGCAAGTTGTTGTTTTTCACAAGTTATTGTGTTAAACAAGTTATTGTGTAAAGTTATTGTGTAACTCTTTTTAACATCAAGCAAATTACATAAGTAAAAGTTGTGTGCCCAGTCTATTCTCAGCTATATGCGTCAAAGCTTCGACCTAAAACGTACACTTTTTCAAAATGTTGAAAAAGCCTATTAAAATCATTCAGATATTGCATGCCGTTGTGATATGCATGTATGTATGTATGTACGCGGTGATACATGTTGTATTCCTATGGGTAGACATGATCAGCTGACAAGTTTGACTAACGTGACCAGCCAGAACTGACGCTATACGCTTGGTTTTCATGACTCACCGGTAAGTGAGGATAGCAGGGAACATCCTGCGGTGAGCTGGATCAAGCTGATCCAGTATGTCAAAGGACCACGCGGCCAGCTTCTTATGGCAGCGCTGACACTCCAGGTATTCTGTTGCCAGAAAATACCAGCCGTGTAAATTCAGCACCCGCCTTACTGTCTTGTAGAGCCCAGATGATGTAAATCGCTGACCGGACTGTCTGCAGTTTGGGGAGCTGCAGATCAGCTTGAAAGACCACATCCTGTAGGGCATCCACAAACACAGAGGCCAGGTGAAGAACTCGTCCGGCGACGCTGGAGGCTGATGATACTGCAGACGTGGCTGGGGAGGAAACCACCACATCTGCAGGTTATCTGTCAGCACCGCCCTCCCACCCTGGCTTCGGAAGAGGGAGCGGCCGATCCACTCATGCTGTTCTTTTGGAAGTGAGTGCTTCCAGGCCTCAGGGAGAACAACCTAGGAAAAAAAAAAAAAAAAAAAAATATATATATATATATATATATATATATATATATATATATATATATATATATATAATGAAACATTAAAATAAACATTTTTGATTATTTACCGATGAGACAAAAGCACTCTTCTGGTGGGTGTGAATACTGTACCTCAGAATCCGTGGACACCAGCCTTCGAGCAGCATTCTGCCGCGAGCGAGTTGAGCGGCTCGCCATTGAAGGAGGTGGAAGTACTGTAAATAACATCATTTTAATATTATAATTAATCATTTTATTACAATTAGAATACTTTTTATGTTAGAGACCATTTTGGATACACAATACAATATGATGTTAGTAAATAGTAAATGTATTTGTGATCACATATGATCCGGCTGAGCATGGAAAACAGATACACAAACAGAAAACTCACCTTGTGGCTCCACCTCCATGGCTGAATCCAGCAGATCTTCTTCTGCTGGCTCTGAGGGCAGAACATTAACAATATTGTTCATAATTACATTTGAACATACATAGAATTATGCCAGGAATAGATCTCGAAACTCACCGTGTGCTGTGTCTGGCTGAGAATGGGAGCTTTGGGTGGGAGGAGGAGAAGCTGGACGTGAAGTGTGCGGGACATCAGACTGGGATGCTGCCCTAATGTTCTGCTGGTCCCTCCACAAGATGTATTTCTTTAGGGCATCCATCTTGCTGTCTGTGCTGGTGTCCCGGCTCTTGATGAACCTCACATACCTGCACAAGAAACGTATACAATGAAATATAAATGACAATAATGATGATAATACAACAAATACAAAACCGCATTCAATTAACAAGCAAGCATAAACATATATTACCTTTTCCTCTCCCTGTCCTTGGCCTCATAGAGCTCCTTGTAGGTGCTTTTCTTGTGGACCCCAAAGCCCACCAGACAGTCAGCCTCACAGCCAGGTAACATGCCCTCTCTCTGCCTGCGCACTTTGATGGCTTCTGCAATCTTCTCGAATGCGCAAGCATACTGTAGAAAGGCATCCTTGTTGGCCATGAGGGCTCCTCTCACCAGTTTGCCAGCCTCACGCTCCCGCTGATGCCCAGACAGGATCATGAGGGAGTAACCAAGGTCATTCTCCAGCAACCACTTGAAGGATCTCCCCCTGTATTGTCCAAACTGGATGGCACTTTGACTTGCCACCAGCAGGTCATCAAAGGGATCCCCTCCACCTTGGATAATCCTGACCTTGGCCTCCCCCAGCACAGCCTCAGGGTATTTTGGCACATAGGGCACCCCTTTAACCACTTCACAAATGTGGGCTTTCTCCACAGTGGCTGCACCCTTTGTTGCCCTCAGCACCAACTTTCCAGCCTCCAAACGCAGCTTGGGTTTGCTTTCCATTCTGCAACAGTAAAGCAAGTGCAACAGATGCTATGATAAACCATGTGTTGAAAAGCCCGTACACTGAAGAAATGTTTATGAAAAATATACATCAAGGGTAATTGGAATACACAAATAAGTGTTTATGCAAAATGTACATCATCGAGGACAATGGACACATACAAAATATTTATGAAAAAAATTACACTATATAATAGGTAACGGGAAGATCTGTCAAATTTTCTAAAAATCAGGAAAGCCAAGGACTCTTTTTATTGCTTTAAATAGTTTTCTTTTCATCACTGCTTATTATTATTCGTGGCATAAAACTGACACCAAGGGTCAAACAAACGGATCAGCATTCCGCATGCATTACACATTTAAAAAGTATACATTTACCGTCGATAATCGTTAACACCCCTAGCAGAGCGTGTGTGTATAACAAGGCAGAGAGAAATACAATGCACCTGCACATTTATACTAAATCTAGTAATAAAGTGAAAAACAAATGAAAAGTGTTGATTGCGGCATTACATTTACATCTGCTCAAGTTGCATCCCTTTTTATGCGTTTTACCAGCGCTGAGAAGTATAACCAATCACACACGATATTGTTGAATTTGAAGAATACAATGGCCAATCAGAGGCGTTCAGATTAGTTTTGTTCAGTGCTCTAAACTCTGAATTCTGCCTTTTCGTGAGTACTCTCATCATAAACTGATAAACATAAACAATTAGCCGAAACTAATATAAATCGGGATCTAACCTATTTTTGCAGCGTTCAGCAATGCAGCCAATCGCAAACATCTGATCATTCCAAAAAAAAAATCTCTCCCAGTGCTGAAAGACAGTGCACACTCAAATCCTCTCTTTAGAATTTAACTTGTAACAAAAAAGTGTTGACATTATGTAGGCTAAATAAGATATTCATTGTACATTCAGCTTAATCGATTAGCAGAAAGTTGTAAACGCTTTTATGCACGCTCAAGATAATCCAATCAGAATTGACACGAAGAAAACACGAATGTTTTGCTACTTTAGGAAATGGGTAGGCTAATAATTATTTTAACTGTTATAGTTACGTGATTTGGCATGGCAGCCAGTTCGAATAATTATTAACCATTAAATAAGATCGTCTTGAAAAGTGGTTCCATTTAAAAGTTTAAATGTGTTTATAAGGAGGAATATCGCATAGCTTTACTAGAGTTGCTTCACCCTTCGCCTGTGATCATTTAAAATAACTTTTTTTATAATATGCCTCTTTTAAAGACAACACGGATAAAACATGAGAAATGATTAAATACTATATGTTGACTTACGTGACGAGAAAAAAATCCAAGGGAGACAACAGGTGTAAATCGACCAGGAGCAAGAAAAAAAAATACGTTGAAAAAAACAAAACGTTTTTGTGTTAAATTTAGGCTATTTTTTAAATTAAGCTGATGTAATCGCCGGAGCATAACTGTATCTTGAGTGTTTCGAAGACGACACTCACGGCAGCGTCGGCGGCGAGGCTTCAGCCAATAGGAGGAGAGGTTTGCTCTCTGCCAATGGGAAGGACGCGCGCCCCCTGAAAAAATTCGTCGACAGCCAATAGGGTGAGGGGGTCCAAGGTAGAAACCGGGTAGAAAAACGATATTAAAATAAATTCCAATGTAGGCCTACATTATATATACAGTACAGGCCAAAAGTTTGACACATTACTATTGGTAATGTTTTTGAAAGAAGTTTCTTCTTCTCATCAAGCCTGCTTTTATTTAATCAAATAAATATTGTGATATATTATTAAAATTTAAAATAATTGGTTTTCAATTTATTATACTTTAAATGATCATGTATTTCTGTGATGCAAAGCTAAATTTTCACTATCATTCCTCCAGTCTTCAGTGATCCTTCAGAAATCATTCTAATATGATGATTCATTTTCAAAGTTGGAAACAGTTCCGCTGCTTAATATTTGTTCAACCTGTGATACTTTTTTTGTAATACTTTGATGAATAAAAAAACACACACACACACAAAATAGAACCCTTTTGTAACAACAATATACACTACTGGTCAGTAATTTGGGGTCCGTCATTTCTTTCTTTCTTTTTTGAAATAAATCAATAATTTTATTCAGCAATTTGTTAAATTGATAAAAATGTATAATAAAGGAGATTTATATTATTTGAAAATAACACCCCTAGTACAGGGGTGCAGTTCTTTTATTCATCAAATATATTAGGCAGCAGAACTGTTTCCAACACATATAAATCAGAATATTAGAATGATTTCCGAAGGATAATGTGACACTGAAGACTGGAGTAATGATCCTGAAAATTCAGCTTTGCATCACAGACACAAATGATCATTTAAAGTATAATACATTGAAAACCAAATATTTTAAATTGTAATAATCACAATATTTAAAAAAAAAAAAAAAAAAAATCTGTATTTTTTATCAAATAAAAGCAGGCTTGATGAGCAGAAGAAACTTCTTTCAAAAATATTACAAACAGTAATGTGTCCAAACTTTTGGCCTGTACTGTGTATAATAACTTTTTAATGGGAAATTTGAATGCTAATGAAAAAAATACGCCACACATTAAAAAAATGGATAAGACAATTAACATGCAAAGGCAAATAAACTAAGGGTGCGTTCACACTTGTAGTTCGGTTCGTTTGGTTAGTTTGGTCCGGACCAAAAAACAAAAACAAACATAATAGTCCTGGTCCGCTTAGCGTTCACACGGGCATTTTTAACAGCGAACCTAAAGTTACCGAACCAAAGGCATAGGGAGACGGCCACAACCTGATTGGTCGGCTTATATGACGTAGGAGCTCGTTTACCGAACATGCAAAACAATGCTGTGTGCGGATTACACGTGCGGGCATTTTATGCGTGTACATATGGCATTATTTTTTACCAGAGAACTCATTAAGAGCTCATGAAATGTTCACAACATTCAAAACAACGCTGTGTGCTGGATTAAACGCGATCATTTTATGCGTGTAACACATATGGCATTATTTTTTACCAGAGAACTCATGAAGAGCTCATGAAATGTTCAAAACAAAGCTGTGTGCTGGATTAAACGCGGTCATTTTATGCTTGTACATGTGGCATTATTTTTACCCGCTGAGAACTCATGAAGAGCTCATAAAACATTCAAGCAGGATTTCCTCCGTTGTGCAGAAAAGAGTCAGGCGTCTCTTATGCAAAAGAGACGGCCGTTCTGTCGTCTGTACCTGCTTATAATGGGCAACACAGGAGCTTTGATGAGAAGAGCCAGGTATGCTTTTTGTGCGTTTTTTCTAGCATTATCGAAACATGCTCGTCTGACCAAATATTGATTAGGCTCTTCCTCGTTGCTCTACGTTTGCCCTCTAACGTTAAAGTTACTCATTTTGGATAACGTACACCGATCTTTCCGCGTCGTCAAATCAGCTGCATTATGCGTGGCATCTTGTGACATTATACATCCGGTTTTTGGTCCGTTTACATGTCTTTGGTCCGTGTTGTGTTCATATATCAATCGAACCGCACCAGAGTTCGTTTGGAAGCGGACCGAGACCCATCTTTTTAGCGGTCTCGGTCCGCTTGTTTGGTGCGCACCAGGGTTCGGATGGCAGCGTTCACATATGTTCAAATGAACCGCACTAACCGAGCAACCGCACCAGGGTTCGTTTTAATCGAACCAAACATGACAAGTGTGAACGCACCCTTAGATGGCCTTTGTGAAGGCAGAAAACTAAAATAACAGTATTTTATGACTGTTTAATGACCCTTATGAGGGCAAGTAAGTGTTCTTACACTTAAACAATAATTTAAGACAATTAATATGGCCTTTATGACAAATGAAGAGCAATATTGGACATGAACTTTGTAAAATACAAATGAAGGACATTTACAACATTTACAAACAAAACTATTTACAGAAAAGGACGTCCCTTATTTCTTCTCTTGCAGCCACTGGCTTTCCCTCTGCCGTGGCACAGAAGTAGAAGTTGCCCACCCCGGTGTGCCCAAACTGTTTTTTCCTGGGCTGCCCACATCGAGTGCATGTGTACTCGTTTCAGGCCAGTTGCTGTAGAGAGGGCAGCCCTTGCTGTTGAGCTAAAAGCTCTGCTGCCTTCCTATTCCTATTCCTATTCCTATTCCTCCACTGAGTTGTTCAGCTGTTTCTGCCGCTGGAGCAGAGAGCGCAGGTGCTGATGAAGCTGCGCACGTTGTGTGGCCTGACCTGACAGATCAGGGTTGTCAACATAGGGGAAAGGTTGAAGTGCTGACCCAGGGGCAGCGGGCATTGACATCCTCTGCCTGGCTACTGGAAGCAGAGTGTGAGAAAACATGCTGATCTGAGGTAACGGCACACTCAGAACTAGCATATCTCCTTCAAGCTTCTTCCGGTAGTCTTTGTACCTGTTAGAAATTACACGATTAATACGATTAACATAATCTGAGAATCGTAAAGTTACTTTTATAGCTGGCTCACCAGACAGAAAGCGTCCCCTGATTGACCTCAAAAAGCTAAGATCTTGTACGTCCCCCTCAGTGCTGGTTAGTTCATGTTAGTAATTACATTAACTAATGTTAACAAATCAAACCTTATTGTAAAGTGTAACCATTACACGTCTCACCATCCGCACCTGGTGGCCATCTTGTCACAGTCAGCTTCGCTCACTCGTAACAGTGTGTTTTAATGGGGCATTTTTACTTGCCAATGGGCATGCCCCATTAAAACACACTGTTACGAGTGAGCGAAGCTGACTGTGACAAGATGGCCGCCAGGTGCGGATGGTGAGACGGTGACCTCCATTGGCCAGCAGCGTGGACGAGACATCTAGCCTTTATTAATTGTATATCTGTGGTTAGAATGCTATTGTCCAGAGTTTCACACCTTTGAAAGGTCAAGTAAAATTCAGTTGGGGGGAGGGACGGTCGTTCACACATTCTGAATAGAACCTTCACTGGCAGACACAGTGTCTGGTGAAAAAATATCAAAAGAAAGATTTGGCTTGTTTTGTGTAATGGTTACACTTTACAATAAAGTTTGATTTGTTAACATTAGTTAATGTAATTACCGGTACTAACATGAACTAACCATTTGCATTTGTTACTATATTTGTTAATCTTTGTTAACGTTAATAAAAATACAGCTTGTTCGTGCTTGTTCATGTTAGTTCCCAGTAACTAATTTTAAGAAATACAGCTTTTGATTTTAATAATGTATTAGTACATGTTGGAATTAACATTAACAAAGATTAATAAGCACTTTATCAGTGCAGCTCATTATATGTTCACCATTAGCACGTGCATAGAATTATGGCACATATAGATAAAAACTCACCCTGTGCTGTGGCTGGCTGGGAATGGGAGCTTCGGTGGGGGGAGGAGGAGAAGCAGCCAGACATGCAGTGCGGCAAGGGCAGCAAGCTGGGATGCAGAGGATGACCTTTTTTCCACCCCTCTGCAGGATGTACTTCAAGGCATCCATCTTGCTGCCTGCACTGGTGCGATGGTTCCTGATGAACTCCACATAGCTAGAAACAATACATAAGAGTAAAAAAATACAAAACAGCATACAATTAACAAGCAAGCAGAAGTGTATATCACATATTCTTCTCCCTGTCCTTTGCTCCATAGAGCTTCTTGTAGGTGCTCTTCCTGTGGACCCCAAAGTCCACCAGAGGTAACTCTCTCTGCCTGCACACTTTGATGGCTTCTGAGACCTTCTTAAGGTGTATCGTTGTTGGCCATGAGGCCACCTCAGTCAAATCTCCCAAGGCGACGGGCCGAAACGTTATTTTATACATTTTTAAATATGGATATTTTTCTTACACAAATGCATCAATTCACTTCCAAAGGCATTTATTAACCTCCTGGAGGCGTGTTGAGCACGTTATGTGACGGACAGACTTGAGAGTGAGTAAATCATTCATGGGCTAATTTTCATTTTTGGGTGGCAAAAACCTCCTTTTCATTTTCAACCCTTTAAGGATTTTGTAGCTATGTTGACTTATGTGATCTGCAAAATGGGTAAACGAAAATGCAGAGTGGTGTAAAAAAAGAAAAAAGAAAAGAAAAGCTGAAATATAAAATATATAAAATATAAAATACTGTTATTTTAGTTTTCTGCCTTCACAAAGGCCATCTTAGTTTATTTGCCTTTGCATGTTAATTGTCTTATCCATTTTTTTAATGTGTGGCGTATTTTTTTCATTAGCATTCAAATTTCCCATTAAAAAGTTATTATACACAGTACAGGCCAAAAGTTTGGACACATTACTGTTTGTAATATTTTTGAAAGAAGTTTCTTCTGCTCATCAAGCCTGCTTTTATTTGATAAAAAATACAGATTTTTTTTTTATTTTTATTTTTTAAATATTGTGATTATTACAATTTAAAATATTTGGTTTTCAATGTATTATACTTTAAATGATCATTTGTGTCTGTGATGCAAAGCTGAATTTTCAGGATCATTACTCCAGTCTTCAGTGTCACATTATCCTTCGGAAATCATTCTAATATTCTGATTTATATGTGTTGGAAACAGTTCTGCTGCCTAATATATTTGATGAATAAAAGAACTGCACCCCTGTACTAGGGGTGTTATTTTCAAATAATATAAATCTCCTTTATTATACATTTTTATCAATTTAACAAATTGCTGAATAAAATTATTGATTTATTTCAAAAAAGAAAGAAAGAAATGACGGACCCCAAATTACTGACCAGTAGTGTATATTGTTGTTACAAAAGGGTTCTATTTTGTGTGTGTGTTTTTTTATTCATCAAAGTATTATAAAAAAAGTATCACAGGTTGAACAAATATTAAGCAGCAGAACTGTTTCCAACTTTGAAAATGAATCATCATATTAGAATGATTTCTGAAGGATCACTGAAGACTGGAGGAATGATAGTGAAAATTTAGCTTTGCATCACAGAAATACATGATCATTTAAAGTATAATAAATTGAAAACCAATTATTTTAAATTTTAATAATATATCACAATATTTATTTGATTAAATAAAAGCAGGCTTGATGAGAAGAAGAAACTTCTTTCAAAAACATTACCAATAGTAATGTGTCAAACTTTTGGCCTGTACTGTATATATAATGTAGGCCTACATTGGAATTTATTTTAATATCGTTTTTCTACCCGGTTTCTACCTTGGACCCCCTCACCCTATTGGCTGTCGACGAATTTTTTCAGGGGGCGCGCGTCCTTCCCATTGGCAGAGAGCAAACCTCTCCTCCTATTGGCTGAAGCCTCGCCGCCGACGCTGCCGTGAGTGTCGTCTTCGAAACACTCAAGATACAGTTATGCTCCGGCGATTACATCAGCTTAATTTAAAAAATAGCCTAAATTTAACACAAAAACGTTTTGTTTTTTTCAACGTATTTTTTTTTCTTGCTCCTGGTCGATTTACACCTGTTGTCTCCCTTGGATTTTTTTCTCGTCACGTAAGTCAACATATAGTATTTAATCATTTCTCATGTTTTATCCGTGTTGTCTTTAAAAGAGGCATATTATAAAAAAGTTATTTTAAATGATCACAGGCGAAGGGTGAAGCAACTCTAGTAAAGCTATGCGATATTCCTCCTTATAAACACATTTAAACTTTTAAATGGAACCACTTTTCAAGACGATCTTATTTAATGGTTAATAATTATTCGAACTGGCTGCCATGCCAAATCACGTAACTATAACAGTTAAAATAATTATTAGCCTACCCATTTCCTAATGTAGCAAAACATTCGTGTTTTCTTCGTGTCAATTCTGATTGGATTATCTTGAGCGTGCATAAAAGCGTTTACAACTTTCTGCTAATCGATTAAGCTGAATGTACAATGAATATCTTATTTAGCCTACATAATGTCAACACTTTTTTGTTACAAGTTAAATTCTAAAGAGAGGATTTGAGTGTGCACTGTCTTTCAGCACTGGGAGAGATTTTTTTTTGGAATGATCAGATGTTTGCGATTGGCTGCATTGCTGAACGCTGCAAAAATAGGTTAGATCCCGATTTATATTAGTTTCGGCTAATTGTTTATGTTTATCAGTTTATGATGAGAGTACTCACGAAAATGCAGAATTCAGAGTTTAGAGCACTGAACAAAACTAATCTGAACGCCTCTGATTGGCCATTGTATTCTTCAAATTCAACAATATCGTGTGTGATTGGTTATACTTCTCAGCGCTGGTAAAACGCATAAAAAGGGATGCAACTTGAGCAGATGTAAATTTAATGCCGCAATCAACACTTTTCATTTGTTTTTCACTTTATTACTAGATTTAGTATAAATGTGCAGGTGCATTGTATTTCTCTCTGCCTTGTTATACACACACGCTCTGCTAGGGGTGTTAACGATTATCGACGGTAAATGTATACTTTTTAAATGTGTAATGCATGCGGAATGCTGATCCGTTTGTTTGACCCTTGATGTCAGTTTTATGCCACGAATAATAATAAGCAGTGATGAAAAGAAAACTATTTAAAGCAATAAAAAGAGTCCTTGGCTTTCCTGATTTTTAGAAAATTTGACAGATCTTCCCGTTACCTATTATATAGTGTAATTTTTTTCATAAATATTTTGTATGTCCATTGTCCTCGATGATGTACATTTTGCATAAACACTTATTTGTGTATTCCAATTACCCTTGATGTATATTTTTCATAAACATTTCTTCAGTGTATGGGCTTTTCAACACATGGTTTATCATAGCATCTGTTGCACTTGCTTTACTGTTGCAGAATGGAAAGCAAACCCAAGCTGCGTTTGGAGGCTGGAAAGTTGGTGCTGAGGGCAACAAAGGGTGCAGCCACTGTGGAGAAAGCCCACATTTGTGAAGTGGTTAAAGGGGTGCCCTATGTGCCAAAATACCCTGAGGCTGTGCTGGGGGAGGCCAAGGTCAGGATTATCCAAGGTGGAGGGGATCCCTTTGATGACCTGCTGGTGGCAAGTCAAAGTGCCATCCAGTTTGGACAATACAGGGGGAGATCCTTCAAGTGGTTGCTGGAGAATGACCTTGGTTACTCCCTCATGATCCTGTCTGGGCATCAGCGGGAGCGTGAGGCTGGCAAACTGGTGAGAGGAGCCCTCATGGCCAACAAGGATGCCTTTCTACAGTATGCTTGCGCATTCGAGAAGATTGCAGAAGCCATCAAAGTGCGCAGGCAGAGAGAGGGCATGTTACCTGGCTGTGAGGCTGACTGTCTGGTGGGCTTTGGGGTCCACAGGAAGAGCACCTACAAGGAGCTCTATGAGGCCAAGGACAGGGAGAGGAAAAGGTAATATATGTTTATGCTTGCTTGTTAATTGTATGCGGTTTTGTATTTGTTGTATTATCATCATTATTGTCATTTATATTTCATTGTATACGTTTCTTGTGCAGGTATGTGAGGTTCATCAAGAGCCGGGACACCAGCACAGACAGCAAGATGGATGCCCTAAAGAAATACATCTTGTGGAGGGACCAGCAGAACATTAGGGCAGCATCCCAGTCTGATGTCCCGCACACTTCACGTCCAGCTTCTCCTCCTCCCACCCAAAGCTCCCATTCTCAGCCAGACACAGCACACGGTGAGTTTCGAGATCTATTCCTGGCATAATTCTATGTATGTTCAAATGTAATTATGAACAATATTGTTAATGTTCTGCCCTCAGAGCCAGCAGAAGAAGATCTGCTGGATTCAGCCATGGAGGTGGAGCCACAAGGTGAGTTTTCTGTTTGTGTATCTGTTTTCCATGCTCAGCCGGATCATATGTGATCACAAATACATTTACTATTTACTAACATCATATTGTATTGTGTATCCAAAATGGTCTCTAACATAAAAAGTATTCTAATTGTAATAAAATGATTAATTATAATATTAAAATGATGTTATTTACAGTACTTCCACCTCCTTCAATGGCGAGCCGCTCAACTCGCTCGCGGCAGAATGCTGCTCGAAGGCTGGTGTCCACGGATTCTGAGGTACAGTATTCACACCCACCAGAAGAGTGCTTTTGTCTCATCGGTAAATAATCAAAAATGTTTATTTTAATGTTTCATTATATATATATATATATATATATATATATATATATATATATATATATATATATTTTTTTTTTTTTTTTCCTAGGTTGTTCTCCCTGAGGCCTGGAAGCACTCACTTCCAAAAGAACAGCATGAGTGGATCGGCCGCTCCCTCTTCCGAAGCCAGGGTGGGAGGGCGGTGCTGACAGATAACCTGCAGATGTGGTGGTTTCCTCCCCAGCCACGTCTGCAGTATCATCAGCCTCCAGCGTCGCCGGACGAGTTCTTCACCTGGCCTCTGTGTTTGTGGATGCCCTACAGGATGTGGTCTTTCAAGCTGATCTGCAGCTCCCCAAACTGCAGACAGTCCGGTCAGCGATTTACATCATCTGGGCTCTACAAGACAGTAAGGCGGGTGCTGAATTTACACGGCTGGTATTTTCTGGCAACAGAATACCTGGAGTGTCAGCGCTGCCATAAGAAGCTGGCCGCGTGGTCCTTTGACATACTGGATCAGCTTGATCCAGCTCACCGCAGGATGTTCCCTGCTATCCTCACTTACCGGTGAGTCATGAAAACCAAGCGTATAGCGTCAGTTCTGGCTGGTCACGTTAGTCAAACTTGTCAGCTGATCATGTCTACCCATAGGAATACAACATGTATCACCGCGTACATACATACATACATGCATATCACAACGGCATGCAATATCTGAATGATTTTAATAGGCTTTTTCAACATTTTGAAAAAGTGTACGTTTTAGGTCGAAGCTTTGACGCATATAGCTGAGAATAGACTGGGCACACAACTTTTACTTATGTAATTTGCTTGATGTTAAAAAGAGTTACACAATAACTTTACACAATAACTTGTTTAACACAATAACTTGTGAAAAACAACAACTTGCAGTCTGACTCACACACACACCGAAACGTGCACAAGTCGCCTTGCTGAAAGCGCGTGATCCCTTCAGTTCAGTTTTGTGTCTGCATTACATTTGCAATTACATTTTTTGTTTGTTTACATTGATGTTAAAATTATATTGTCAGATGTGACCTTCATTTTTGCTAAAACGCTGCTGGTCACTTTCAGAAGTTGTAGCGACGCTTTCTTTTCCCAGAAAAAGAATGGAATCATTCTGTTTTTAATTTCTTTTAATGGATTTTACACAATAATTGCAATATCGTATTGCATATCGAATATCGCATTATTTAACAAGGTATCGAATATCGCTTTATTTAACAAGGTATCGAATATCGCTTTATTTAACAAGGTATCGAATATCGCATTATTTAACAAGGTATCGAATATCGCTTTATTTAACAAGGTATCGAATATCGCATTATTTAACAAGGTATCGAATATCGCATTATTTAACAAGGTATCGAATATCGCTTTATTTAACAAGGTATCGAATATCGCATTATTTAACAAGGTATCGAATATCGCATTATTTAACAAGGTATCGCATGTCGAATTATTTAACAAGGTAATCGCATATCGAATAATTTAACAAGTATCGCATATCGCATTTTTCTTCCATATCGCACAGCCCTACTCCTCAGTACTATCAGCAGCTATCGCGTTTCTCCTGAGCTCATTTACCCTCCTCCACCCCCAGCCCCTTCTCTTGTCAGTCAGGATTTGGTATCCTAATTCCCATTGAACTGAACTATCATGTACATTTAATATCAACATTAATGATATATCTGCAATACATTATGTTGGTTCTGTTCTGTTTACCCTTAGGGGGGTTACTGCTACTCTCCCTGCTCTTATCCATGCTAGGCTGCATGGATGCGCAGGGAGTTCTTGCCAACGGAACCATACCGCCAATCCAAACTGCATGCTAATAGTCAATCAATCATCTTTGACGATAGTGGTCCTGACAGAAAAAGGGTTTAGGCAGGTGCAATTAAGTACTGAAATGTTACACCGTTAACTAGCGTAAATTACTCTTGATACTGTTAAAATGAATGGTAGTGCTTACTACAATAAGGTCTCATTTGTTAACAACATTAGTTAATGTATTAACAAACACAAACTGGCAGTGAGCAGTACATTTTTTAAAGTATTTATTACACTTTGTTAATGTTAGTAAATAAAAATGTAGTTGTCATGTTAGTTTGCATGCATTAATTCATTTTAACAAATACAACTTTTGATTTTAATAATGTATTGGTATATGTTGAAATAAACATAAACTAAGATTAATAAATGCTGTAGAATTATTTTAAATTCTTAGTTCATGTTAACTAAAGTAGTTAACTAATCTAAACCAAGGAAACCTTATTGTAGTGTTACCAAATTAATAACCCATACTTTGTACACAAAAACAATTAACATTATCTTGGTAGTTGAGGCTCTACTCAGCATGTGTGAACGAACTTTGATTGACCTTTGAAAGGTGTCAAGCTCAGAACCATAAGAGATTCCAACACTGTGCCTGACTCAGTAAACAATATACGCCTGACTTGTGTGATGTCCCTCTCATCAAAATGTGTACAGTTTTTTTATTTTTTTATGAGAAACAGCACACATTTTCCTCCTCTATGAAAAAAAGGAAAAAGCACTTTAAATGACCTTCAATAAACGTTGCCTTGGTTTGTCTGTGTGTTTTAACAGGTTCTCTTGTGATATGAACGTGGCGATGTTGATGAGGGAGCGCTCTCTCGGCAACAGTGCCACTATGTTATATCACAACCTATGTGAACTGCATAGTGCGGAGTGGATGACGAGGTCCCTGCAATACCTCTCTGTGTGTGACCGATTCCAGGGCACCACCACGCGGCACATTACACCTCCACCACCCATGCCGCCTGTACCAACCGCCAAGTGGCTCCTCTCCGTTCACGCAGTGGACATTTGGTCCCGGTATGATGAGCTCAAAGCCAGGGTCACCACTGTCTTTGGGTCCATCTTGAAGATGGACTCCACAAAACAGGTAACGCATTAAATCGCAGATTATTTTAAATCCTTGGTTACTAAGGACCAAATGTACATGTACAGTTGTATATAAACACCTGCAGGTAATCTGTCTGGAGCTTATTGAATTTTCTTTTTTCCAACAATAGGTTGTCAAAAAACTGTCAGGAGCCGCAGCTGGGACCGCAGCCTGTGTCACCAATGTGGGCAATGAGCACGGACAGGTCCTAATGTCTGTGCTCACCTCACATGAGGGTCAGGGACTGCTGCCCATGACCACAGGCCTGGTGAGGAGGTACGAGGCGGCTGGAGTCGCTCCCCCCACGCTCCTTTACGTGGACAGAGACTGCTGCTCTGCTGTGGGCACATCCAGAGCAGCTGCCATGTTCAGCGGCTGGAGTGATCTGGCGGTTCGTCTGGACGTGTGGCACTTCATGCGGCGCTTCGCTGCAGGTCTGCACACCGACAGCCACCCACTCTACGCCCTGTTCATGGCAAAGCTCTCTGCCTGCATTTTCGTCTGGGACGAGGGAGATGTGGCCCTGCTGAGGGAGGCGAACAGGAGGGAGCTGGAACAACGGCAGGGCATCACGGGCCTCACCGAAGAGCAGCTGACCGGCAGGCTCACCTCAAAACAGCTGGCACGGCACTGTCGACGCTGCACACGTGGCGTGGAGGAGACGGAGCAGCTGATCGGAGCGATTGTGGAGGCCTTTAAGGACGCCAGGGAAACCATGGGCATCCCCTTGGTGGACCAGGAGAGGATGGACGTCATCTGGGCCACTCAAAGGCGTCATCTTCCCTGCATCCAGGACCCTCCTGGAGTGCAGCTGTACACCCAGACAGGAAGTATCACAAAGGGAGGGCTCACACTTCCTGTCTACCGCTGCGCTCGGGGGTCCACTTCCCTGAAGAGCTTCCACAACCACCTCAACCACTTCATACCCGGTAAGACTACACACCTCAACGTTTTTCCGTGATGATTTGTTTCATGAACTTGGTAGTTATAAATGTGTTAATGTTTACTTTTTTTAAAATCAGGAACGAGCGCCAACCTGGAAAATTTCCAGGCTTATCTGCTTGAGGGTTTGGAGCGGTGGAACGAGGACCGTGCTGCTGCCGCCGCCACACACGGTGCTCCACCGATGCTGCGCT
Source organism: Pseudorasbora parva (assembly GCF_024679245.1). Taxonomy (NCBI): domain Eukaryota; kingdom Metazoa; phylum Chordata; class Actinopteri; order Cypriniformes; family Gobionidae; genus Pseudorasbora; species Pseudorasbora parva. The sequence goes on from NC_090189.1 coordinate 20,661,363, forward strand.
GCTACAGTGGCTCGTTCCAGCACAGCCTTAATGAGCTTAGCCAGCGTCTCCTTGGCTGTAGTCTTGTTCAAGACTATTCCAAGCCTGGAAAGTACACAGGTATGTGTCTATAATGCCAGGTTTTGTTGTTTTCTTTGTAATGCACAGATGTCTGTTTTAAAACCTTGTTTTCTATTTACTCTCGTTTTGTTAGGTGAGCTCATCGGGGTGGAGTACCTGTGCTCGCAGCAGTCCTGGGAGTTCAGGGAGAACTTTGGCCGGGATCCAGATGCCCCAGGAGGAGTCCCAGACAACTTTGTGGAAGTGGAAGATGAGGGATGTGGGGATGAGGATGAAGAACAGGACCACACCATTTCCCCTCTTTCTTTGATGCCCACAAAGGATGCAATACACACCTCTGCTTGTCCAGCAGCACCCCTTTCTGATTCTCCGGCAGTCCCCCTCTCCGCTCCACCTCCAGCCGCCCTCTCCGCTCCACCACCGGCCGCCCTCTCCGCTCCACCTCCAGCCGCCCTCTCCGCTCCACCACCGGCCGCCCTCTCCGCTCCACCACCGGCCGCCCTCTCCGCTCCACCACCGGCCGCCCTCTCCGCTCCACCACCGGCCGCCCTGTATAGCCCTCTGGCACCTGCTCTCTCCGCTCCACCAGCAGCTTCCATGAGCAGAACAACATTGTGGAGGAAGAGGAAGGCAGCAGATGTTTTAGCACGGGAGCAAGGGCTGCCCCGTCCCCAGCAACCCGCACGAAAAGACTACACGTGCAGGCAATGTGGGCAGCCCAGGAGAAAAGAGTTTGGCCACAGCAGGGTGGGCAGCCTCAACTTCTGTGCCACGGCAGAGGGAAAGACATTGGAAGAGTGGCTGCGAGATGAGAGGAATGAAGAAAATCCTTCTCCGTAAATGGTTATTTGTAAATGTTATTTATATATGAATATCCTTTACCTGTTTCTATTTACTTGTTTTCTGTTATTTAACTTTTGATTTGTTTACTTTTGAACATTTATTGGCCTTTGTACTGCTCATTGTTTCCAATTTATTCATTAGCATGGTCCTATTTCAAATAAATGATGTACATATTTTAATAAACGTTGCTATTATAAAGATATACAGTACGTGGGATTCATTTAATAGCAATTCAACCCTTAAAACATCTTTAAGTTACACTTAAATAGTTCAAACTCTAGAATCAAAACATAAAAAGTATAAAATATATGTACTAAATACAAAATTACCAAAAAAAAAAAAAAAACTTCCTTTAAAGACATTTATTTAGTGGGAGCAGTTTTGTGCTCATGAGGGGTTTGCCACCATACCATACGATCGAGTTTGGCACAGATGGCACTCATGGCAGGTTAACTTTTCTGAGACAGGCCTTGAGAAACAGACTTTCTTCTTCCTACCCCGGGCAGTTGTCCTATGCACATCACTAACATTGTCCGCGGCTGCGACCCTACAAAACCCTTTTCCTTTGTAGAAACAGTGTCCAGACTCCAGACTCTGGCTCTCCGCACAGTCTTTGGATCTGTTCGCCACACGATGGCTTTGGCGTGCATCAGGGCTCTTTTGTCCTCTTCAGCCCTCACCACCTGTTCAAGGACTTTTGGATAACATATTTTCAATTCAAAACAGCGAAATTTGTTACAACAAAAAAGTTGGCTAGTTTGTATTACAGGTTATTACTGTGAGTCATTTAAAATTTCTATTGTAAAACAATTATTTAGCTACTTGCATAATTACGACCACTCTCTTCCACCGTTCAAACTAAAGCCTTGTGTTGGAATTTGTACTCGTCTTCTGTGAACAGTAAGGGCCACCGTTTCATTTTTCAGGTAGACTATCTGCAGCCTCAAAGCTATCAGTTGGAAACAGTCACCTCAACCGCTGTGATGTGTGGCAGCAGCGCAAGATCAATCCTGGGAGAATGATCAAACACAGAGACAGATTAGTACCATACCATTCTCAAGTTTATTAAGGAAGAAGGGATATATATATATATATATATATATATATATATATATATATATATATATATATATATATATATATATATATATATATTTATACACCAGATCAAAGCAGAATCATCCACGATGTCCAGGTCATCCAATCACTGTACTCAAAGATCAACCCCTATATGGCCTATTAAGAAATATAATAAGAGAGGTCAGATGTTCAAATGTATGTGCGTGTCTTGAGGTCCCATTTGCCTGCAAGTGTATAAGTGTGTCCAAGGCCTAGTTCGTGTTTTGTCTAGGTGTGTCCATGATGTGTGTACATAACCCAATGGACTTAAGTTACACATGGGAAGTCTTATCCACAAATAGTCAAAAGTGGACACTAAGAAATAAGAATACATTAACAATGGCCACTTTAAATGCATAATTTATCACTTCACTTTTGAAATAATAACAAGCAAATCAATTCATTATAAACAATTGCATGTTTATTCTCTGGAAAGGAAGGGGAAATTAATGAACACATAGCACTTTCAAATCATTTTGACACTTACAAGCGCTGGTAGACCTCTGCCTCCTTTAGGCAGACCAGCCTAAAAAATAAATAAATAAATAAATAAATAATTCACAGTAAAACGTTCGGCACAGTGTAGGAATCTCTTATGGTTCTGAGCTTGACACCTTTCAAAGGTCAATCAAGGTTCAGTGGAGGGTCGTTCACACATGCTGAATAGAGCCTCAACTACCAGACTCACAGTGTCTTTAAAAAGAACTACAAAAGCAAGATAATGTGTTTTTTTGTGTACAAAGTATGGATTATTAATTTGGCAACACCTTACAATAAGGTTTCACTAGTTTTATTAGTTAACTAGAACTAAGAATTGACAAAAATTCTACAGCATTTATTAATCTTAGTTCATGTTTTTTTTTTTTACAACATTTACTAATACATTATTCAATGTTGTCTTGCTAATATCAGTTATTGCACTGTGTTTGCACCAGCGCAAGCTAATTTTGCCTGTATTGGGAATAATTTTATATGACTCAGGGAACATCCTGCGCTGAGGATGTCAAAGGACCACACACGCCCATCTTCTTAATCTAAAATGTGGTTTTATCTATGGGTTTTATGAGCAATCTGCAGCTAACAGAGCAATTTTTTACCGATCAGTAAAGCACATTCCACGAACAATGCACTCCTAATGTACGTTTAACGGGCGATATAATACCAAAAAATAATAAAATAAAAATTCACAAGACGAATCCCCTCAAAATGTATGTAACGTAAATTGCAACCATTTCCCCCCTGGCTGATCAGAAAAGGAGCAATTTCTATCTATATATAATATCTATATTTTGATCATTCCTAACATAATATAAAGAGCATTCTTTTTTTCCCCCTCAAAAAATCTCTGGGGAAAAAAATATTGCATGAAAACGTCCCTATAGGCTAAAAGGATAACGTTATACGATTTTTATTTGTGCACTTTGTACTGTGAATGTCCACCCCCTTTAAACGAAGTAACAGGGTAAATCCTACAAACTTTAAGGGACAAGGACAACCAGACTGTAAAAAGGGGAGAACACGCGGCTTCTCATTAATATCAATAGACCTGTGAGAATTGCTTTTATCACAGAATAAAACGGTAAGTGACTGCCATAAAACTCTGAACCAACGCTTAACGTACTGTCGCTTTCACTCTCGTCTCCCCCGGTCGTCGGCGGGAGAAACAATTCGTCGAGAGCCAATGGGGCGAGGGAGTCCCGGACGTGAACCTATTCGTCCGGCGGCCAATCCGAGCGCGGGGCCTGAAACATTTCGTCGGTCGGCCAATGGTCGAGGGGGGCTGGGCGGGGGATAGCGAAACATTTCGTCGGTCGGCCAATGGTCGAGGGGGGCTGGGCGTGGGCTAGCGAAACATTTCGTCGGTCGGCCAATGGTCGAGGGGGGCTGGGCGTGGGCTAGCGAAACATTTCGTCGGTCGGCCAATGGTCGAGGGGGGCTGGGCGTGGGCTAGTGAAACATTTCGTCGGTCGGCCAATGGTCGAGGGGGGCTGGGCGTGGGCTAGCGAAACATTTCGTCGGTCGGCCAATGGTCGAGGGGGGCTGGGCGTGGGCTAGTGAAACATTTCGTCGGTCGGCCAATGGTCGAGGGGGGCTGGGCGGGAGCTAGTGAAACATATCGCAACGTTCAGCACAGCAGAGAAACCGATTTCAAATTCTTTAAAGGGATGGATAGTTAACGCAAAAATAAAAAATTTAGCCCATGATTAACTCATACACACACTCTTTTCCTTATACACTAAGCCACATTATGCATAGGCTGATAGTATTCGTCCGAAATATGTCAAATACACCTAGGATGGCTTGAGGGTGAGCAAATCATGGGCTAATTTTCATTTGTGAATGAACTATCAGATAACTATGAATGTGAAATTTGACAAGTTTAAAATGAACCGCTAATTACAAACGCTCCCTTATTCACACTATCATACTTTAAATGTCTAAAAATGTAATTTTCAAAATGAAAGAGAACCTTTTCCATAATAAAGATATATACTATCAGTTGGATTAATTATGGGCACATCAACCGACGACAACACATCTCTACATAAGGAAATTATAGCAGAAATGTTTGCAGAAAAAAAACAAGAGAGAATTAAAGGAAAATTAAAGTGCATAAGAAACTCGTCATATGTCGTCATAAAACCAAACAAAAGATGTGACAATGTCATTTTACACAAAAAACAAACAAACAAACAAACAACAACTGGTAAACCCATTGGATTATTTACAGTGTAATTATTTTGAGGGCATGGCCTTTTCACATACTGAAGTGATGTGGTTTTATATTAAACCCTAGCATGCAGCAGTTTTTTTCTTTTTTCTTTAAAAAAAGGGTAACTGGCCACAAAGCAATTGATCCAGCTATTTTTATTGTTCATTAGCTATAGAAGAGGTCAAATTGAAAGAAAGAATAAATAAATAATGTTGGCCTAATAATAGGGCCTAATGTGTTGGAAAATAGCAATTAATTTAGAACAATGTTAACTAAAGTTTCTTGGCTTTTTAAGGATCAATTACCACTGATGCGATTAATAATTTGTTTTATTTCTATTTTTAAGATGTAACTAAGCATTATTGACATAGGCCTACCACTTTCAAAAAGACCTATTGTTACATTGCAAACATGCATTTGCCTTATATAACCTATTGTGTAATGTAGGAATATATTTAAATTAAATATTATTATTTTTAAAGGCATTCATGTGCAAATGCAATGGGGAGAGTGATACAGTAATAGCCTAAACCTCGTGAACTATTAAGAAAGGAAAGCAACAACATTGCTGACTAATGTAAATGAGTAAGAAATGGATCTTCATCTTAACTGGTCGTGTCTGGTTGGGACACTGTGTAAAGCTCCCCCTAGTGACAAACAAATCTTGATGTTCATAGTCATTATTTACTCACACTGGTGTTATTTTAAAACCGGATGGCCCTCTTTCTTTTTCAGACCACAATAAAAGATTAATGTCTAAGATTTAATGTCCTGTTCGGCCATATAATATGGTTTAAAGGGGTTATACATAAATGCATTATTCAATAACATCAGAGGCCATTCATGAGGGGCGATGGTGAGGTCTATTTTTGAGTCAGCTGGCAAGTGCAGAGTGTTTTTTTTGTTTTTTTTGTTTTTTAACGTAACACCATAAAAAAAATACAGTGAAAACATTTTTACAATTTGAATTGACTGTTATTGTAATGTATTCATGTGATGGCAAAACTTGAAAAACAATTTTGCCACTTGATGTCTTTTGAGTATTAAATACAGATATACACCAAGCCAAGTCTGTATTTATTCTCTTACAATTTAGTGTAATTGTTTTCTATTTGAGTGTACTTTAAAATGTAATTAGGGTCCCTCTTGAAATCGTTAGATTTCTTATTATTATTATTCCGCCATTGAAGTCTATGGCAGCCAGTGGCGGCTACTGGTCTGTCAGAGAGGGGAAGCTCATTTTCGGCCAATTGTCTTATTTATTTAAAAGTAAATTCTGCCCTATACGTTCCTTTTCAAGAAAATGGTCTTTTACCCTGTGAATGAATGAACGATCTAAAAAAATATTAAACTCTGTAAAACTGAAACAAGGAATGTGGTGTATAATTGTGTGAAATGTATGATGAAAATGTAGCAATTTCGCCAAGCAAATATCAAAGAAATAGGTTGCAGCAGTTTTTATTTCGACTGAACTTGAGAAATTCGCGATGGGGCTGAGCGCGATTAGCTTCAGTGATTCCTTATAGTACAGAATCGCTGTCAGTCAAAAGGAGATGCAGACCCTCCAATCATCACGCAGAAGCTCGGCGTCCGGGCCAGCCCACTCCCCATTCACTCCCAGAGACGCTGAGCGTCCGTGGGCGGGACATAATCGCAGCGTTTATCCAATGACCGTCTAGTTTCGAAGCGCTGAAAAAAAACGTTCAAAGCAGCCCCATTGAAGTCAATGGACGCTGGGCTTCAATAGGCAAATGCACTGACGCTGCGGGAATGTATGAGAAGGAAATCGAGTCAGCCGACCTGCTATATGTAACTGAAGATGAACGTTTTCTAAGGCATTTTTAGTCAATACAATGTTAATATAATAGTACATATTTGACCATTAATTTTGTGACATTATAAGGGAAGCCGAGCTTCCCTTGCAGTCTTAAAGAATTAAAGAAATCGCCACTGATGGCAGCCCATAGAACCGTTTGCGGGAAAGTTTTGAAATTTGGTACACTGATAGAGGTCAGTAGCAATAGTAACCACACCAAATTTGGAGTCTCTAAACCATTCCCTGTAGCGCCACCAACTGTCCAAAGTTTCAGTCATGTTTATATTAATAACTTTTGAACCATAAGGGATAGAAACAAAATATTTTTTTCCCCTCTGATTCCATGGCTCAAGCCAAGTCGATTGCACCCTATGATGTCATTTTCCGTTGTGTAATTTTTCCCGCCATTTTTAATTAACCGAAAACCAATTTTTTCGAACTCCTCCTAGGCCGCTGGTCCGATTTACCGATTACGCATTGAACCAGATGATCTTCACACCATGCTTACAAAAAGTTATGGAATTGAAGTTGATTCTTCAAATCGCTTTCGATAAACGCGCGGACAAATTTTACGTAGCGGTTGGAAAAACACACGAAAGGCTATATCTCCGCAACGCTTCATCGTATTCAGACCAAACTTGGTACATGTCATCACAAGCATGATCTGAGGCAACAGGCAGTGTTTCGGCACAGCGCCACCTACTGGTCCAGAGATACGAAAAATGGCTATTTTGGCTTATAACTTCTGAACCGTTTGTCCAAAAATCATAAATTTGGTCTCGTTAGATTCGGGGCGTCATCCATCCATGACATCCAATTTTACCATGTCGGCCATTTTGAATTATGTGCTAAAATGCTGTATTTTATGAATGCATGAACGGATCCTTACGAAACTTGTTATGGGTCATCACCACGATGACCTGAAACAGCTTGAGAAGTTTCGAAACAGCGCCACCTAGTGGAGAATAGTTTTTATTCAAACGCTTATAACTTTGGGGGTGGTTGACATATTCTGATGGGAGTAACTTTTTTTGTCGCCTTAATCCTTGCCGAGTCCAACGATACCAGATTTGCCAGGTTTCGATGTATGGTTTGTGCGCTTATAAAACCATATAAGATAAAATTGTCAATATTATCTTCAAAACCGCTAGTCCAATCGAGACTAAACCAGCGTCAGAAGTTCGGAAACATAGGTCGATACCTGAAAGTTAAAGCCTAAATCTAAAAATATTGATAGTAAGGGGTAGTAAAATCCAATCAAAGTCATGTGTCAGTGAATTTTTATGTGTTTTTTCACATAAATGTCTATAACTCCAAAACGAAATGAGATATTTTCACCAAACTCGACACACACATCTATGGGCTCACTCCGAGGACACATACAAACATTGTTAGGATTGTGCCTCTTGGTGGCGCTATAATTAACATATAATTGACTCTTAATGTATTAACGTGGGGTTTCAACATTTTTGCTTAAAAATTGTCTCCAAATGTCTTTACTCATTTTGCAGTTGGTCTGGTGCTAGCGTCCTTGTTTGCTTTTGTTGCGCTTGGCCCCAGTAATGGCTGCTTGCAGCTATATTTTATTCCTGTGATCATTACTACAGTCTTTAGTGTCACTAAAGATTCTTATATGCCGACTTGCTGCTCATCTACATAAGCTTTGCAGGTAAGCACGGATAGAAAAAATGTAAGAAATTCTTGAAAGATTAATAGATAAGCTATATATAGAAAGGTCTCAGTGTAGCTAAAGACTTTTTATAGCAGGCACTGATCTTTACGTCAGATCAAATGTTTCTATAAGCTGTTGAGTTTTGTGTGATTCTTTGACCTCAAGCATTTCAATGTTTACACAGCCTCAGTTGTTCGGAAGGAGAGTTTCCTGGTCTCTGGTCTTTTGTGTTCTGCGGCAAGGAAGGCTTTGCCTCAGGGGGAGTTCTGCGCTGTCTGCCGGGGGAAGTTCTGCGCTGTCTGCCGGGGGAAGTTCTACGCTGTCTGCCGGGGGAGGTCTGTCTGCCGGGGGAAGTTCTGTGCTGTCTGCTGGGGGAGGGTGTGTGACGTATGATAAAGAGCTCCCCTGTGTCACACCGAGATGTCCAATCACTGCTTGTACAGACAGGCTCATTTTGCATATGCTCTACAGTTCAGAAAAAAACCACTACGATAAACCTACATAAAACTGCGGTTTTGAAAATATTCTGTTTTTCAAAGGTTAACATGATTATGTCCCCATGATTTACAGTCACATTTGACATAAGTGAGTAGAATAAGGGATTTGTCCGCTTACCACCTATGAAATGCATAGCTGAAGGTCCTGGCTATAAATAGCTCTCCTCCAAGCACTCAGTTCGTGCTCGCTTCGGCAGCACATATACTAAAATTGGAACGATACAGAGAAGATTAGCATGGCCCCTGCGCAAGGATGACACGCAAATTCGTGAAGCGTTCCTCATTTTGATTATGATTTATTAATAATGATTAATTAATTATTTACATTTAATCATTTAGCAGACGTTTTTATCCAAAACCCTTCTGCCTTTCATTGCAAAGACACTTGAGCGAGTTGTGTTCATTCAACTCTCTATGTTTTTTGAACAGAACAACCTCCTGGACAACAACCAATCCGGCTTTAAAAGCGGCCACTCGACTGAGACTGCCTTGCTCTTGGTAAATGAGGCACTGAGACTGGCAAAAGCAGCTTCCAAATCCTTCAGTGCTCATCCTGTTGGATCTGTCTGCTTCTGACACAGTTAAGCACCAGATCCTCCTTGTCAACACTTAAGAAGATGGGTATCTCAGGAACTGCCCTCCAGTGGTTCAGGTCTTACCTTTTAGGTAGGTCCTATAGGGTGTCATGGGGAGGTGAAGTGTCTAAGTCACATCATCTAGCTACTGGGGTTCCCCAGGGCTCAGTCCCCTTGGACCACTTCTCTTCTCCAGCAACATGTGATCCTGTCATTCAGAAACATGGCTTCTCCTATCACTGCTATGCTGATGACACTCAACTCTACTTCTCATTTCAACCAGATGATCCTACAGTCAGTGTTCGTATCGCTGCCTTTCTGACAGACATTTCTGACTGGATGAAGGAACATCACTTTCAACTTAATCTTGCAAAGACAGAATTACTTGTCTCAACCAACCCAGCACTTCATCAACATTTCTCCATTCAGCTCGGTTCATCAACCATAACTCCATTCAGGACAGCCAGGAACCTTGGCGTTGTGATTGATGACCAGTTAAACTTCACTGACCACATTACTGCAACAGCCCGGTCCTGCAGATTTGCCTTATACAACATCAGAAAGCTTAGACCCTTCCTATCAGAACAGGCTGCACAACTCCTGGTCCAAGCTCTTGTTCTCTCCAGACTGGACTATTGTAATGCTCTTCTAGCTGGCCTTCCAGCATGCACTATCAAACCCTTGCAACTAATCCAGAATGCAGCGGCGGGAGTGGTCTTTAACAAGCCGAAGAGAGCGCATGTCACGCCTCTCTTCATCAGACTGCACTGGTTGCCAATGGCCGCTCGCATCAAATTCAAGGCACTGGTTCTCGCCTACAAAGCAACCACTGGCTCTGCACCAATATACCTAGACTCGCTTGTTCGGACTTACACACCCTCCAGAAGCTTGCGTTCTGCGAGTGAACGGCGCCTCGTGGTTCCATCCCAAAGGGGCATGAAATCCCTCTCACGGACATTTTCCTGGACCGTTCCCAACTGGTGGAATGACCTGCCGATCTCAATTCGTGCTGCTGAGTCTGTAGCCATTTTTAAAAAACATCTTAAGACACAGCTTTTCCAATTGCACCTGACCAATAAAGACTAGCACTTAACTATCCAATTAAAGTTTCTGTTTGTTTGTCCAAAAAAAAAAAGTTTGTGTACTGTGCTCGATTAACTGAGAATTCTTACAGCTCTTGCAGGTTGTTGGCCTTGTTTGTTTCGTTGCTTCTATTGCTCTCCCCTTTTTGTAAGTCGCTTTGGATAAAAGCGTCTGCTGAATGATTAAATGTAAAATGTAAAATTCATAATTACAGTAATTATGAATTTACTGTAATTTTTGATATTCCATACTGTATCTATCCAGTGAAAAAAACAGTGCGACACATGCAGTTCGCTGGCCAACCACTGGAGGACGGCGTCACAGTGGCAGTCTCGCATTAATGGCTCACTGGCGCACAGCTGAATGTACACCTTTATCTCGAATTCACAGAAGTTATATGAAAATAAACAGTTTGCGTTCAAGCGAAGAATGTTGCAACTAAGCATTCGCAATGATTACATTTACCACCCTTGAGATCCCTTTCGAACGGTTAGTCGTATTGCGTTGACTAACCGAAATAAATAGATTATTTCCCATAGCGTCTTAAGATGCAGCACTCATTACGTAAGTAACCGGTTAACGTATTAGCATATCCTGGATGCCAGCCCGAACTCAGCCCCGCCCACAACATTTTAGCTCAGGCGGTTCGGTCTGGACTCGATACATAGAGGAGTGATTATGCCCAAACAGAAACTTTTCGGACCAATGAAATCATCAGGGCGGGCTTAAGCAACACGCATTAGCAACACAATGCAGTTGAGCTCTGTTGACATTTGACAACTAACGTAATGCGTCGCTTCGTTGTTCTGATTGTTTGTTGGTCTATCCAATTGAGGTCTTTCCTGGTTCGGTTGAAACATGCCCCATAATCACAGCCCAATGGAGCAGTTTCAGACTTTCTGAATATTTTCAGATATTCCGACTAGAAGTGAGTATGACCACGTCAAGCTAGTATTAGCATCACTAATGATTACTCTGAACCTTCGTGCCTTCCGACTCAAACGAGCAGAAATCGACACGAATTTGACCCAATATGATCATATAGAATAAATACCAATGTACAAAAATAACTGAAATGCACATACCATTCATGCGTGTTGTTTCCCCATAGCTTGGCTGACGAATTGTGTCGTTTTTCTTGGCTTGTGTTTTTATGGTGTACCTGAAAGCGCAGCAAAAACAAGAATTAGAAACACAAAATGTCTGTTTATTTCCATCCACCACAAACAAAACTTAACCAACCGTTTTACTAAATAAATGTTAACGCAACCTTTCTTCGTAATTCAGAGGAATTACAGGACAAACGCTCTTTGCTCCATTCAAGACTTGAAACTTCTTCATTCGAGCATGAGCTGACAGAACAGATTGTAGACAAGAAACATCTCAACAAGGTCAAATGTTTAAATGCAAAAAGTAACCTCAAGTAGTTACAGATGAAAAAAAAACTGGATGTCATTTTTTTTTGGAATCGTAATTCCAGAAGATGGACGGGAGCTAATGCTGCCTTCACGTGCTATCGGAATTATCGTAAATACGAGTTTCCTAGATACAAATTAAACAGAAGATCTGAATGCAATGAGCTCGTCATCATGACTTCAGAAGTGGGATTTTTTTTAAATTCCGATAGCACGCGAAGGATTCATTAGTACTGAAAGGGCGATTCTGAAATCCACTGCCGCTTCAATATATATACAGGTCCTTCTCAAAAAATTAGCATATTGTGATAAAGTTCATTATTTTCCATAATGTAATGATAAAAATTAAACTGTCATATATTTAAGATTCATTGTACACCAACTGAAATATTTCAGGTCTTTTATTGTTTTAGTACTGATGATTTTGGCATACAGCTCATGAAAACCCTCATAAAATTAGCATATCATGAAAAGGCTCTCTAAACGAGCTATTAACCTAATCATCTGAATCAACTAATTAACTCTAAACACCTGCAAAAGATTCCTGAGGCTTTGTAAAACTCCCAGCCTGGTTCATTACTCAAAACCGCAATCATGGGTAAGACTGCTGTCCAGAAGGCCATCATTGACACCCTCAAGCGAGAGGGTAAGACACAGAAAGAAATTTCCGAACGAATAGGCTGAATAGCCAGAGTGCTGTATCAAGGCACCTCAGTGGGAAGTCTGTGGGAAGAAAAAAGTGTGGCAAAAAACGCTGCACAACGAGAAGAGGTGACCGGACCCTGAGGAAGATTGTGGAGAAGGACCGATTCCAGACCTTGGGGCACCCGCGGAAGCAGTGGACTGAGTCTGGAGTAGAAACATTCAAAGCCACCTTGACAGGCGTGTGCAGGAAATGGGCTACAGTTGCCGCATTCCCCAGGTCAAGCCACTTTTGGCCTACAGAGAAGCAGCACTGGACTGTTGCTCAGTGGTCCAAAGTACTTTTTTCGGATGAAAGCAAATTTTGCATGACATTCGGAAATCAAGGTGCCAGAGTCTGGAGGAAGACTGGGGAGAAGGAAATGCCAAAATGCCTGAAGTCCAGTGTCAAGTACCCACAGTCAGGGATGGTCTGGGGTGCCATGTCAACTGCTGGTGTTGGCCCACTGTGTTTTGTCAAGGGCAGGGTCAATGCAGCGAGCTATCAGGAGATTTTGGAGCACTTCATGCTTCCATCTGCTGAAAAGCTTTATGGAGATGAAGATTTTGTTTTTCAGCACGGCCTGGCACCTGCTCACAGTGCCAAAACCACTGGTAAATGGTTTACTGACCATGGTATTACTGTGCTCAATTGGCCTGCCAACTCTCCTGACCTGAACCCCATAGAGAATCTGTGGGATATTGTGAAGAGAAAGTTGAGAGACGCAAGACCCAACATTTTGGATGAGCTTAAGGCCGCTATCGAAGCATCCTGGGCCTCCATAACAGTGCCAGCAGTGGCACAGGCTGATCGCCTCCATGCCACGCCGCATTGAAGCAGTCATTTCTGCAAAAGGATTCCCGACCAAGTATTGAGTGCATAACTGAACATAATTATTTGAAGGTTGACTTTTTTTTGTATTAAAAACACTTTTCTTTTATTGGTCGGATGAAATATGCTAATTTTTTGAGATTTTGGGTTTTCATGAGCTCTATGCCAAAATCATCAATATTAAAACAATAAAAGACCTGAAATATTTCAGTTGGTGTGCAATGAATCTAAAATATATGAAAGTTTAATTTTTATCATTACATTATGGAAAATAATGAACTTTATCACAATATGCTTTTTTTTTGAGAAGGACCTTCATATCCTAATTAACTTCATAATCAAAACCTTAATCAGTATTAATCTTCCTATATTATAATAATGATTCTTGATTATAATGATTCAGTATGTTTTGGTTAGAACTGGTGCTTAATCAGCTCCAACCTTGGAGAGACTGTGTATCATCAGTCTATGTGCGCAATATTCTATGTTACAGATCAGTGTTGAGCATGGTGTACAATGGGCCCCCTAAGATGGGTGGACTTGTTGTTCTAGGCAAGCTGGCGCCAGCTCCAGATCTGGAAGGTCACTACGGGCCTAACTCCGGGGTGAAAGCGTCAGCAAGTGACATGTCTATGGAAACATGCATCAGATTAACTGACGTGTGGAAATTTACCATGACTGTGCATTGTCTCTGAGCCAATCAGAATCATCCACGTTGCAGTGATGACATGGATATAAAAAAAGGGTCTAGGCCCTATTTTGATAGCTCCGCCCCACACATACATAATAGAGGCAACGATTATGGCAGAATTACTAATCCAGGACGAATATTCAATGAAAAAGTCACCCCTTCCATCACAAAAACACAAACCGTTCTCATGAACAACTTGATAGTACACAAGCACAACAGGCCAGCTAACGTCATATTACAATTATGACCGCATAAGGGTTATATAGATCATGAAAAGAAGAAACAAACATATATTAGGAGTATAGTATCTTGTCGGACTCATCTTGTGAGCTGAAGCTTGAAACAGACAGTGAGGAGATTTAGATGCTTCATATTGTGTGGAAATGAACGGGTCTTTATCATCACTGAAGTGAGCGACAATACGATCGCAAATGAACAAACAAGCGAACATGACATACGAGCATATTCAAGCAAAAGCCTAGCCTAGAAATCTAGACGCACCCTAGCGGCAGCTGCCGCGAGTGTAGTCTAGCAACTCAATACATTCTGAGCTGTAAACGCCAAACTCTGGTCGGGCCAATCACATCGTGTATAGAGTCGGTGGGCGGGGCTTAACATAATGACGACCGAGTTGCACTTGCGTGCTTCTAGTAAACACAGAAACTGGCGAACGGCGGTCTTTCGAATCAGCTTTGACCGCGACTCTGGAAGACTTGGAGTTGAGCTTTTCTCTGAGAAAAGAACGGCACTGAAGTCATTCGTAAGAAGGGAAGACGTGTTCTGAGTTTTGCCGACCGAGTACGGCGAAAGTTTAATCTTCCAACGAGCTCTGCTTCACCTTCGTTGCTCTGGTTGGTTGTAGCGCTATCCAATTGCGTGCATGCCGTGCAGAGGGAGTTTGAAAGACAACCGTTTATCCCGCCCCTCGGATTGAGCCCTGTCAACGGAGAGTTTCCAGACCAAACATCTTGATGTGGGTCTGGCTTTTCAGTAGCCTGACAAGCCAGACCCACATCAAGATGTTTGGTCTGGAAACTCACCATAGACAGGGCTCAGTCCGAGGGGCGGGATAAACGGTTGTCTTTCAAACTCCCTCTGCACGCGATAGGATAGCGGTACACCAACCGGAGCAACGACGGTGAAGGGGAGCTCGCTGACTGATTAAACATTCGCCGTATCCGGTCGGCTAAACTCTGAACACATCTTCCCTTTTTAAGAATGACTTCAGTGCCGCTCTTTGTTCTTTTCTCAGAGGAAAGCTTAACTCCAAGTCTTCCGGAGGCGCGGGCAGAGCTGATTCGAAAGACCGCCGCCGGTCGCCAGTTTCTGTGTTTACTAGAAGACTGTGTTACTAGAAGCACGCAAACGCAACCCGGCCGTCGTCATTATGGCCCTGCCCGCCGACTCTATAGCCTACCTACACGATGTGATTGGGCCGTCCAGATTCTGAGGAATACAGCTCAGATAGGAATTGAGAGTTGCTAGACCACACTTGCGGGCAAATTAAATTTGCTGCCGCTAGGGTGCGTCTAGATTTCTAGGCTAGCTTTTCAGGCTAGCAAAAGCCAGCATATATTAGTTCACGGCTAAGGTCCGCCCTGACTCCTGTGTGTCGTGTGTTTTTGAATAATGATGTCCACTGAGCGAGTGCTCTCTTCTCACCATCAATAGTAGACACGTCCCTTACTTGCTGATTGGCTACAAGTTTGTTATTGGACTCGGCCCATTTTGTAAAACGGCTTTGAAATAACACTTACCCCACCTTTAAGGACACTTTTTGAGCATCTTTACTATACTTGCACCTCACAATCTCCTTATCATAGGACAGCCTGCACGACAACAATAAATAAATAAAAAGCACAGTTCAATATCAGACAAATTTATGTTAAAACGTTAAAAAGAAAACAGTGTGCCAGCCGGGGCCCAGGAGGATGCCACAAGTGACGGAAGTTTTTAGTCAGCGCCAGCCTCCCAGACTTGTCTCTGGTAAAAAGAGCCTTGCGACCCACAGATGCTGCTCTTTAGGCAGGGTCGGTCTCCAGCCATCAGGCAGCAGAAGCTGTAAGGGGAAGAAAAATAGAAATCATTTGTGTCTGCTTTTTTTTCTGCAGCTGATTTTTGACTAGCCATTTGAGCATTTTACTTACTTCTTCTGTGGTTCAGAGGCTGCTTAGCTGGCGCAGCAGCTCCCGTGGCAGAGGTTCTGGTTGACTGGGTGGTTGAGTCCCATCAGTTGCATGGCGTAAAAGGAAAAAGAAAATGAGATGCATAGAAGTGGCACCATCATTGTTATTTTCTATTATAAGTTTAATACAATTACTATTACTTGATATTAGTACTGCTACTATTTAACATAAGTATTGTGCCAATATTAGTAATTGCAGCTGTAGCCATCCATTTAATGATTGAAAATGATGCAATGACAAAAAGATGACAATAAAAAGATAGATGTTCAAAGCTGAGCAGGTCGGAAAAATGGCAGCGGTGTTGAAAAACAAAACAAACAGAAGAGTGTAAAAAGGTGTCATTAAATTTGATCAAAAGCCCCGTTAGCCGGCACGACCAGAAGGTGTAGTAGACCTCCTTCAGGGTTCCTACAGATTTCTTCAAGTTAAATTCAAATCTTTTTAAGACCATTAATATAAAAAATGAATACCTATTTCACGTACCTATCAGCAAAGTACCTTTTTTTTTTTTTGCGCTTCTCCTTTGCTTGTTGCAGACCTGCAACCTCCTCAGAGAAGAAAAGGTGACAGTGTTGCAGGGGTGTCATTTGTGATTTTAATATGCAAATGACAATTTGCTGTTGGTGTATAGGCAAAAACAACACGCTCGCCAGATTGTTTATCTAAGTAGCCCTATGTTGTTAGAAACGCATCCCATGCAACAAGAGATTAACACGTTGCAAAATTGCTTTATGTTACACTTACTCTCGCATCAGCTATTGAGTAAACAGTACCGTTCACATTTTAATCGGTATCAGCCAGTACCTGCAATTAGTTACCGGTACCCAACGATACCTTTTTTTTTTTTGTACTTAAGAGACACATCAATAACTGTAAAGAAACTGCAAGTTATTTATAAAAGTTTTATTGATATTATGCCAGAGCTACCTTGGTCTGCCATTGTCTGTGATGTTTGTTTACTGTAATATTTACCAGTAAATATAGGCCATAGCTACTGATTTCGTTGAATTCATCAAAACAACCATATTATTTTTTTCTTTTTAATTCATTTTCTATGAAAAGATTTCCCAAAAATTCTGTGTTGTGTATTTTCCTTCAAACAAACGAAGATAATATTAATTTATACTTAATGAAACTTTTTTGGGTGCACAACTGAGCTTTATACTGTTAAAATTAAAACATGGGAGACAAATTGTGATATATTACTTTGAAAATAATGGTTTGATAATGAGTTTAATTGAGACGTCTCAACTCTACTTTACAACAGTGATATATTTCTCAAGTTAAACTGAACTTTTGTGTTTTTGGAAATGACGGAATCACGCGCAATTCTATGCGTGTGTGTGTGTGTGTGTGTGTGTGTGTGTGTGTGTGTGTGTGTGTGTGTGTGTGTGTGTTAAATAAACTGCGTCATTAATTACACAAACACGCAAGCAGGACACTCAGGATTCGCAAATGGTACTTTTGATGTTTAATATTCACAGACACTAGACCAGTCTATATCACCAGATACGTTCTCAATCTATTGATTAATCGGTATTCGGTAGTACGTAATCTGTCGGTGCCCTTAAAAGTAACGTTACCGAGTTTGGTACCCAATCCTAGTAAACATTCACATTTAACTTCTTAACTTACCCACAGCATGAATGGCTTGTTTATACTTTAGCCTGGCACCGCAGTGCGAGCCTCGATCCGCTGAATGAGCGCGCATCTCTCCAAACGGACCAGATGATCATACCACTGATTTTTTTTTTTACGGTCTATGGTTTAGACCCGACGCGCAAACTGGTTGCCTGTGGGATGAGACGTATCCGTCTGCTCGGGCAGATTCGGATGACGTCATTTTTGCCGCGCCTACGTAGCGTTCTTAATTATTGGTTCCACCCACCACTCGTTATTTATACCACGTTATTTAATCAAAATAATCGTGGTTGACAAATGAAACTTTTGAGGAAAAATACGGAGAAATACAGCACAATTTTTTAGACCCAGAAATCAAAATTCAAGACTTTTTAAGGTATTATTTCCAAATTAAACGCTTTTTAAGACCCCCGCGGGTGTATCCACAAGTCAAAATCAAAATCTATTTTATCTACTCAAAAAGAGCAAAAGAGCAAATGCCATCACCCCTGCTATCACCCGTGTCCCCCATCCCCCAGCCAGAGGTTTTCACACCCTGCTTTTTACCATTTTTTTACAGTCTATGCTTTTTACCTACCTGACTCACTACAGCGGTATACAACAACCATAGTTTTAATTTTACTACAGTAGCTACAACAACCACGTAACTACCACAAAGCCATGAAATAAAACAATAACCACTAAACGTATTATTTTAAACTTGGCAGTTAGGTGTGATGTAAAATCACGGCAAATCACAGCGCCTCGTCCACAGAGTGGTCCCGCCCACTGGCCAATCGGAGAGCACGCTAAGTGGAACTCCCGCGAAGGACCAATGGGCAGCTACTCGCAATGACCATGTAGGGAAGCTAGCTAAGTGGAACAGATAGCGGGCCAATCAGGATGCAGCGAAAGTGGTACAAGTTGGACAGAAGCGGGACCGAAGATCGGCTCGCGCGGACGCAAGGAAGGGGGACGCGGCGCGCATGCGTCTATCAAAGCTATTATTATTTATTTTTTTCTATCAAAGCTATCCAAAACATGAAACAAAGCGACATGCGTCATAATCTAAAAACCACGCCCACCGGCAGCAAAAAAATGTCTAAAAGCTGCTATGTGGCAAGGTGTACAGCAAACAAGCTAAAAAAACTGAAGTTTTTATAAGCTGCTGTTGACCCCCCAAAAAAGTGCTTACAGCTAGGCACCTGAGACAGAGCGTGACATGTTACATTACACTGAGAACTACGCCCACTGGAGGACAACATAATCAGCGATAGGAAATATAATATATAAACTGACATTTGGATATTTGCCTAAACAGTGACCAAATGTTTACTGCATACGCGTAGTGGGATCCCAAAATGTACTACCCAATTTTACTGTTGATGCTTGTATTAACGAGGCTGAATCCAGCTTGTTATGGGATTGTGTTGCTTTTGTGTCTATTTTCAGAATAAAATAATAATATATTAGCGAAATTTTACTTTTATTCTTTAATTATTGTACATGCCATCAGACAAAAATGCATTTTTAACAAGATCGATACGTCCTTAAACAAACCCATTTCATGACATTTTGAAATGCTACATTTCTTCATTCATGTCTAACAGCGCTAGAAGAATTTCTAGCCCAGAATTATACCCAGCAGCGGCATGCATTGGGGAGGCTCAAGCATAGAACCTCCAAATGGGCCTAAAATGCAATTTCTCCTTCAACTGTACTGTCACATTTCGACATTTGTCATATTCAAGGAAACAAGGAGAAAATGTTATGCTAAAACGCTCCTGTAAAAATGCCTGGAATTTGGCTTGGTGACAGTCAAGCTCACTGGCTATAATGTCCCAGTGCAACTTTTAACCATAGCTTTTAACGCACCCTCAAAGGTACCAGCCAACAATGGCAACAATGCAATTTCTCCTTCAATTGTATTGTCACATTTGTCAAATTCATGGGGCCATAATAACTTAAAATACTACAGTATAAATGTCTGTAATTTGGCATGGTGCCAGTCAAGCACACTGGATATAACGCCCCAGTGCGATTTTCAACGCACCCTAAAACACCCCTGAGATATAACGCCTCCAAATGGGCAAACAATGTAATAGCTATTCTAGCTATATTGTCATATCTGCCAAATTCATGGATCCATAAATTCACAATGCAGTAAAAATGTATGTAATGTGGCATGGTGACAGTCAAGTACACTAGGTATAAGTCCCCATTGCAACTTTGAACGCACCCATAAACGCCCCTGAGATATAGCGCCTCCAAATGGCCAACAATGCAATAGCTATTCTAACTGTATTATCTTTCAAATTCATGTATCCATAACTTCAACATTTTTACAGTAAAAATGTCTGCGTCGACCACACTGGGTATAATGTCCCAGTGCAACTTTGAACGCACCCATAAAGACAGTTCAGGTATAGCGCCTCCAAATGGCCAACAATGCAATAGCTACTGTAAAAAAAATCCCTGTTAATTTACAGTAGATTGCAGGCTACTTGACCTGTAGAATGCTGTAATTTTACAATGGACCTACTGTAATCTGAAACAACAGTTAAATACTGTAAAAAAATATTACAGTACTGTGCTGTAGAAAATATAGTCTGTACAGTATAATACTGTCAGGTGTTTCCCTCCCGTTATAATGTTATTTTAGTGTTCCTGCTGTAAATTTCATAAATGGTTTAATACTATAACATTTATTAAAGTACTATCAAATGTGATATTTATATTGCAACACTACAAGAAACTGATGATGTATAATTTACATTTTAAAACAAAAAACACTGAAAATTGCTGGCAAACAAATGGCTCAAACAAAAGATAACTTTAAAAGATGCGTTTATTAAAGCTAATAACATAAAATCCATTCATAGAAAGACAATATTTCTGCTTCACCAGTGAGGCTAGGCTGAACAGAACATAATGCTGTGACTTTGCCCCACTCCATGAGTTTTTTAAGACGGTGACTAAAGATTCACAGTTGTTGCCTTTTTCTGCACATGCGTCCCTGTCTGCTTGGACACCACCTTTGCCTGGCTGGCATTTGTTCCGCTCTTGGGGTTCACACAAATAGAGCATCTACAATATAATTACACAGAAATATAACATATTAGTGAGGTAAGTAAATATTAATTGCACTTTAGACATAAACACACTGCATTCAAATATAGGCCTAAATATTCTAGGTTGTTGACATTTTGACAGTATTTGCATCAAATTTAGTTTACATTTGATCTGAGGCATTAAGAGACCTGAGTATCTTAGAGTGTAGACAGGACTTTATAACTTTGTCAGCAGTATTAAAGGGATAGTTCACCCCAAAATTAAAATGTTGTCATGATTTACTCATCCTCATGTTGTTCCAAACCTGTATGAGTTATTTTCTTCTGTTCAACAGAAAAGAAGATATTTAAAGAATGATGGTAACCAGACAGTTGACAGACCCAAATGACTATCATAGTAAAAAAAAAAATACAATAGAATTCAATAGCTACTGTCAACTGTCTGGTTACCAGCATTCTTTAAAATATTCTTTGAATACAGAAAAAGAACAACTAGAGAGTATGTTTTATTCTGTTTTATTGTTTTATACTCCATGCTTGCTTGTGACACTTACCTAGCAGTATCAGTGGACGGAGGGAGGGTCAGGATGTGCTCAGCATCTGCTGCAGTGGCAGATATCTGTAGAACAGAAAAATGGTGGCCTATGTAGTGAAATGAAAATGTGTATACAGTCACAATAGGCATGAAGTAAATACTAAACAAGTGGAATACTAAGCAAAACTCACATCAGCACGGAGTATCATTGCCTCTATGTGTGACACTTGATGGCTGAAAACATAGAAAAATGTATTATGCACTCGGGGATTGCATTCACCACACTTTGCATTCAGCAAAAAAACTATGAGCATTGCTGCGGGTCTTACCACATATGTTGCACATTAGCATTTTTATACTACAATCCACAGACCTACACAACAAAATAATCTTACCATTTTAACACAGACAATCTTTAATCTCTCAACGAATGGTAGGACTATGTAAAACAGAGGCAGCCAGCAGTGACTGCTAGTCTCATTGCTTTAGTGCACATTTAAAACAAAAAAAACAATACCTGATGTAGATTCGATAATAAATCAAGTCAGTTACAAAAGAACACTTTTTTTCAGTTTGCATTTACCTTGATAAATTGGTGAAGTGAAAAGCCATGCTGGTGATGCACCGTCGTCTGATGTGTGCTGGCAGGGTCACAATCGGAGCAAAAATTCTTCCTTAATTTAATCCTCTTCTCATTCTTCTTTTCTCACAATAAAATATTAAAGTAATGTAATGTTAAACCTTAAATGTTATGGTAATCCTTTTTGGTTGCACGCCTGTTGATGAGATGTGATGCTTCCTGATTTTCCTATGAGTTGTGAGCAGACTCAAGCATGTGACTATAATATAAAAAATACTGTATTATCCCGTAAAACTGAACAGTAGCTTGCCGTTATTCATTTGCTCGTCAAATTCTGCCTCATTTACAGTATTCAGCTGTATTAATGAAGAACGGTAAATTACTGTACAAAATGTCCCGTATTTTTACAGTAATTTTTTACAGTGTATTCTAACTGTTGTCTCATCTGTCAAATTCATGGATCCACAACTAAAAATGTCTGGATTTCTGCATGGTGACAGTCAAGCCATAGAGTCAAGCACACTGGGCATAAGGCCCCTGTGAAACATTTAACGCACCCTCAAAAGCAGCAGAGATATAGCACCTCCAAATGGGGCAAGGCCGACAATGCAATAGCTCTTCTACTGTCGTTTGTCCAATTTGTGGGTCCATAAATCCATAACGCTACAGTATAAATGTCTGAACATTTGAATGATGATGATAGGCAAGCACACTGGGTATAAAGCACCAGTGAAACTTTTGACTCCCCCCAAATGGGCCAACAATGTGATGGCTATTCTAAGTGTATGTCATATTGGGTCCAACTTGTACATTAGACAGTACAGTAGCCAACAATGCAATGGCTATTTCAAGTCAATTTTATTTGTCAATTACATCCGAAAGTACAGTTGTAAGATATTACAAATTATAGTATTGACAAATATTATATAGCCTATTTATAAATATAGATATTCACCCTTATTCTTAGGCTACGTCGAAGCCATCCTCAAGTCAATAGGTAAACCTCATCTTGAGGAACTGTGCGGTACGTGTAAGCAGTAGAGATCATAACTGGTTTTCTTGCTCCTTCCTTATCAGGCTTGTGTTGGGACAGCCTAACCTTACCTGATGAGCTGTTGCTGGGGATATGTGTCTGTAATGTGTGATTGTGTGAATCAATTTAATTTAGTTTATTCTAATCGGTTTTAACTGCATGTACATTGCATGTCTCGTCATACATGACACACCACGTTTTGACATGAAAAAAAAAAAAACATTTGGTGATGCTTAGTCCTCCACAGTAGAGGGCAGCAAGTAAATATCCCTTGCTGTCAGATATGCATCACTTCCGGCCACCCACATTGCAGCCAATGGCATCGCAGCAGGACAGGCGGTGCGAATCCCGCGGCAGGTTTAAATGCGCCGCCAGCTTGTGGGGAAGCCTTGTGTCAGGGTATTTACATGGAAAGATGTCATTCACTATCCAGTCCACTAGGGGGACTCGGGGAGTTCTGTACGAGAGAGATATACAGACGCAGAGTAAGAGTGTGTTCCTGATAAAAACATGTGTGTTCCATGGCTCTTCAATAAACATCAGAAATACGATTAATGCCTCCTTGCAAATGCATACTAGACATGGTGTCAGAAGTATAAAGAAAAGAGAAGAGCAAGATGTCAAAATTTAGTCCGCCAGAAAGTTTTAACTTTGATCGTCCAACAGAATGGCCAACCTGGCGGCAGAGATTTGCACGCTACAGGACTGCTACAAAGCTGAGTAAGGAAGAAAAAGAGGTACAGATCAGCACTTTAATATACGCTATGGGCATCGAAGCTGAGAACGTGTTAAAATCGTTTACTTTTACGGCAGAGGAAGATGCAGGGGATTACGAGACAGTTCTGGGAAAATTCGATGTGTATTTTTTGCCGAAAAAGAACGTGATACATGAGCGGGCATGTTTCCATCAGAGAGTGCAAAGGCACGGAGAAAAGGCGGAGTGCTACATCAGAGCCCTTTACGAACTCAGCGAGAACTGCGAATTCGGCGCGAGTCGAAACGAGCACATAAGAGATAGACTTGTAGTCGGAATTCGGGATAAAGAGCTCTCAAGGAGAATGCAGCTGATGGCAGCACTTACGCTGGAAACGGCGGTGCAAATGACGCGGCAGGCCGAGGACGTCGCGCAGCAGATAAGCCAGCAGGAGGGTCAGTCAACGGGCAGTGCGCAAGAGGTAGCAACCAGACGTTTTTCAAGAGTAGCAGAAAGGCCCTGGACAAAAGAGAAACACAAAAGAGGCGGTGAGAAAAGAAGAGAAGACACAGAGAACGAATGTGGCAGGTGTGGTAGAACAGGACACAAAGATATCAGAAAATGCCCAGCAGCAGATACTGAATGCAAGAAATGTAAAAGAAAAGGACACTGGGCGAGAATGTGCAAATCAAAAACGGTGAGACAAGTGACTGCGAAAGAAGTGAGTGAAGAGAGCTTTTATCTGGGCGCAGTGAGTAACAAAAATGTGTCAGAAGAAGCTAAATGGACTGTGGTGCTTAAGATAGGTGAAACTCCAGTTAGTCTTAAGATTGATACAGGAGCTGACGTAACCATAATAAACACTGCAACATATGAAAAGCTTCACCCAAGAGCTCAGCTTGTTCATTCAAACATACTACTAGACAGCCCAGGAGGATCACTAAAGTGCATCGGACAGTTCACTGCAGAAGTGGAGCATAAAGGTAAAAAGCATGCCATCACAATGTATGTGGTAGCAGGGAGAACTGTTAATAACCTTCTAAGCCGACAGACAGCTGAGGAGATGGGGCTAGTCAAAAGAGTAGAGCAGATAAGCACAGTATTTGAGGCAGGGGGCACAATGAAAACAGAGCCGGTAAAAATACATCTGAAAGAAGGTGCTGTGCCATACGCGGAACTGCAGAGAATGGAGGAACAAGGTGTTGTGGAAAGAGTCACACAGCCTACAGATTGGTGTGCACCCATGGTACCAGTCACAAAGCCTAATGGTGCCATCAGAATTTGCGTCGGGCTAAATAAGCTGAACGACAACATAAAAAGAGAGAGATACATGCTTCCCACGACAGATGAGATACTAG